>NC_044036.1:149908991-150230448 GCF_901765095.1 Microcaecilia unicolor | reverse complement strand
TTCCATGTTAGGAGCCACCACTGAGGAAAAAGATTTAGGTGTCATAGTGGACAATACATTGAAATCTTCTACTCACTGTGTGGAAGTGATCAAAAAAACAAACAGAATGATAGGAATTATTAGGAAAGGAATACAGAATAAAACAAAGAATATCCAGGCGAGACTACATCTTGAGTATTCTGTGCAACTCTGGTCACTGCATTTTAAAAGATACATTGGAATTAGAAAAGATATGGAGAAAGGTGACCAAAATGATTAAGGGGGTGTAGCTCCTACCGGCCATCAGGGTAGGTAATGAGATGCTCTCCACCCCTTCCACATTCCTCCCCCTGATCCCCCAGTCACACGTGGAAAACTTCCAACAGCAACCAATCTCTAGCCCATACCCTCAATGCAAAGTAAAAGACCCCCTTGTGTACCCCTGATTTGTCTGACAAGTTCTCCCCTCCCCCCTCCGATTTCTGTGCACTTGAAATTTCCATCTCTAGTAACATAGTAACATAGTAACATAGTAGATGACGGCAGAAAAAGACCTGCACGGTCCATCTAGCTTACAACATGCCACAGTATATTTTATCAGTACTGTAATTTCATGGTAGAAGCCCTGTGCTCAGTCATTGGTGAACGGCTCTACCGCATGGCTTTTTGCATTGTCCTCTAGGCCTTGTAAAATATGAATCCAAGTCTGAGAAACAGAATAGCCTGCATTGTGCAGAGCACTAAGCTAGGCATTTATAAGTGATAAGCCAAGAGCAAACAGAAATATCAAAGCACAGAATTACTTGGAAAAAGATACATTTGTTATAGGGTCCTCATGGGGTCTAGGGAAACTGACTGGGGTGGGAACAGGATAAAGTATATTTGAAATGGATTTTGGGAAATGGTAAGGGGTTGTTGGGAGAAGAGACTTTTTTATATAAGGCATCCAGGGATTTGACAGTAGATGGGAAACCAGGACAAACAATAATGGAATGGGGTATAAATGTCTACAAGTCTACAAGAATTATAGTGTGTAGGATATGTATTTAAAGCAGACAGGATCAGGTTTCTCTGGAGGAGCCAGAAAAAGGTATCAGATTGCTGAACAAAGCTTTTAAATGAATGACTCATACTGCACATGTCTGCAGAAAACCACAGCAGAAATTATGTAAGGCTGTCTGAGTGGAATACCTTTCTCACAAAACTGAAGATTAGGTATTTGTAAGGGTAATTTAAAAATTTTTTTCAGTCATGTGGCACATACAATGGTAATATTTAAGAATATCACTGCTAGTAAAGTATCTTATGGTAAACTTCACTATTTTAAAATTCAGCTGTAGTCAAAACTTGAAGCGTACATTGCTATGAATTTTGCAATCTCAACAAAAACTATTTTCTGACTTTAAATTTTCTCAAGTAACATATTACACATCTAATATTTTATTTCTTGGAACAGATGATATTGTGACAATTCCTAAGTCATATATTTACTAGGGGAGTGCTGCATAAAAAAAAAAAAAAAAAATTCAACACAAGGGATTCTGTTTATTTTCACTTTATTACTCACCTTCCTTCCAAGGACACCCAAGTGAGGCACACAACGAAACAAATTAAAATTACATTCTACAAAGTTTATTTGTAAAAATCACTATGTTTGAGCAATAATTAAAAAATAATACAGAAAAAGTCATTACTCATATTCAGCATTCCTCCAGGAATACTGTAATAGCACATCATGTTTACATTAATTTCATTTGCTTAACCACCTTTTGATGCTATATCAAAACAGTATACAACCATGATGATAAAACAGCAATTATAAAATATATAGAAAAAGAAAGTTGAAGAAAAACAAGTGAAGATCCTTGAGTGTAGCTGCTGGTGGACCATATCCCTCTACATCTAATCTGCTTCTCATTCCTTCCACTGCCTCAGTTCAGCACATCTTCCTTTTCTTCGCTTCTCCCAATCCATCTACTTGGAGTGTAGGTGTAACTTATAGGTTAGAGCAGTGGGCGGAGAGAGAACTAGGAAAGTCTGGTTCAAATGCCAGATTTTGGGCAAGCCTTAACCCCCTCCGATGCCTCAGTTATGAACTTGAATTGTATACGCTCTGGAAATAGGGAAATACCTACTCTGAGGGTAACATGTCTTCAACTATAACTAAAAAAGGTGTGAGCTAAATCCAATAAAAAATAAACTCATCTCTTTCTCTCCTCAGCTTTAATTTACTATTCCTCCCCCTTCCTTTTCATCCCAATCCATTCAACTCTTTCCAATGTCCTCCCTTTGGGCCCATGTTCCATGTCTCCCCTTTCCTCCTTCTCCCAACCCACCCAAAAGTCTCCTACATCCTAATCTGCTCCCACTTCCTTTGTGCCCCACTGGTGCCCAGAATGAACTCCTCTTCCTCTTATTAGTCCAGGAGAGATGGGGAAACCCACACCACTTTTTTCTTCCTACAAGTCAAGAGACAAGACTGAAGTCACTTCCTCTTCTTTCTTCCAGTACTTCCAGGCCGCAGCCATCATCATCTCCTCTTTATTCTTCTGGCTTATGCAGGCTGAGGCTTACGTGGCACCAAACTCTTCATGGAATTCTAAAATTCCATCAGGGAGGGGAATTTTGACCTACATCTGCATTGCAAGGTGGTGTAGAATTATCCAGGACTTTTGTGCATGAGATTAGCTAACACTCAAAAATACATAAAAACAGCTGACAGATATAAACAAGCACGAACAACACGACCTAAATCGTACCTCGGTTAGCAAAACAAAACAATAAAATAACAGATAAAATAAAATGGAAACTGCAAAAGTCAGCTACTTTCACAATTTATAAAAACTAAGGGAGGAGGAGTTACTAAAGTGAATTAAGAGAATCACACACGTTATTTGTCTCTTAATGTGCATTTGATGGCAAAATTGCAGATTGCATAATAATGAGATACAAAGTACCCAAATGCCTGTAAAGCACCTCATTATGAAGCAAATTGAATAGCATGGGTTGCATTTTACTCCACAAGTTGTTCTATTCATGAAAACATAACACCAGCACAAAAGTGGCATTATTTTTCCTTACAGGAGCATTGAGTCACAAACACACAACCCAATGTTCCCAGGCGCCTTTTATAAAGAGGCATAAACTCAACAAATGGAAGAGTGCTCCACCAGAAGGCCCCTCATGGACCTTTCTGAAAACCCCAATCCCCTAAAGGACCCCCCTGGGCCTACTTCAGTCAATCTCTGGTGATCTAGGGGATTAGAGGCAGGAATGATCCCCAGTTGCTCTCACCAATGCCAGTGCCAGATTCAAAATAGCAGGGTCATGAGCAACTGAGGATAACTCCTCCCTCAGACCTTTAAACCACCAGGGACTGACTGAGGTACACTGGGGGGGGGGGGGGGGTGTCTTTAGGAGGATCTGTAAAAAGGGGAAGGAGAGAGCATTCTTCTATTTGTTGAACTCCAACCCCTTTAAGAACGGCGCCTGGAAAGCATCCAGCCATGCATTGGCTGTTTCATGCTCCTGAGAAGCAGAATAATGCAGCTTGCAAGACTGACTAAGTTGTATTATTGATTTATTGTGCTGAGTTACTGCAGGTTCGTGATGCCCATGGTAAACTAAGTTGTGATAAAATGCCATTTTTTACGACAGCTTAGTAACTTCTCCCCTAAAGAAATTGTCATTATCCATTTGTCACTATCATATAATACAGAATTTTGTTATTACGGAACATCTCGACTTATGCTTATAGAAGTTCTATTGATTTTCATTGACCTATGCATAAATGCCTAGATGTGAATAAAAAGTGCCTCATGACAAACACAAAAGAACAAGAAAAACCCTGCAAGTAAAATGGAAAAAAAAAAACCCCACACAGGAGTCATAGAATTTTGTTTTTTTGGCTGTAAACCAAACAAAGCAGAGACACCGAGTCTCCATTTGATAGTTCAGATACAAAATCTTACAGATATAAAAGACAAGACAAAGTTATGGTATGGAAGGCCTGGAAACAGTCAATCTGAGCACCTTGGTCTCAAGGTCCCATAACCTTTAAAGAAGAAAATATACAGTACCACATATCCCAAATCAAGATGCCTAGGGAGTCCTTTTACTAAGGTGCACTGAAAAATGGCTTGCGGTAGTGTAGGCATGGGTTTTGGACTCAAGCCAATCCATTTTTCAATGCACCTGTAAAAAAAGGCCTTTTTTATATTTTTGCCAAAAATGACGTGCAGCAAAATAAAAATTGCCGTGCGTTCATTTTGGGTCGGTAACCAGGCGGTAATGACCTATGCATGCCAAATGCCACTTGGCACGCGTCCGAAAATAAAAATTATTTATCGGAGAAGCACCAAAAATGAAATTACCGTAAAAGCCACGCAGTAGCAGTGCGGTAACTCCATTTTGGCAGGGTCCAAGAAAGCAAAAGGGCAGACGGTCTGCAAACTCCAAGACGGAAAATCAACAAAGCAGATCGTTATGAAAAAATGTAATTTATTAATAGATATTAAAAATTATATACAGTACAGCCCAACACAGGCCGTGTTTCGCCCAGCAGGGCTACTTCAGGGGCTACACAATGATCCTCTACTGTCAAAATATGGTAGATTTGATGAAACCAAATGTACTGAAGACCGCAGTCGTGAATCTTCTAGTTTATATATTGAAAAAAACAGCTCAACCGAATAAACCAGAAAAATGTGCTGACATAAGATATGTCGGACACTCTCTTGATTCATATTTGACAGTAGAGGATCATTGTGTAGCCCCTGAAGCTTTGTTGATTTTCCGACTCCATTTAGGCATGCATTGGGCGTGCATAGACGCTTACACAGCTTAGTAAAAGGGCCCCTTTTAATAAAAAAAAAGTTTACATATGTACATTATATAAAGGTATTATGACAAATTTCATTGTAATCTATCATCTATTACCCTGCGTGTTCTGGTCTCAAGTATAAAACCACGTATGCTTCCACCTTTTCCTATATCAGCACTCATTTGTGGAAAACATTACCTAAATATGTAAGAATCGGTTCAGGATCATCTGACTTTCAGGAAGTCTCTCAAGACCTACTTATTTGGGCAAGCTTACCCTAAAGATCCCGTCCTGCCTCTGTGATTCCTGGACTCCAACTCCTCTAAAGATCTTGTGGACTTAACTACTTTCTCTTAACCCTGTACCTTTCCGCCCCTCGTATCACTTTCCATTTATTGTACTTTCCTGTTTGTTAACTAAATGTTGTAAGCCACATTGAGCCTGCCAGTGGTGGGAAATTGTGGGGTATAAATGATATAAATAAATAATAAATATCTTGCTACAAAGAGAAGCCAAAACAATTTTTTTATGATCAAATGACATTTAGGAAAACATATGCAGTGTTGAATGTTATGTATGAAATCAGGATTCATAAACCATTATTTATTTACTTCCAAAATGATCTTTAGCAATACTAAAAAGCAACTTAGCACTATTAAATTGCCTTGGCAACATAGCAGAGGTGGAAAAGCAACTTGGTGGGTTGCTTAGATATGGTTGGCTGAGTGGGAGGATGAGAAAGACGAGTGGTGGTTTTCAGATATCCGAAAGTGTGAAGGCATTGAAAACAGAAAAAAAAAAAAAAAAAAGAGCGATAGGAAAGAATGTGAAGCATAAAGGAGAGGAAGTCTGGAGTCAGTGGTACTATATCCACAATCATTATGGAAGGAGGGACAGAGAGGAGAAGATAATATTCTTCTCCTAAGCCATTATATGTCAGTAAAGAATCCCATTAAAGAGCAGTACTTTGTGGTTCATTAGGAGAGGATAAATTGGGAAAGGCCCTTATCAAGAAACCTGGCAGTGAAATGTTGGCTTTTATAGGATGCAGGAGAACAGGGGGCTCGGGTTATTACTGTACTTGCCACACAGCCCTACCTGCTGGTTAATTCTCTCACTGCAGCCTGTCAGAAAGGGCTGTGTAGTTGCCTGTGTTTTTGTGAGGATTTTAAAATTTCATATAATCTACTTTTAGAAAAAGGTTTGAACCTATGTTACCGTACAGCGAAACAAGGCGCTCTTGTTGGAGGTTATTATGAAAATGGACTAAGCACGAGAAGTCTCCACTACGGTCTGCCTTAAATGCCTCCAGTGGTTGGTACTGGGCCACCATTTTAATGATACACAACAGAAGCCCGTATCCAGCTGAAAGACAGACCCGGGTCAAGCTTTCTGGAAAAGTTATAAGCATCAATGGGATAGCCAGCAATATAGCTTTTGGAACAGTCCTGGAAAACATCTTCAGTTAAGTTTCGATTTTTTGTATTTTTTTTGTTTCATTTTGCTATTTAGGACAGTTTTTACTACAGTTTTAACACAACGGGTTGTTCCTAGTTGTGTTTATTGGGGCTTTTTGTGAAGTGACAGCTGTTTTTTTACCTTTTGCGTACGATAGAGGCTGTTGTATTTATTATTATTTTTTTGAGAGACTTTCTTCTTTTTTTTTTGTCTTTTTGATGTAGTAGGTAGTATGGTAGCCTTTTTTGGAAGTTTTGTAGCTTGATCGGGGTTTACTCTAGGATTTTGTCACTCTACAGTGAATTTTTCACCTGTCCTTTGTTTTGATTAGAAAAAAGTTTTTTATGAACCACCCGATTTTCTCTTTAGGGTGGAGTTTTTGCAGTTGATTCTTTTTTCCTTTTTCCATGATTAATAAGAACCAATGATATTACCCTGTTCCCTACAGTAGTAGTGGATGTATTAGTACTGTTGGTACTTATCCCTACCGGGAAGTTTGAGATTCTGTTTGTTAAGAATTAATGTACTATTTCTATTTTGAAATTAGTGGGACGGGGTGAGAGAATCACTATACAGTAACATAGGTTCAAACCTTTTTCTATAAGTCTTTAATACGCAGTTTGAACTTCCCCCTTGTTTTGATTTTAAATATAATCTACTTTGCCATTCTTTCTAGCAGCCCCTGATGAACAATTAAGGTAATGGTCATTAACACTAAAGAAGATAAGTTATTAAGGCGCATTATGGTCATAACATACATTTTCCCCTTATTGCCTGTTAAAAATGGTAATAATGTGCATTATATTAACACTCTAGATTTTAGGCGGTATAAAAGTTTTACAAATAAAATAAAAAAATACAATCTAATAATGAGATGCAAAGTATAGAAATGCATCCAAAACACCTCAATACTATGTAAGTCAAATAATATAGCTTGTGGTGAACACGTGAAGCTGTGCTATTTCAGAATAATGACAGCAGCTAAAAGCTATTGTTATTTTTTCTTGCTGGGAAAAATCAGGCCATTAAGCCATGGCCCAATATGCCTGAGCTGCTTCTTAAAGAGACCAAACACTTTACGACCACCTCTGATGCCCTCTTATATAATATATACCTTACCCAAAGGGCCCCCTCTCTAAAGCTCCCCACCTCCCCTTACCGATCTACCATTACAAATCCCTGGTGTCTAATGGGTATGGGGGCAGGAGCGATCTCCAGTCATTCCTGCCCTTGCTAGCACCAGTGATACCTAGTAATAATCTCATGATATTTTTGCTTTTCTATGGCAGCTTGACCAGGAAAAGGATTTAGGTGTCATCATTGATGATACGTTGAAACCCTCTGCTCAGTGTGCATCGGCGGCTAAGAAAGCAAATAGAATGTTGGGTATTATTAGGAAAGGAATGGAAAACAAAAATGAGAATGTTATAATGCCTTTGTATCACTCCAAGGTGCGACTGCACCTCGAATACTGTCTGCAATTCTGGTCACCGCATCTCAGAAAAGATATAGTGGAATTAGAAAAGATACAGAGAAGGCATGGGATGACTTCTCAATTGAGGAAAGGCTAAAGAAGCTAGGGATCTTCAGCTTGGAGATATGCCCGAGGGGAGATATGACGGAGGTCTATAAAAGAATGAGTGGAGTGGAACAGGTAAATCTGAATCGCTTGTTTACTCTTTCCAAAAATACTAGAACTAGGGGACACGCAAAGAAGCTACTAAGCAGTAAATTTAAAATAAATTGGAGAAAATATTTCTTCACTCTAACATGTAATTAAACTCTGGAATTTGTTGTCAGAGAATGTGGTAAAAGCAGTTAGTTTAGCAGGGTTTAAAAAAAAGGTTTAGATAATTTCCTAAAAGAGAGGTCCATAAGCCATTATTAAGATGAACTTGGGGAAAAAAAACACTACTTATTTCTAGGATAAGCAGCATAAATGCATAAGGGCATAAAATCTGCTTCACTGTTCTGGGATCTTGCCAGGTATTTGTGGCCTGAACTGGCCATTGTTGGACTTGGTGGACCTTCGGTCTGTCCCAGTATGGCAACGCTTAAGTTCTTGTGACCCCCTAGTGGTAGTACCACAAGGCTAGAGGTCACTGGTGCTATTTTGAACCCATTGCTGGCAGGTGCAGGAATACCAGCACCATACTCACTAGATCCCATGTAAAGCCTAAGGGAGGGGTGAAGCAGAGTATGCGATAGGGAAGCTTCAGGGTCAAGTGACATGGGAAGGTTTCGAGGGACATGTGATAAGGAGTATGTAGCTACTGTAGAGAGTAGGGGGAGCAATCTAATGTCCATGTCTTTTAAGTTGTGGCCCAAATGCATGAGGATGCAGCTTAATAGCCTGATGCTCTGAGCAGTATGAAAAGAATAGTGCAGCTTGCAAGGTTGATCGCAAGCAGCGTTGTTCACATATTGTAGTTATTTTTTATCCTATGAATTGTTGTATTAGTCAATTTATGTAACACATACATACATATATATACTTTTTTAATTATGAGTTTTATAGTTATTCATGTATATCTGTTGCATATACTATATTTTTATTAACATATGTCCATATGCTGTTATCATTTTATACATTTATTTTGTGGATAAATTAATATTGGTTTGTTTATATATAAAAACTTATTATTTTTGTTGAATTTTTGACATGTTTTTAATTCCTATACATCTTTAATACAAAGATATGTTTTTCTATCTATGGCATTAGGCGTACTTTGATTATTTGCTTTTGTGTTTTTATAAATCTTATGTTTTAGACTCCTGAAGGCGCAAGCTAGCGCCGAAACACAGCTGTGTTGAGTCATTGTCACTTCGCTTGCAATAAACAATTGTTTCTTTATAGACGTCTCCTCCGTTTTTTTAGAAGAGCCTGCCTTTCCTTCTTCTTGCTTCTGCAACCTTTCACGTAGGAACCAGTGTACCTTCACCCCTTTGGGGTGGTTTTCTTTGCACATATTGTGGGAGTCATCTATGATATTGGCCTACTGCAGGTTAGTGACTGCCATGGGGAATTAATGTACAGTAGAAGCTCAAGTGCTAAAAGCACAGTCTAGTTAGTGCATTCCCTTGGCTGAATCCATGCTGACACTGTCCCATTAAACCATATGTGTCTATATATTCAGTAATTTAATTCTTTATAATGGTTTCCACTATTTTGCTCAGCGCTGAAATTAAGCTTACTGGTCTGTAATTTGCCAGATCACCCCTGGAACCCTTTTTAAAAATCTGCATTACATTGGCCACCCTCCTATCTTCAGGTGCTAAGGACAATTTTAATGACAAATTACAGATCACAAATGTTACACATCACTAACAACAGATCAGCTGTCATATGCCAGCAAAAATTACAGAAATAAGATCTGTTAATAATCAATACTTGAAATAATATAATATCATTAAAATATCTGTCATTAGTTCTTGATGAAGCCTTCATACATTTTGCTCGATTAAAATTATGGAAATGAGTATCTGATGACCGTTAATCAAACAACCAAGATATGGCAAGTAACAGATGTGGTACTTTCCGAGGCTAATGAACTGCGGTCCTTGAGGGTTCCAACGAGATCTGGTTTTCAAGGTAATCAACAAAGAATACTCAGATAAAGCGGCACACATTAATTCTAAGAATTTATAGTTAATTTATGTATTTTTATCATGCTGAAACTGAGAGCTGGCTGTGGACCTCAGAACTGCCACGTGCATATCCTAATGGCCAAGCACACGACTGGGAAGATTTTTCAAACTAAGGAAATGATTTTATAAATGATTTTTCATGCCTATATGCATTTTTTTAAATAAAATTACTTCATGCTTACAAATACATAATACTTACATGTGACTGGAAAGTAGGCATATTCAGGGGAGGAGTTGGGTGGTGCAAAGGCAGGGCTGTAATTTACACATGTAGGGCCTGATATTCAAAATGAATGAATAGCCAGAAGAGACTTCTGGCCATTTAAATTGCCTGTCTGGGGTAACCAGGTATATTCGGAAGCAATCAATAGGATTGTGCTGCTGAAAATGTCGGGTTAGTGCCCAAGCCGAAACTGCCTATTTTGTGCATGTTCCGGGGGCTGAGTCGGTACTTAGCCAGTTAAGCACCGAACTTAACCGGCTAGGATAACTGTGTAAATAGGATTGTATAAAATGCAGTCCTATCTTAATGCAGTTCATCTTAGCCAGTTAATTGCTGAATATTGCACTTAGGGGCCCCCTTTTATGAAAGGGCTGCATAATGGGCTTTCCCACGCATCAACTCGGAACTACTGTTGACCCAACGCAGCCGCCAGCAGAATGCTCCGGCTGGAGTGCGCACTAATTCCGGCGTACCGCAAAATATTTTTGACATTTTTACTGTGGCTAACTCACCGGGCTACCACAGGAGCCATTAGCGTCACCTCAATTGTTGACGGTAAGTGCTCTCTGCCGCATGGCCACGCAGTAAGAGTAATCTTACCGCATGGCCATTTTTTTTTTGGGGGGGGGGGGGGGGGGGGGAAGACTTAGTGTTAAAAAGGGCCCTGGTGCATGAGCTACCACAGGGCCCTTTCTACCACAGCTTGGTAAAAGGACCCCTGATGGTTAAGTCTTGTCAGACTGCCTATGCCCAGATATTCAAAGCAAAAGCCCAACAAGGCCTGGCACTGAATACCTAGGGATACGTCCTGTGGTGCTTGGCACAACATTGACCAGTACCAGCTGAACAGCGGGGTTCCTTGTTTATAAATTATAATTAGAATGTGGTAGGTTTAAAATGAATCGGAGAAAGTTTTTCTAGACTATACACGACCTAGACACAACCGAAATCTTATCACTTGATTGATTAACCTCTTTGCTATTAGTGAACAAGCACTATCACTTCAATCCTTATGTTGAATATAGTCTCTCCATAGTCGATGACCTAATGTATGTTATAATCCAATTATCACTCATGAACCTTCATGCAATACCATAATGTATTCTTCTTTACCATGTATGTATGCACATGGTATATATATATATACCATTAACTGTTCCATGTATGTTATGTTCCATCTATGTTACCATGCATGTATGCACTTTAACGCAACACCATTTGTAATTCTGTTACCCGGAAATGGCAAGCCACATTGAGCCTGCAAATTGGTGGGAAAATGTGGGATACAAATGCTACAAATAAATAAATAAATAAATAAAATAAAATAAGTTAGACTCTGGAACTCATTGCCGGAGAAGGTAGTGACGGCAGCTGGCCTTGCTGAGTTTAAAGGGGGTCTGCATAGATTCCTGAAGGAAAAGTCCATTGATCGTTATTAAATTTTGGGTTTTTGCCAGGTTCTTGGGGCCTGGATTGGCCGCTGTTGGAGACGGAGTGCTGGGCTTGATGGACCTTGGGTCTTTTCCCAGCGTGGCAGTGCTTATGTGCTAAAATATGCATATACTTGCAAACTTTACTTACTAACATTTATGCCTGTTCCCGAGCAGACATAAATATCCACAGCTTCAAGCTAGTTACTAGTTGTGCAACTGCCTACATAGCCTTCACAAATAGGTGACCTTTTATAAACTTTGAGCAAGACGCTTAACCTTTTGTTCCTTGAATTTCCTTATTATAGGTCATTTGCTCCCTATTTAAAACTTAAAGTTCAGGTCTAATAGCAGCTTTAGTTCCTCATAGCTTACAAAGTGTTTCTTTTAGCCATGAAAAAAGGCATAACAAGCTAAAGTCAGCCTATCTGACTGACACAATAACGATAACATTATATTTTTCAGGCAAAGGTTATTATTTTTTTCTACCAAAGGAAGCCGTTGTATCCTTTTGCCTCAGGCAAGGTTATTAACTATGTTCAGAATTTTAAAGAATTTCAATTTTTGGCTGTCTTTTAAATTATTTAAGTACAGCTACTAGAAACCAGGATATCGTACAAACCCTGGGATTCTATATATATAGCGCCTTAATTTCTGTGTGGAAATCGAAGTGTATTCTATAACAATCTGCGTAACTTAATTGGTTAACTAATTAGTACTGTTAATTGGATGTTAACCAGCTACTATCGGTACTAATTAGCATTAATATTTACATGAACTCACTAAGCGTATTCTGTAATGTGGTGCGTGTAAATTCTAAGTTGCACAGTTGAAAAGTGGGCGTGGTTATGGGAGTGGAATGGGGTGGGTGGTGGGCATTTCTAAAATCTGTGTGTTTTTATAGAATACACACGCTCCATGCCTAAATTTACGTGTACGGATTAAACACCAGGTTTTAGTTGGCATAATTGACCGCAACTAAATTTAGTTGAGTGGAGCAGCCCTCAGCAAATTGTATAACGTACGCCTAAACTGAACCACTACTCAATTCCCCTATCCTTGTTCCTTCTCACCCAGTACTTTCCTCGCCCTTAATTGTCTTGACTGTCTGTATTTTTAGATTGTAAGCTCTATCGAGTAGGGACTGTCTCTCTGTGTCAGGTGTTCAGCGCTGCGTGCGTCTGGTAGCGCTATACAAATGTTAATAATAATAGAATACACTTATTCCCATGTGGAAATTGAGGCACGATATATAAAACCTAGCCCAAAATGTATTCTTTTTATCTATCTTAGCTTGAAAATGAATTCTTGACACCATGAAGCTGAACTTGAAGGATAACTCAGAGCTGATTATAGTGTGGGCTAAATAATGACTGAATCCAAGGACAGTGGCGATTAATAGTCAAGGATATCATTAGTAGCAATTTAACTAACAATAGTTCTCTACTATAACTATAATGAAGAATACGTTTAAGATTAAAAGGGAAATATGCAATTAAAGCCATATTTTCTTTGTGCTGAATCTGAGACATTTATATAGAATATAAGACAAAATCTCAAAATCCATTAGTGCAGCTTATACCATCTGAATCCTACTGTATATTGACATGTATGTGATATTGGGAATATAAAACAGTGCCCATTTTTTAAAGAAGCAATCCTAACCCCTTTCTCCTCTCTCTCAATTCTCATGCAAAAAAAAAAAAACCCACCAGTTGAAAGGATTATTTATTTAAGCAAGATATAGTGAAGGAAACTAAGAAAATAAGGGGTGGGGTGGGGAGCTGTTCCTAGTAACATACCTCCTCGTTGAACCAACAGGGTAACTTCACTTCCCTTAGGGCATTCAATCAGCAAATCCACGACCTGGTTATGAGTGAGGTTCTGCACATTCTTCTTATTTACTTCAACTATAAGATCTCCTTCCTTCAGGCCACGGCATCTTGGACTGTCTACAATTTGCTTCACTCTTTGGCCCCCACCACCAGGGCTATCTGCTATTGTAAAACCAAAGCCCATGGGCCCTTTCACTATATGTACAGTTATAAGTTCAGGTTGTGTTGCTATGGAGGAAGCCAAAGAGACAGTATCATTGGGATAGCCATGGGAACCATTTGAAGATACATCTGCAGGGCTGCTTGGTCTTGGCTCCTTCGTGCCATTTACCTTTCCAGTTTTACTACTGTGGCTTGATGGAGAATCATAATTTTCTTGTCCATTTACAATGATCGGTTCTTTATCCAGAATTGCCACAGATGTTACCAGGCTAGTGTTGGGATCATCTGGGTCAAAAGGCAAGGGGTAGCCGCGACAGAGCTGTAAGTCCACACTGGTACCAATTGGAATGGACTGGAAGATTTTTACAACTTGAGCGTGGGTGTGTCCCAGTACACATGTCTCATTGACACTTACAATAACATCTCCTGCAGAAGAAATAAGACAAAAAAATAATTCAGTTAAAGAAACACAATTTCCTAAAAAAAAAAATATATATATATTTAAAATACAATACAAGGAGCATAAATGCTTTTTTTTGGAAACAGAATATAATGAGTGCAAGATATGGTCCACAATAACAACTTTTAGGTGTCTGTGTTAACTCTACCACTAACTCCTCATGCTTCCTTTCATTTTAATATAGACAGTAATGCACATTATCCTGTGCTACTGTGGGTTAATCCGCTTAATAGAGCTGTCACAGTAAAGATGAAAACACAAAAGTGTCAGAGAATTTTGCCAGCATTAAGTAAATGTCACTGCATATGGGTAATCAACCTTCTCTAAGATGCAGATTGACTTGGTATCACTTGGGTAGGAAGCTCAGATCAACTCATGAGTATATGTTATCAATCCCAGGGTTAACTACAGCTATAGGTTCTTACCTTAGGGCTCAATTGTTCTTTATTGCTTCCCTTAAAGCTGTGGAGCATCATGCCCTTAGACATTTGACAGGAGTTTCCAAAGGAAAGTTAAAACCTGGGCTTTCCATCTCTTTGAGATGGAACTAATCTGTATGTCTTGGCTGATTCTTATGATAATTTCTCCATTAGTGCTCTGATTTGTAGAGGCTTTAGGGAATTTTGGCTGACATATGCATGTTGGTTGTAGGCCAGCTGATAGGGTCTGATGAGTTTGTTTGTGGGTTGATGTTTGTCTAGCGGCTGGCTTGTCAGCCATTCTTAATTTTATAATTATTTTTCAGTTTGCCAAGCACTTTGGGCAATCTTTGACCGGTGAGGCGTGCTACAGAAGTTTTAATAAATGCATTTTGTCAAACATGAATTTCAGGTAACAGTCAAAACTCAACAAAAAGGGAGAACAAATCAAAAACAGTTTGCAGTTCATGCTCACTCTGGAGCTACAATACCCAACATACATTGTGATTATCAAAAGGAACTCCAAAAACTCAAGATTGTACTACACATGACATAATTCCCAGTCTTATATCAGATTCCCATATAGTATCATCAGTCCCAAATTTAAGTGGAAGAAAATGGGACAGGGTAGTTTAAAGGTACCAGTACCAACTAGATCCTCCAAAATATCAAGCTAACTATTATTTTGCATATCACTTCTGGTATTGACATTAGATCTCTTTTCTTTTTTTAGACCATGATTATTTAAACTATGATTTTTTTTTCCAGAATAAAAGATGCACTTTTTGTTATGGTTCTTTGATCTGCTTAGATTGGCAGAAGCTGCCAGAGATATTTTATTTTCACTTTAAAATTTTAATAAATGGTTTTATTACAATTAGTACAAGAATACTAGTAAGGATATTAAAAATGACAATTACAATGAAGATAAATCAACTAAACCAGTAACAACACATATAGGCTAAAGTTTCTACATCAAACAAATGAGCATGAATGGTGTGAGAGTTAAAAATCCATGCAAAAAGGTGGGCTTCCAGGACTCAAACAGATAAAGACGAATATGGTTAGCCTTATAGCTTCAGGGGGGAATAGAGGTGTCCCAGTTATCCAGAAGAGGTTGCCAATGCTTTTTCCATCAGTCTGGTTGATCATAGAGTCACTCTTAAGTGTTCTCCCATCCACTATATAATGAACCTTAGCAATCCACTCCAACTGAGCACAAAACTCCCACACTTCTGACCAGAATAAGGGCAGGGCAATCCCATCATGTGTATTTAAAACTTCCCTCCTCACCAGCAGTCTGAGTAAGAAGGATACATATATTTGAGTTTAACAGGGGTGACATATGCGACGCAATATTTTACAGTGGAAATCTTGATGAAAAGTTGAAGTCACTATTTTTCTATAGTTTAGAAGTACACATTCCCATTGATCTGGAGGAAAAGGAGCATTGAAATTCTTGTTCCCACTGAGACCTACAGTTCTCATTACCTACTGGTTTCTCAGACACTAAGGCCCTGTAAAAAGAAACAAACAATCCCTTAAGCGTTTGTGTCTTCCAGAAGACAGACTCAATCGGGGACAGAGACTTCAGAAAATCTCTCTTATAAGTTAGAAGGAAACAGTTCAACTGAACAAAGGCAAAGAGGCTTGGAGGAGGATCACACTGTTCCAAAATTTGTGATCTAGTTAGAAATCACCCATCTTGGATAAAATGAAAAGACACATGACAAATTGTTACAGTGCAGCCAAGCAAACCTTCTGTAGCTCTTGAGACTTGGAGGAAACAATATATTCCCTTGTGTAGTCACTAAGAGAGAAAGTTCAGCATTCAAACGGATAAACCCTAACACCTGTTTCCACACCCACCAGGTAAGACCAGGAAAAAGGATAGGACTTTAATACCAAGCTTATACTATCAATCTTGCAGAGCAGAAAGCAAATAGAATGCTGGGTATTATTAGGAAAGGTATAAAAAAAAACAGGTGTAGAGGATGTTATAATGCCGTTGTATCGTTCCATGGTGCAACCGCACCTTGAGCATTGCGTCCAATTCTGGTCGCCACATCTCAAGAAAGATATAGTGGAATTGGAAGAGGTGCAGCGAAGGGCGACGAAAATGATAGCGGAGATGGGACGACTTCCCTATGAAGAAAGGCTAAGGAGGCTAGGGTTTTTCAGCTTGGAGAAGAGACAGCTGAGGAGAAACATGATAGAGGTATATAAAATAATGAGTGGAGTGGAACAGGTGGATGTGAAGCGTCTGTTCACACTTACCAAAAATAGTAGGATTAGGGGGCATGCGATGAAACTACAGTGTAGTAAATTTAAAACAAATAGGAGAACATTTTTCTTCACCCAACGCATAATTAAACTCTGGAATTCGTTGCTGGAGAACATGGTGAAGGTGGTTAGCTTGGCAGAGTTTAAAAAGGGTTTGGACGGTTTCCTAAAGGACAAGTCCATAGACCACTACTAAATGGACTTGGGAAAAATCCACAATTTCGGGAATAACATGTATAGAATGTTTGTACATTTGGGAAGCTGCCAAGTGCCCTTGATCTGTATTGGCCACTGTCGGGGACAGGATGCTGGGCTTGATGGACCTTTGGTCTTTTCCCAGTATGGCATTACTTATGTAGCAGCCATATGTCCTTTGGAAGCACTGGAATCCGTTCCAACTCTATCCATTGCTGATCTGGATGGGCATGTCTCCAGAAGAAAATTGTACATTGGTTAGCTGCCTAATAGTACTTTTTCATATTGAGGAGAGTTAATCCCCCCCCCAAACCAAGTTTTTAATTTTATTTGCGGTTTCTTCCCAGCTCATAAAAACTGTGAGATAGTGTGATGTAGTTCCACAAAAAATACATTTTTCATGGTACAGACAAATAATAATCTTGGAGCTACAATAATTCTAACATTCAGAGACTTAGCAAGACATTTCCAGGAAGTCATACCAGATTTTATCTTGACAAGCATATTGGGAAAATGAACATTATAAAGTAATGAACTATGGGCTGGAAGGGTGATACTTCATTTCTCTAGGTTGCCAGATGAATGGTAGCATGGGTTTCAACTACTGCAGCTGAGAATAAGATATTAATTGGCATTATTTCACATTTTGTTATATTTAACATATAACCAGATACCTTGCTGTACTCCTTACAGGCTAACATAAAGGTAGATAGAGAGTGTTTCACATCTGTACGCATCAATAATGCATCATCTGCATCAAGCACAAACCTTTGGTGTGTGGCCCCGATGTTAATACCCTAGATGTCTTCTGTTTGATCATCTGAGCAAAGGGATCCAGAGTAATAGTAAACAGCAAAGGTGATAATGGACACCCTTGTCTGGTCCCATGTCTAAGGGTGAATTTCTCCGTCAGTATGCCATTGATCCTAATCCTTGTGGAGGGATCAATATATATGGCCTGTATGATCCGCAAGAAATTAGGGCCACAGTTCAATTGCTCCAATACTAAATTTAGAAACTGTCATTCCACTCAGTCGAACACTTTTTCCATGCCAAGCCCCTTTCCAATTGTTTCAGATCGCCACCCAATCTCCGCTAAGATTCCGCAGAACCATTCCTTCTAAACAGGATTCCTTTGTGTTTATCCCACTACTACTACTACTATTACTACTTATCATTTCTATAGCGCTACTAGATATATGCAGCACTGTTCAGTGGACATGAAGAGACAGTCCCTGCTCAACAGAGATTACAATCTAATTAGGACAAACAGGACAAATAAGGGATAAGGGAATTACTAAGGTGGGAATTATAAAACAAGGGTACCGAACAAGTGTGTAAGGGTTAGGAGTTAAAAGCAGCATCAAAAAGGTGGGTTTTTAGCCTAGATTTGAAGATGGCCAGAATCAGCTTTGGGGTTATTCCTGTGGCCCAGCCATTAGAATGCATGGGAACATAATGAGCTCTCTCAATGGTAAAATCTTTTGGGGAGGACCCAGCCGGAAATAACTCACGAAGAAATTGGTCTACGAAATCTGCCATATTGTTAGTGTTTCCTTTCTTAGACACTACAATTATTCAAATATTTGATCTCTGGCTTCTGATTTCCAGATCATCTAGCTTTTGCAGTAAATTGGCTATTGTAGTGTCATTCAAATCATGCAGATCTGCGTCCCTCCTCAAAGTCCATAGTCTGCTACTGAGATAAGCATAGGAGATAAGAAGCCCTGAGATCGGTAGCAAGGAATCTTGCTATTCTTTGGGATCCAGGCATTATCTATGGGCTTCTTAGAATTTAGCATTCGATAATTCCGTTAGCACATGCTAAACTTTAATAAAAGGTTCCCTCCCATGGCAGGTAACTCATTATCATGCTGGTTTCACAAACTCTCAGAATGTCATTTACTGAAAGTGTGCCAACACCATTATGTTTATGTTTATTTCATCTTTAATGAGTCACTTGTTTAAACATATAAATCAAAGTAATGTACAAAAATACATAATACCATTATGGGGCCCATCACATAAAATGGTCTGTTTTGCAAATAATACATATTTACGACATTAGTGTACTTAATGTGAGGACTGCATAGAAATTTGAAAAGGCTGCAAACTACAACCTTCCTACGTACCTAGATCCATAATGGCAGAGGTGAAAAAAGTAGAAGGAAATTTCTGCAACTCTTAATATTAATAAAATAAAAACCAGACTACGTGTATTCAGAAATTTTAACCACCAAATGCATTATCTAAGGTTTGCTCTGCAAACATTTCCACTAAGTAGTAATAAAATGGCAATAACTGCAGTCACAAGGATAATTATATCTTGCAATTAAAGTTTTAAAGTATTCTTTCACAGTTAAAAAGATATGATTTAAGCAGGTTTGGCAGTTAAGAAGCTGTTGTATGCCACAGGATACCAGGCTAAAAGGACCAAGGGTCTGACTGTGTATGGCTATTCTTCTGTTCTTCAAGGATATGCTTAATGCAAAATATTTTAAAAGAAGGTAACACTGATTCATTGAAAAGGAAGCTAGAGTTATTGCCAATTCACATACCAAGACAGATGCAAGATGATAAAACTCTAGTAAGGTCAATCCCATTGATGTCCACTTAGCAGAAATCCAAGCCAAAATAATTGCAGATTTATGTACAAAGGCAATCTTTCAGAAGTACAAAGGGTTCTCTTATAGATAGCAAGCAATCATGGAGAATATTAAAGGAGGAAAAAGCCTCGAGAAGCTCCTAAACGTGCATTAAACCTGCAGGAGCAGGACTTCATCATCATCGGCAAAAAACCTCCTCTCTCTTAATAGGTGTAATCAAAAAACCAATACAAAGAACCTAGCTTTAGCTGCCGGGTCTTTTCTCTTCTTTCAAACAATCTATTTAAACTGACCATGGTCAACGGTGACCATCGTTTCGAATAACTGCATTAGGATCACGAGCCAGAATAATTTTAATTTCGTTCAAACAAGCCGACGGAGGCTGCATAGGCAATCTTTAACTGGAAGCTTGTCACTTGATGACATCAGTGGGCTGGATTAGGGCCAACTGATGCCCTAAGCACAGCTCAACCAAGGTGACTCTTGGCCCTTCCACTGCTTAACAGACAAGACATTAAGACTCAATAAGTGCTGAGAAATTATCACTATTGTATAAAGCAATCATCATATATGAGCATTAGAAAAAACAATGAAATTCATGTTGGATGATGGGTGTAGAAGACTGCAGTGAAAGCATTAGGGGAAAAAACGCAGTGGTGTCCTACTCCCTTGGTGCCCTAAGCGTGTGCTTATTTTGCTTAATGGCTAACCCAGGGCTAGACGACAGGTAAACTCAAAAAGGATTACATCATTGTGTTTGTTAGTACAGACCACTTCCAAATATCAAACCTCTGCTATAGAATATACAAATTGCTGCCACCAAAATACTGTAGAACTCGATATGTTGCTCATAGGCTTTTTTTTTTTTCATCTAAAAATAAAAAGGAGGAAAAGACCTCAAAAGACCCTTCATGCTCAAGTGAACTTGTCACCCCGACATGTTTTCAGCACACAACAGGCCATTATGTCATCATTGGCTAAAAACCACCTTGAAACTTTTTGCACTATTTTATCTTCAAGCTCAGTGTTCATAAATGTGCATAACAACATGGTTGAACACAATGGTAGAATGGGTTGCATTTTTTTTCTTTTTGTCCCATTGTGGATTCCATAGCACCCGTTGCTGATTGGTGTGACTTCTGATGGCATCCATAAAAAAACTAAGGCACCATTTTGAAAAATGCCTGCTGTGATTTTAACCTGAAAGAGACGACAAGTTTTCATTGTGCTTGATCATCTGTTTCTAGGATTGCTTATAGGAGCTTTTTTAATAGCTATTAATGTTTGTTTTTCGGAGTGCCTTTGCCTTCTCCCTTGACAAAGCCGGTGTACGAAATGGGTCCCCGTTCTGAAGTAGGATCCGACAAAAGAAGTTGAGTTGGATCACACGAATAAAGCTAAGTCGCTCTAATTATTTTTGTTAGAGGATTTCACCACATTATTATGCACATTTATGAACACTTGAGTTTGAAGATAAAAAAAAAGTGCGAAAAGTTTTAGGGAAGTTTTTGGCCAATAGTTTTAGGGAAGTTTTTGGCCAATGATGACATAATGGCCCGTTGTGTGCTGAAAACATGTCAGTGCCAGGTTCACTTGAACACCGAGGGTCTTTGGAGGTCTTTTTCTCCTTTTTATTTTTAGAAGGAAAAAAAAGCCATGAGCAACATATATTGAGTTCTACAGTATTCTGTTAATACAGACAACATGGGGGGCCCTTTAACTAAGCTGCGTTAGGTGCTCATGCATGTCTAATGTAGCTTAAAATGGCGTACTATGGGACATGCTCAGGAGTCCTGTGGTAACTGCCAAATCTGTACACAATAACTGTGCACTTAAAAATATTGTTTTTTGAGAGGTTGTGTCAAAGGGATGGAGAGTGGGAATTCCTGTAGGGATAGTGCGTGGGTCCTTACCGTCTACAGAATGGGTGGCGGTAAGTGCTCAATGCGGTAATTTTTTTTTTAATGGTCACGAACTAATGACAACATTAGCACATGGCTATTAATACAAAAAATACAAAAAGGCCATTTTCACAGCTATTGTAAAAAGTGGCCCTTAGTGCGCAGGAAAATCCCGTGTAAAAAGGTGCGCAAAGGCCGCATTTACTGCGGCTTAGTAAAAGTGTCCCGTAATTATTTCTGGTGACAACACATGAAAAATTCAATTTTGCAATTAAAGCCATCAAACATATAAATGGCGAGTGACCGTACTCACCCGCAAATGCGCAGTAGAGACTTCCCTCTCTGTCCCGCCCCCGCGTCAATATGTGATGATGGGGGCGGGACAGAGAGGGAAACTGTGCGAAGGGGAGGGAGGGAACCGCCGGCGTCGCTACCGCTCCCCCCCCCCCGAGGTCGCCACTACCGCTCCCCCCACCCGGTCGCCGCCACCACCCCCTCTCCACCTGGCCCGAGCACTCTCTTCGGTATTGAACTTACATCGCCGACACATAGCAGGCAGATCAGCTGAGCTCCCGTCAGCCTTACTTCTCTGCCTGTGCTCCGCCCTCGCCGACGTTACGTCACACAAGGGCGGGACACAGGCAGAGAAGGAAGGCCGACGGGAGCTCTGCTGATCTGCGTGCTACGTTTCGGCAACGTAAGTTCAATAGCGAAGCGAGGGCCCGGGCCGGGTGGAGGGGTGGCGGTGGCGACTCTGGGGGGGGGGGGGACCGGTAGTGGCGACCTGGGGGGGGCCTGCAGCGGCGAGGGGAGGGGGCCTTGGAAAAACCCCATACTAGCCCGTTTTAATGGGCTCAACGGCTAGTACTATATATTCTAGACTACTTCTATGTTGTTTGTTAAATAACAACTTGCTCATTTCTCGGCTCTCTTCCTCCCTCTGTTGGAATTATTCTTGTTCAACCTATTTTATTTTCCTTACATTTTATTACGTTGAATATAAGAGTCACATTTTCTATTGCTGCTGTTTTAAACTCCTCATTTTCTAGAAGTCACATGTAAGAAGTCACATGTTCATGTTATATTCTGACACATGATATCAAAGTGCTACTGGAACACAGTTCTCATGGTAAAACCATAACATGACACATACTTCACTTAAATGTATAAAGATAAGAAATAATAAATACAATCAACATTAAAAAAAATTGTCAGAACCTGATTTCTCCTAAATTATATGTACACAAGGTGGAACACAATAGGCTAATGACTTAGGACCCCTTTTGCTAATGGACATTAAGCACTAAACATGCGGTTAGTGCACGGTAACAGGCTACTTGGCAAACATGTGTAGTCGTATGTCTGTTACTGAGAGTTAAACTACACGTCACTGGATTTACCAGACATTTTCTCTGAGGTGGCATGGTGTGTGTGTGGGGTGGGGGTGGAAGCATTAGCCACCTAGTGCGTTGTACTTAGCATGCTACCTGGCTCAAAAAGAGTCAACGTGAGAGCACTTCACCCCAGATTCTATATAGGTTGTCAAAATTTGGGTGCAGATCCCAGATGCACACAAAAACTAATTAGTCAAGTTGATGCTAATTATTGGAGTGAATTGGCACTAATTAGGACTTATACACAGATCTGCCTATGCACTATTCTATAATACTGGGTGCCTAAATTCCATAGCATGCAACTCAAAAGGGGACGTGGCCACAGGAAGGGCACAGACAGGCCAGCGGCATTCCTATTTGGATTTCTGTGTCCAACTGTCATCAGTTGGCCACCAAGATTCACACCAGCTTTTTGCAGGCATGAGTCCTCACGCTCAAAGCTGCCTAGCATCATTCTATTCCTTGTGGTTAACAGCACCAGTCTCTCCAATACTGTCATTATCAGAGACAGGCTGCTGGGCCTGATGGACCATTGGTCTGACCCAATGTGATGAGTCTTATGTTTTTATTCAATTTCTTCGTTAATCTGTTTATGGCTGATCTGCTTGGAGATTCCTTATACTTACATTTTGCTTGAACTCAAAATGTATTTGAATGTCACTATCTGTTCAATATTACCATTTCACTAGAAACAAATGTGGCCAGTGTATACTGCTTTGCTCTCTGCTGCTCTACTGCTTAAAGAAGTTACTGTTTGGAGAAGGCAGTATCCAGATAAATAACAGGACTCACAGATGAAGTGATACCAAAAACCATATGGAAACACACTTCAGAGCTTTGGAACATAAGGACAAAGCCGAGCGGACTTCCACGGTCTATGTCCCAGAAACAACAAAGAAAGACCATGATCAAGTATATAATCTCACGTTTATTGTTGATTTAATCTAGAATTGAGAATGAATGCGACTGTTGGGCAGACTGGATAGACCATTCAGGTCTTTACCTGCCATCACTTACTATGTTACTCTCAGGCTCATTTTCGAAAGAGAAGGACATCAATCTTTCCACATAAATCGGAACATGGACGTCCATCTCCCAGAGACGTCCAAATCGGTATAATCAAAACCTGATTTTGGACATCTCCAACTGAAGTCCGTCACAAGGATGTCCAAATTTCAAGGGGGCGTCGGAGGCGTGAAGGCGGGACTTGGGCATGCCTAGCACTTGAACGTCTTTGACCTATAATCGAAAAAAGCAAGGGCGCCCATGATGAACACGTGGACGTTTTCACCCTGACGTGTTTTTTTTACGAATAAGGCACAAAAAGTTGCCCGAAATGATCATATGACCACCGGAGGGAATCGGGGATGACCTCCCGTTACTCCCCCAGTGGTCACTAACCCCCTTCCACCCTCAAAAAACATCTTTAAAAATATTTTGTTCCAGCCTCAGATGTCATACTCAAGTCCATGAGAGCGCATGTAGGTCCCAAGAGCAGTTTTAGTGGGTATTGCAGTGCATTTCAGACAGGCGGATCCAGGCCCATACTCCCCATACCTGTTACATTTGTGGAGGAAACAGCGAGCTCTCCAAAACCCACCACAAACCCACTGTACCCACATATAGGTGCCCCCCTTCACCAGTAAGGGCTAAGGTAGTGGTGTACAGTTGGGGGTAGTGGGTTTTGGGGGTCTCAGCACACAAGGTAAGGGAGCTATGTTCCTGTGAGCATTTTATGAAGTCCACTGCAGTGCCCCTAAGGTGCCCTGGCATGTTAGGGGGACCAATGCACTAGAAATGCTGGCTCCTCCCATGTCCAAATGGCTTGTATTTGGACGTCTTTAGTTTCAAAAATCGCCGAAAGTCAAAGACGTCCAAATTTAAGGACATCCATGGATTTGGACGTCTTTGACAGTATTTTCAAAACAAAAGATGGACGCCCATCTTTTTTCGAAAATATGGTTTTACCTGCCCCCGGATTTGGACGTTTTACGTCCAAATTGCAACTTGGACGTTTCTTTCGAAAATGCCCCTCCACATAACATCTCTATATATAAAAGGCACCACCAACGTTCTAAATGAAGCCTCCAGCCGGAAGTGTGAAGGGGGAGAGATATCCGGTTTCCCCATGAGTGTCTGCCCCGCCCTCGCTCTCTCTGTAACACAAACAGTGGAGGAAAACACAGCAAAGCACGAAATCAAATCGCTCTCTCTGTAACAGTGAAGGACTCAGAGGGGGGAGGGGAGAGAGGGCAGAAGCCCTCACTATCTCTCTAACAGCACAGCAGGAAACTTAACACTGAAGGACTCGACTCCAAGGGGGGAGGGGACAGAGAGCAGAGGAGACACACAGCACAGGGGAAGGGAGAGAGGGCAGAGGGCAGGGACACACACACTCCCACATGCACACAGAAGAAAACCTTGCTAGCCCCCGTTTCATTTGCATCAGAAACGGGGCTTTTTTACTAGTATTAAATAATTAAAAGATGCAATCTTTGTGTATGTCTGTGTGTGTGTGTGTGCGCGCGAGTGCAAGTATGTACCTACATCTATCTCTATACCTTTTCTATACCTGGATTTAGATATATACAAGAGAGAAAGATAGATAGAGAAAGTGAAAAGGGTGTTACTCTAGAAACAAAGCCTTTGCCATACCTGTTTCCATTTTGCCATCTAGTGCTGCAGGGCCATCGAGCACCAAACTTTTTATCTGAAGGAATTCATCTGGCTCGTCCCCTCCAACAACAGTGAAGCCAAAACCTCTGCTGCTTTTCCTCAGTTTTGTATGAATGAACTTTCCTTTTAATTCTGATGGGTTTCTTGTAAAGAATGGTTTTCCTAATTAAAAAAAAAAAAAAAGTGTAAATATTTACTAGGTATCTTCCACACATTAAAACTAGGAGTACTTTAGTCTTTGGAAATATCTAGAAAAGCATATAGGCCAAGGGGGTAATTTTCAAACAATGTACCTTAGTGTGAAGTGTGTATGGTTTTTAAGGAGAAAACCACCTTTTTAAAAATGGACTCTGGAAAAAGTTCATGCACAAATTTCAAACCTGCTATTTTGTCCATGTATAATGTGTCCATATTTTCAGTGTCAAGAAGAAGGGGGTGTTAGGTGCAAAGTGAAGGTGTGAGTAGGGGGATTTGATCTGGGGCTCCTTTTACTAAGAGGCAGTAAGCCCAATGCGGGCTTACCACTCACTATACAGTAAGTACCGTCGGGCTACTGCAGCAGCCTGGCGGTACTTTCCACCCCTAGCACACCGTCATTTCTGGTGCTACAAAAATTTATTTTTGTACCACCAGAGTGTACCCGGCAGTAATGGGGTAGTGCTGCACGCTCAGCAAGTGTTTTACTTGCTGCCCAACCATTTCCTGTTGGAAAGTGAGACTTCCCTGTTACCAGCTACGGTAAAAGGGGGCCCCGGCATACATGTAAAACGCACCAGCGCCAACCCCCCCAATTTGCTGCAGCTTGGTAAAAGGGGCCCCTAGGGAGGGTGTCTAGGACAGCCAGCACTGAGATGGGGTGTCCAAGGTACATCCAGGAGGAGTTCAAAGGAACAGTATCCCAGGTTCACTCTCCTCCACAGGCAGATACAGTTTTTAGCCTGGGGCATTGGTAAGAGGTCTGCACAGCACACACGGTGCTTACCCCCAAGGTAGTGCCGCCACGCTGCCTCTGATCCCATCATTCAGTTCCTGATGTGGCCTGTTAGAAGACATACTTAAGTCAGGGGCGTAGCTACGTGGGGCCACGGGGGCATGGGCCCCCACAGATTACACCCTGGCCACCTCTACATTTGACCCCCCCCCCGCCGCCACCGCCCTGCCGCCACATCAGGTACCTTGTTTGCTGGCGGAGGTCCCCAATCCCTGCCAGCCGAAGAGTCTTCTTCAGCGCCGGTCGACTACGGCGCCTTTGTGGTGTGATCATCTGTTTCTGACGCTTTACAGGCGCTGAAGACTCTTCAGCTGGCGGGGATCCCCACCAGCAAACAAGGTACCTGATGCAGCGGCGGGGCAGGGGGCAGGCGGGTGGTGGTTGCGGTCCAAAGCGGCGGGGGGGGGGGGGGGGGGGGGGGGGGGTCGGCGGCTAAACAGTGCCCTCCCACCTTGGGCTCTGGCCCCCCTCCCGCCTAAGTCTGGCTACGCCCCTGGCTTAAGTGCTTTATCTCCTCCTGCCATGGGGCCAAATCTTGAAGTCTGAGCTGTGACATCTCACGGGTCTTACTGCGACACTTGGCCCCATGGCAGTAGGAGATAAAAGCGCTTAAGCATGTGCTGCCAAGCCAAATCAGGAACTGAATGACAGGACTGGAAGCTGCTGGAGGTAATGAGAGTCAGTGCTGTGCTGACATTCCAGTGCACTATCACCAACTGGTGTTGTTGTGGCACTGCATTTCAGCTTTAATAGTGCAGACCTCCCTGTGGTGGGAAGTTTCCTCACTCATTCAATGATGGCTAAGCTACTGATTTTGAGAAAAGTGGCACCTAGGAACAAGATCACAGGAAGCTCAATTACAGAAGAAAAATAGGCTCCTTGCAAAACAATTTTATCAGTATAAAAATATCATCCAGGGAGTCATAAAGGCAGTACTGGCTCGACTTCTCAAAATATCAAGTTGGCAGATTCTTGGCTCAATTGATTCCTCTTTTGGTCTTTTTTTCAAGTTCTTTTTTAACTTAATATTTTTCCTAATAGTTTCAACCTGTCATCTACTCACACCGAGGTTTGTATATCACAGTCAGAGACCAAAACTGTCATGCACCAAGTCATTTCCAGCTATGTGACTGAGATGATCTAACATTCAAAACAGTCCCACATTGTTTTCAATATCTTATTAATAAAATATTTTTATGATTCATTTTTGTTACATCTATTATTGCGTAATATTGAAGAATACTTAACCATAGAGCAAAAGCCATTAACCTCCTCATTTTGGGCTACATTCTATATATGGCGCCTGAAAAATCAGCGCCCAAAAAAATATGCCTAGGCGTATTCTATAAACTACTCCTAAACTTAAGCATGGTTTATAGAATACGCCTAGGGCCCATCTGCGTGACTACATCTAGTTGTGGGAATTTATGACAAGTAAAACTTGGTATAAATGCCGTTGACTAAATTAGGTGTGGAGAGGGGCTATTCTACAACAGCGCGTATAATTTTTAGTAACGCACACAATTCGCCCATTCCACGCCCATGGCCACATCCCCTTTTTGGCAGCACGCATTAGAATTTACATGGACCACTTTATAAAATACGTTTAGCAAATTGTGCGTGATAATTCCCATTAAAGGCAATTAGCGTCAATAATTGCCTGTTAATTGGCAATTATCGGTGCCGTTTGGCAAGTTCAGATAATTAAGTTGCACGTACAATAGAGAATATGACCTGAATTGCACACATAATTCAAGTCACACTATACACAATCTGTGCGTTTGTGTGTTAATTTCAAACTTTGACACAACCACAAAAGTGCAAATAGGCCTCAAGAATGGATGTGGCAAACAGAGGACCCGACACGTTTTTTGATAATTCCATCGCAGCAGAAGCTATTTGTAGGTGATCTTGATAGCTGCACAAAAACAAAAAAAAAAAACAGACTTAATCGGATGGGACATTTCTACCATTGTATTTCTTGGATTTGTTCAATTGCACTGAATGGGCCCATAGGAATATAAGTCTGTTGAATTTCTGACATTGACGAACTGACGCAGGTGTTTCGCTAGAACACAGCTCGTATTGGGTCTTCTATTAAAATTTGCTTGTCACATCCATTCCTGAGGTCTATTCTGCTTTTTTGGTTGTGCTTCATTTTCTGTGCTGCAGATCCCTCTCTCCTGTTTCTTAATTTTGAATTTTATTTATTAGGATTTATTTATCACCTTTTTGAAGGAATTCAGGCAGTGTACAGTAAGAATAGATCAAACATGAGCAATAGGCAATTACAGCAGTAAAAATATTCAAATAACAATACAAAGTACGGCATAGTATACTACTTACAATGTCAACACGATACGTACAGTGTTATTTTAGGAGACTAATTTTGTAACAGGATGCCTTGTGTAAGAGGGAAAGTAGGTACCTATGTAGGCACTATTTTAAAAAGGCACAGAAGCACACCTAGCTTATTCAAGTATGAACATACATTAGCAGATTTTATTTACAAGTGTATTGTGAAGTCCACCCAACCTCCACCCCTATAGACGCCTACCAGCAAAGTATGCATCATCATGTCATTGCGTGCACTTTTATGCTGGCTGGTATTTAATAAGAAAACACATCTGCAGAAAAATGAAGAACAAGTTAAGAGAAAGCAAAACTGCAAGGGTACACGTGAAGCGTCTGTTTACTCTTTCCAAAAATACTAGGACTAGAGGGGATGCAATGAAGCTACAAAGTAGTACATTTAAAATGAATTGGAGAAAATGTTTTTCACTCAATTAAACTCTGGAATTTGTTGCCAGAGAATGTGGTACAGGCAATTAGCTTAGCAGGGTTTAAAAAAAGGTTTGGATGGCTTCCTAAAGGAAAAGTCCATAGACCATTATTAAAATAGACTTAGGGAAAATCCACTATTTCTGGGATAAGCAGCATAAAATGATTTGTACTTTTTTGAGATCTTGCCAGGTATTTGTGCCCTGGATTGGCCACTGTTGGAAACAGGATGCTGGGCTTGATGGACCTTTGGTCTGTCCCAGTACGGCAATACTTATGTATTTATTATTTTTGGCAGGATGGGAGAGTGACAGAGTAAGGGGCTCGTCAGCCTTCTCCAGTGCTTTATTTTAAAAGCAGTATGTGGGAGAACATTCTCCAGGGGAGAGTCAATCCTTCGGTATGTCATTTAAAATATAACCATTGAGGACGATGGATGCTGGAAAGAAAGGAGGAGCTACTAGCTGACTGGCTTCACTTTTTAAATACAACCATGAAAGCCAATGCTGCTAGGGGAGCTACATACAGTGGGGGAAATAAGTATTTGATCCCTTGCTGATTTTGTAAGTTTGCCCACTGACAAAGACATGAGCAGCCCATAATTGAAGGGTAGGTTATTGGTAACAGTGAGAGATAGCACATCACAAATTAAATCCGGAAAATCACATTGTGGAAAGTATATGAATTTATTTGCATTCTGCAGAGGGAAATAAGTATTTGATCCCCCACCAACCAGTAAGAGATCTGGCCCCTACAGACCAGGTAGATGCTCCAAATCAACTCGTTACCTATATGACAGACAGCTGTCGGCAATGGTCACCTGTATGAAAGACACCTGTCCACAGACTCAGTGAATCAGTCAGACTCTAACCTCTACAAAATGGCCAAGAGCAAGGAGCTGTCTAAGGATGTCAGGGACAAGATCATACACCTGCACAAGGCTGGAATGGGCTACAAAACCATCAGTAAGACGCTGGGCGAGAAGGAGACAACTGTTGGTGCCATAGTAAGAAAATGGAAGAAGTACAAAATGACTGTCAATCGACAAAGATCTGGGGCTCCACGCAAAATCTCACCTCGTGGGGTATCCTTGATCATGAGGAAGGTTAGAAATCAGCCTACAACTACAAGGGGGGAACTTGTCAATGATCTCAAGGCAGCTGGGACCACTGTCACCACGAAAACCATTGGTAACACATTACGACATAACGGATTGCAATCCTGCAGTGCCCGCAAGGTCCCCCTGCTCCGGAAGGCACATGTGACGGCCCGTCTGAAGTTTGCCAGTGAACACCTGGATGATGCCGAGAGTGATTGGGAGAAGGTGCTGTGGTCAGATGAGACAAAAATTGAGCTCTTTGGCATGAACTCAACTCGCCGTGTTTGGAGGAAGAGAAATGCTGCCTATGACCCAAAGAACACCGTCCCCACTGTCAAGCATGGAGGTGGAAATGTTATGTTTTGGGGGGGTTTCTCTGCTAAGGGCACAGGACTACTTCACCGCATCAATGGGAGAATGGATGGGGCCATGTACCGTACAATTCTGAGTGACAACCTCCTTCCCTCCGCCAGGGCCTTAAAAATGGGTCGTGGCTGGGTCTTCCAGCACGACAATGACCCAAAACATACAGCCAAGGCAACAAAGGAGTGGCTCAGGAAGAAGCACATTAGGGTCATGGAGTGGCCTAGCCAGTCACCAGACCTTAATCCCATTGAAAACTTATGGAGGGAGCTGAAGCTGCGAGTTGCCAAGCGACAGCCCAGAACTCTTAATGATTTAGAGATGATCTGCAAAGAGGAGTGGACCAAAATTCCTCCTGACATGTGTGCAAACCTCATCATCAACTACAGAAGACGTCTGACCGCTGTGCTTGCCAACAAGGGTTTTGCCACCAAGTATTAGGTCTTGTTTGCCAGAGGGATTAAATACTTATTTCCCTCTGCAGAATGCAAATAAATTCATATACTTTCCACAATGTGATTTTCCAGATTTAATTTGTGATGTGCTATCTCTCACTGTTACCAATAACCTACCCTTCAATTATGGGCTGCTCATGTCTTTGTCAGTGGGCAAACTTACAAAATCAGCAAGGGATCAAATACTTATTTCCCCCACTGTACCTCTTGGCTTTTACATGAATTTGGCAGGAAGGGGGATCTAGATGGTAGTGCTGCATATGAAGTGATTTGTACTACAGATCTGATACCTAGTAAGAGCAGTATTTTAGGGATACTCTAAGCAGGACCTACATTCAGCTGCTCTATTTAGGCAGCTAGCACTAAAAATCAGAAACACCTAACTCCTGAAACTGACCCCCAACCTGCCCCATCCACTTTTTAGGTACCTAAAATAGAACACATTTTCACTACGTACTTACATTTATCTAAATTACTTATAGACTTGCTCGTCATCCAGGAAGACATCCAGAGTAATTAACTACAAACTTCAGAACAATTCAAATTGAAAAAATAAAACCCCAATATAATAAAATAAATTTAACACAGATCTTCAAACCTCCCCTCTTAACTTTAGGCATGCAAACCCAATTATTTTTCCGAGAGGTCAATTTAGCTTTCCAGCTCCCAAGGTTAGGCCCAAGGTTTGAAATCTTCCCTCTTGGTGAAAAAGTTAGTAAATACAACAGACAGAATCAAAAGCTTACAAGACTTTCAGTAGCCTCACCATCCACTTCAGATGAAGGGTAAGAGAATATAGTTCTAATAGCCTATGGATTTTATTATTTAGGAGCATATCTATACAGGCTATCGTTAAAACGTGTTATTTCACCACTAACTTGTCCCATTTTATACAATGAGACCTAGTTACTAATAACCTGGCTTAACAGTAGACCAAGTTGATAATGCCCCCCCCCCCCCCCCCCCCCCCCCCGCTACTAATGTCTGGCGATAACGGAAAAATAACACATCTTAACAGTAGGCCACACTGATAACGTTCCCCCTTAAAGTCAAACTATCCTACTGAAGGAATCTTAACAAAACGAATAACTATATTCAATGTTTACAACTGAACTTTATTAGACATTACCATGAGCTGGAGCTTCTCGAAGTGGTTCTGGGTTATTAGGAGGATGTTTAATAGGTGGAGGAGCAACAGTTGGATGTTCATCTGGCCATTCTAGAGGAATGGTAAAGAAACTGTTTAAATATGCTGTTGACAATGCCTAAATGGTTCAATAGCTCTTCCTTTACAAACTAATCTGAAGAATGTGATGTCAAAAAGGATAGACAAGCTGATCTCTACTAACAGAAAATAAATGTGTGTTCCTTCAATTGCTATATCTCTTGGAAAAAAAAATATGATCATTCAAATCAGGCCTCGACTCAAATCACATCCAGCTTAAGATGACCCACAAAACAACTGTTCACAGCAAGACCCGTTTAGTGAAATTTTGAGCATAAATTTAAGCACTCAGCTCTAGTAAATTTCCAAAGAGGTTATTTTAAGACACCTACTTTCAAAGTTAAGAGTATAACCCTTTGAATACTGACTTCCATGTTGCTAACAAAACCAAACTGTTAGGTATACTTTGGCATTGGTCTAACCTAATATGTTTCTGATTAGCTATCAAGCACTGATCTTTTCATACTGTTATACTGCCTTCCTCAAAACAAGGTCAACCAAATCAATTTGAATCATGCAGTAAGTACATTAGCCCACAATACAAAACGTAAACAACAATACAGCAATAATACATAGCAAATGAAAGGAAGCACAGTCCTCAAAAACTAGTCAAAATGTATTGAGCCCAACACACTGGTTTTACCTACAACTTGTTTCTTGATGTCTATCTCTAGCGTACTTGAACAAACTATGTGGGAAGAGTTCTCAGTGGCTACAGGTATTTTCCCCCAATATTTAAATTCTGTGGTTGTCATTGCTTTGAAAACAAGCAGCTGCAGCATTAAAGGTTATATATTGATACTGATGCTAAATATCAGGGTATAAGTTGACCGCTGGACTTGTCTAGATATGGCTAATATTCAGCACCGATACTCATAAGTATCTGGGTAAGTTAGTATGCCTAATTGATAATGCCACTGAAAATCAGTAGGTGGCCCCAGTGCGTGGTACTTATCCAGGTATGAGCTTTTGGGTCCAATGAGTTTATAAGTAAATCCATGCATGAAGAGTAATCAATATAGTGGAGTGGAGGGAAGTCCTAGTGGTTACAGCATCGGTCTTGACATCCAGATGTGGTCAGCTCAAATCCCCACTGCTGCTCCGTGTGATCTTGGGCAAGTCACTTAACTCTCCATTGCTTCAGGTACAAACTTATTGTGAGTCCTCCAGGGATAGAGAAATACCCAGTGTACCTGAATGTAACTCACCTCGAGCTACTACTGAAAAGGTGTGAGCCAAATCCAAATAAATATGACTCCGTTGTTTTTATCTCACTGCACCACACGCCTGGAATAGACTTCCCAAGCCTGTACATCTAGCCCTGTCTTTGGCAGTTTTCAAATCCAGTCTAAAAGCCCACCTCTTTACCGCTGCTTTTGACTCCTAACCATTACTCACTTCATTTGTACCCTCTTATCCCCACCTCTTTAATTCCCTTACCCCTTAGTTGTTCTGTCTGTTTACTTGTCATACTTAGATTGTGAGCTCTTTGAGCAGGGACTGTCTTTTTCATGTATAGTGTACAGTGCTGTGTATGCCTTGTAGTACTATAGAAGTGATAAGTAGTAGTAGTAGTAGTAGTAATTTACTTGACACTGATCCTACAACATGGCCTTAGCCACTTGCAACTCGACTGAAGACATATACAACAGAGAAAATTTTACAAAGAGAAAATAAAATTCCTTTCCAAACGATTCATACTCTAAAAATCAAAAATGCTGTGCTCAGAAGTGAAAAATCATTAAATGCTAAGATGAGGTTTTCCAACGCAAACCTCAGCATCAAGACTATCCTTCATTGTGGGACACAAGAATACTTAGAAAGCACTCGTTCTAGAGCGATGAAAATAATGCATACTTCTCAGAATCCAAGTATACAAGGACGCAAGGGGAACAAATTTAGGGCATCTTTTACTAAGGCGCGCTTATGTTTTTAGTGCATGCTAAAATTGGGCGTGCGTTAAACGTTAGAGACACCCATAGGAATGCATTGGCATCTCTAACATTTAGCGCGAACTAAAAACGTGAATATGCCTTAGTAAAAGGGGGGTCTCAGATTCTAAAATTCACTTCAATGTGTACACAAACAAGAAAAACAAGAACAGTAAAATGTCCAATAAGCCAACATATTTTATAAAAAGACAGTGAAAAAAAGGCTTGGCTCATACCAGCACTTTTGCCATAAATATTCAGCTAATTCTTGCTGCCAGATTATTTTTTATTATTAATCAAGCTTAAAAAAAACAAATGTAATAAATAAAATCAATCAGTTGGGTCTAACCTTCTGCTTGCTGTGGCTGCTGATGGTCAAGTTGTTTCTTTCGTTTGGCTTCCAGAACTGGATTTTCATACTGTGTCTTCCTGTTTATGTGACTAGAAGAGAAAAAGGTAGCAATAAATTAGGAAATCCTTTGACATCTTTGGGAAAAACCTAACTGTAAGGAATGGGGAAAGTAATAAAGTCATTTCTCTGAGTAAAACAAGCATGGCTTAGTAAAGAGGGCCCCTTTTGTAACAGTCTTATCATTGGGTTTTCACAAATTTCCTTGACGTATTATTACTGGAAAATCATATGCGATTTAAGAAAACTAAAAAAAAAAAAAAAAAAAAAAAAAAGTCAAAAATACAAACATAATACGGAGGAAAAGCCTGTGGCTAAAATACCTCCATATGATATCCAACCAACCAGAACCAGTGCCTGCTGTAGTAGTTAGCAACCCTGTCTTTTTATTTTGTATTGATTATTAGTTTGCTACCTTCTTGTTTAGAGTTTCTGATAGGAATTTATTTACTTGCCCATCCTCAATGTGAGTAAATCTGTGCCACTGTTCTACAATGTGGGGAAAATGTACGTGCATTGGCAGAAACATTTCTGGAGGTGTCTCTTCCCAAAAGAAAAAGTAGCTGCAGATAAAGCAGGTGCTTTTTCCCAGGGCAATTATAATCAAAGAAAAAGTATATACTCGGTTTTGCTTTAATGATATAAAACCTATGTGAAAAAGGTGTTTGTATGGGTTGCAACTATGTGGGCAGTTTAATTAATCCAAGGCCAGGCAAAAACCCCACTGTGCATCTCTATACTGTCAATCTAGGAAATTAGATTGGTCAGACCTTTTGATGCATATGATTGTGAATCTCCTAATTTCCTAGATTGGTATTAATTTGGTTAAGGAGATTACCTCGTGTATATGTTTATAGTTTTGCATCTATATAGTGTAACATTCTACTTCATGACTAGAGAGATCAAGTGAACTGCAATGGTCAGAAGCACTAGATAGAACGATTTAGATCCCAAAACGGTTAACAACTCTTACAGTAAGCATTTTATATCTAGAGTCAAGTTTCAGTTGATTGCTATGCACACATGATGTCTGAACCAAAATGGCACATGGACCTGCAATAAATACCATGACCTCGAAGTTACCCACATGGGAAAGACATTTATGGGGCAATTCCATAATGTGCCATCTCAATATAGGTACTAAGATGGGTTGTGCTTAGTGCCAATTCCACGTAAACCATGACAGAATACTAGTGTCAGTGTGCCAAAATTTTGGAGTGCCCACTTATGCCAGGTCAATGAACGGTTTAAGCTGGCATGCCTGAGTGTACCATACAATGCGTGCAACCAATAGTATTCTATAAAATGGTTATGCCATTGGTTATGATATTGGGCTAACAATGCAGTATCGCAAGTCGGAAACACATCCTGTGTGGCATGCCCTCACACGCTCCCGGCCTACTCCTGACCCATCCAATTGCATTGCAGCATCAAGGGAAGGCAATGGATGTGTCCTGTGTGGCAACACCAGCTGCATATAGCTAGCTACAGAGCTAGGCAAATAAAATGCATTTCTATAAAGAGTTAAAATCCCCTTCATCAGGTCAGAACAGAATCAGAAGAAGCCGGCAATACAGGAAATTGAAGTGAATCATGAAAACTATTCCAGAGATAGTCTGAAGTTTGAAAGAAAAAGAAATCAGGATTAATTAAGTCTGCAGTTGAATATCATAGGCGCATTATAACCTGTTAAGAAAGATTATAACTAACAAGTTAGAAAAGTGTACACTTACAGCATGACAGAATAGTGCATTTCCCTGTGTGCTTGTGGGAATGTATGATGTGAGAGTGTGTGTGGGGAATGTGTGTGTGTGGGGGGGGGGGGGGGGGGGGGAGGGTGGCTTGTCTGGAATTCTGGGGCATCAGAGGGTGAGAGAGTGTGTGTTGGGGGGGGGGGGGGGTGTAATTCTCTATTCCTTCCTTTTCCCATGTTCTTAACCCTTTGGCCTTCTTCCAGTCTATCATTTTTCCCTCCTTGGACTCGCCCTGTTCTCCCTTTGCACTTTTCCTCCCCCTCTTGCAATTATTCTTCCAAACCCCTCCTCAGCACCCCACCCAGAGCTTATTATATCATCTCTGGCAGGACTCCTTCAGATGTTGTGCCACTTCCTCCTCAACCCCAGATTGCTGCCTCCACATCTTCTGGTGGTGAAGCCCAGGCTTCGTGCTACTGTTCTGCTTCCTCCATGGCCTGAGCTGCCTGCTGTACAGTTTGATGCTGTAGCCTGAGCTCCCCACCACTGTGTCATTTCTTCTACTGTCCAAGCTACCTGCTGTAATTCTCTGCTGGCGAGGCCTGGGCCTCCCGTCATTGTGCCATTTCTTTTATGGTCCAGGCTGCATCCTCCTCCTCCTGGCAGGGCCTAGGCTCCCTTCCAGAAAGGCGTTTCCTCCATGGGCTAGGCTGCCTCCAAGATGACTGCTGCACCACTTCTTCTTGTGGTGGGGGCCAGGGTTCCCACTATTGTGTTCCTTCTTCCAAGCTGGCTCCTGAACTCCTTTGGTGGCAAGACCCAGGCCTCCCTGCCACCCCGTAGCTCATTCATTGATGTCCAATGTCATGTCCAAACTGATGTGTACATACGGACAGAGACAGACTGTCCCTCCTCAATAGGTGCTTATGCTTTTGTGTGGAATGACATCTACAAATTATTTCATACAGTCATTGCTGGTACAGGGCTTGGCTCTCCAGGATCCCAGAGAGAATTCACTGTCATTTAAATAATAAAATTATTCCATTTAAAGGTGTGGTACATTTACGTTACGATGTATTGTACATAACTGTAGGGTTATTTCAAATTGCCATCATAGGTCCAATTCAAGAACCCTAGCTCATTGGGTCCCTCAAGGCTCTTCCCTTTCACATTATTGTTTAATATATACATGTGGCCCTTACTAATATCAGATGTTTCACTTAACATATCACCTTTTGACAATGATATTCAGAGTTTAATTACCTTGAAAAATAATGAGTAGTCTATGGTTATAACACAGGCATTTGCATTTGTGCATTCTCTTCATATTCAAACATTGCAATAAAAACACAAATTAGCAAAAACCAGTCACAGCTTTATTGAATACTAGTAAGAAATGCCCGTTTCGGGGAAAAATGAAACGGGCGCTAGCAGGGTAATTGCCCCTCCCCCCCCACCATCCTCCCTCCCTCCCGAGTTCCAAACCCCCCCTCCGTGGCTCCCTTCCGAGTTCCAGACCAAACCGGATATCTCGGGTGCCTCAAGTTTCCGGCTTGAGGCTTCAATGGAACGTTGGAGGTGCCTTTTATATATATAGATAATGAAAAATACAATAAAACATATTTTGCTACATACCAACTTTTGGATCAGTGTGGATTACAAAATATAAAAAGAAAGGCCAACCCCAGGAAATAACATTATTCAAAACAAACTTTAAATTCACATAACCCCTATTAAAAAAAAACAAAAAAATATGACCTACAACATATTTACTTTCCAAACTACAACTATAAGAACTCGTAATATTCAAGACATTAGTTAGCTGGTAAAAAACTAACAATGAGCTTTTAATAATTTAACTCTCCCAGTTCGGATCTGTGGTGACAAGAACCCGACTCGTTCCCCCTCCCTTTGGTCCATGATAGTACTGCACATGAACCATTCCTTACACCATACATTAGCACCCCCTCCACACACATTAACCCTTCAGTACTGAAAAATTCCCCCATAGTCCAATGCCCCATAGCTGTAATAACCACCTACCCCACAAACCTTTCCTCTCTCCACTATTCCGCTATCTACACCTAAATTCTCATCCTATTAACCCACAGGGCGGGTGGGCAGGTGATGCCCTCGTTCTTTCAGACTCCAGATCCTTAATTCTTTCCCGCCCAAACTTGTCCCTAACTCTTAACCACTCTTCTCACTGATTGGAGCTAGTAACATAGAGGGGCATAATCGAACGTCGCCGGCCAAATAGATCGCCGGCAATCTATGTTGGCAGCGGCGCTACAGCTGGCCGGAACCATATTATCGAAAAAGATGGCCGGCCATCTCTTTTTTTTTGATAATACGGTTTAGCCCGGCCAAATGCCATGGAGTTGGCCGGGTTTGTTTTTCAGCGATAATGGAAAGTTATGTCAGCCATCTCAAACCCCGGCCAAATTCAAGGCATTTGGCCGCGGGAGGACCCAGCATTTTTAGTGCACTGGTCCCCCTGACATGCCAGGACACCAACCAGCCACCGTAGGGGTCACTGCGCTGGACTTCAGAAAAGCTCCCACGTGCATAGCTCCCTTACTTTGAGAGCTGAGCCACCCAACCCCCCCCCCCCCCCCAAATGTACTGCACCCACTAAAATTGTTCCAGGGACCTGCATACAGCCTCTAGGACTTATTGCTGCGTATAACTTTGGCATACCAGTTCACACCTGAAGACTAATCTCTCTGAAAAATTCCTTTCTTGAAATAAGCACGTTTACTCACAGTTAACTGCAGATCAGAGGTTGTGCCCCACTGGCAAAGAGTCCCCTGGTACTAAGATTAGCAGTAGGTCAGAGCTGGCACAATGGTGTACAATGCCCTCTTTCAGCACCATGCAAGGTAAGAACTACGTTCTCTAACGTGGGTAACACAGGAAAAGGATCTAAAAGTGGCTTACAAAAATGGCCACTACCGCATGGACTACAACAGGAAACAAAACAGGGCACACTCTGACCCAGTTAGCAGGGGGGGGAAAGCACCATGGGAGTAGAGCCCAGTACCCTACACCCACCCAATTTTTGATGAAACTACCAATACATTTTTGCAATCCACCCTTGTCTGATATGATTGGTTTTCTTCATTTTCACACATTTTCTATGTATTTCAATTATGCATGGCTGTCAATTTCACAGCAAACCAATATGGATGTATTTCTGTTATGTTTATGAATTATGGAGAATTTGCATGGTTTTTGACATGTTGCTTTGTTTGTATTTAAGTTACATTTTGATTTTTAATTCATGTATTTTAATTCTGCATTTTAATATATATGCTTGGTTAACAGTGTACTAGTACTATAACCTGGTCTGCTTTCACCCCTTTATCTCCTCCTGCTCCCCTATCACCAATATGTACCCCTCCCTTACCCATTCCTTATTCTAAATGGTGCATGGCTCGGCCATGTTATGATGCCCCCTGGTAGAGCCGTTGGCACTCCCATACCTTGAATTCATGTTCATCACCAATGTCTAGGTAGACATTTAACAATTAGCTACAACTCAGTATTAATAAGACAGATTTTATAGATAGAACCTTTTAAAACACTAATAAAGCTGTACTTTAAAATAGAAGTTGGTAAACTAAGGGGAGTACACCTGTATTCTGTCCTTTATGAGGGTAATTTTACAGGTTGTAAGGCAAACCTATAGAAAATTGATGCTAGTATCTAAACTGAGCTCTTACCGATGCTTTAAAAATTAATGAAGGCTCTGGGTTTTTTGCCATTAGACTATTAATGTATAATGCCTTACATGTGGGTCTTACGAACAAAATGTTGTATATATTACAATTGTTCAAAATGTTGCACCCAGAGTGGAGATGAGGAAAAAGAGGAAGGAGAGTGTAAGGCCTCTATTAAGGCAACTACATTGGTTAACTATTAGAGAAAGATGTGCTTTTAAAATGATGGCATTAATTTTTAAGGTACTGCAATATCAGAAGCCATTACAACTGTACCAATACCTGTTAATCTGGCATATCCCGAGTACAGGCACCACAGTTGTATCTTTAGGTATGGAAAACTAAACAGGCCAAACACATCCATTCTTGGCTCCCTAGCCTCCTGAAGGGAAAGGGGGGTGTGTATCTGGCCATTTTAAAAACTATTTTGGATATATAAATCCTCAAGGGATGTAAGGGTCTGAGGGCATTCTCACTGATTTTTTTTCTTAGCAGTCTGGTGACTCCATGACTACTTAAATAATTACAAGCCCGAGCATGAACAATGGTCTTGATCCACACTGATGAAGTAATCAGCTGGTCGGTCTACAGGGACAGGGTGCTCATCTCCATGGATTGATCTGGTTAGAACAATCATATCCAGATATTCTTCACATAGAAGAGAAACATCTGGCCAGAGAATAGAATGAGATAGACGACCCTGACTGCTGAAGAAGTCCCTTACCAGTTCCAAGAGGAACTTCATCCTGGGGAGCCTTCACCACTGGTCTCACTTGCTCTTTAATAGGTATTTGTAAGAAACGTCTTTGTTGACATGCTGAGACTAACTCATCAAAATATTTCTTCATCATGAAGAACTGCCTATGGCACTACCTAGGCAAAGAATTATCTGCCTCTGGGATGAGAACTTGAGAGAATACTATAAGTGACTTTGATGCCAAGTTAACCATTTGAAATGAGCATTGTTCTTTCTTCCCTGACTGCACAGAACGCTTCTGCACCAAGTATATCATCTCTTCTGCCGAACATATTTTCTTTGACTCAAAGCGTGCTCGCTCATATACCAATCTCTGCAGAATGTGAGCTCTGTGGTGGGTACTAAAGGTGCCAACGCTTTTTGTGCTGAAGGCAGCTGAAGCTTCATTTTATTGTAGATTGCCTTGGGCTTGCAGGATGGGTGATAAATCAAGCTGAAAAACATAAATAAAGCAGCTACTGTCTGCATCAAGGATGAAGATTCTGCCTTCGAAAACTTGTCAAAAAATGTATCAGGTTAGTCCAATAAAAAGAGGTTATCACCTTATTTTCCTTTCTTTTGTTTTATTTCTATTTATTTCCTCTGAAGTGGACTAACATGACGACCGCACTAGTTTATCCAAGGATCACACTATGTCATTTGAGGATCCAATCTTCTCCTTTTTTGAGTCGCTCCTACCTTTTCAAGAATGTTTTCTTTGACATTCCTCCCTTTCAGTGTTCTTTAAGAAGAATCTACACTCCGGAATGTCTCGTTTTTCTTTCCATAAAAAAATAACTTGAGACTGCAAAGCCCCCCAAGAAGCATTTTTTAAAGCTTTTTGGCCTTCTTGAATTTATTTGAAAAAGTGTAGCAGATTGAAGGTCCCACATCTTGTAGTTTTCAAATTGTCTTATTCTGAATGACATTGTGATACACTGGTCTAACCCAGTCAGCAGTAATACTTCTGGTGGGAATCGGTGCTTGACATTTTTCATCTGCAAGACCACTGTTTGAAACTCCTGTCCACAGAATACTGGAATGTTGGTCAAGTGGTTTGCAAGAACAAGATCAATTTTTAGGTTATATTTTCATGGGGAGGGAACTGATGGAACATGGAGAAAAAAAATCACACAGAGAAAAGAGAAAATTCAGAAACAAATCTCTTCAGCACCAAACTGACACAGAAGTATATCAAGAGCATAAACCATGTCCAGGTGACAGCATGGACAAAAATAAACTGATCTGTGATGTAGTAGCTGCATGGGAAGGCCTTTGCATTTCCAGAAGACTTTAAAAAGTGCATTTGTACTCTGAGGGGCACTTTTACAAAGGAGTGGGAGGGCTAACATGTGGGGTAGCATGCGCCCAACTGGCACTACCGCCGGGGTAGCATGTGCGCCCAGTGGCAATTCCGATTTTGGCATGCTCCAAATCACACGGTAGGAAATAACTTTCTATTTTCTACTGTTGGGGCATTCCCAGTGGTAACCAGCAGCACACCAACATAGGCGTGTGTTGCATGGTTACCGCATGGGTAGTGCGTGAGCCCTTACCGCTAGGTCAATGGGTGGTGGGATAAGGGCTCAGGCCGTAAATAGTTTTAATATTAGCGCAGGCCCATTTCCCGGCCCATTAAAAAACTGCCCTTTTCCCAGCCATGGTAAAAAAATGGTCCAGTGTACGCCTAAAAGACACGCCCACACTACTGCTGGCCATTTTTTACCAAGGCTTTGTAAAAGGATCCCTGAGTGAGCTATCCATCTTGGCACCGTTAGATGTTATCACCCACTTATTAGTCAGATTCATCCTACGTCCAATTTATTTTTTTCTGCTAGATTTGTTCACTTTTTATTTTTATTTCCTTAAGTTTGTTTTATGTTCATATTTTGCAGACTTTGCCATCTTAATCTTCCACCACCACCTTTAACCTAGCATGGTCAAGACAAAAAACAGTTATATTTCTTCATAAATTCACTTCCCGTCTTTTCTCTTTTTTCTGTCTGTGGACGGCACTCATATCCTTCTAGTTATGTTGGCCCATAATCAAAGTGTCATGTTCAGTGTCTGTCTCTCCTCCTCTTCACATATCCAAAACACTACTAAGCTATGCCGTTCCTCCATTTTCTAAATCCATGCTGACCTTTTCCACATTAAACCATATTAATATTTATATGACCGGTCAGTGTGTCCTTAACACAGTCTTTCACTATTTTACCTACCAACAACATCAGGGGGCAGCAGCCCTGCAGTATCACCCCAAGAGCCTTCTTTGAACATTAGTCAATATAATGCTACAGTAGCGTACAAGCAAATAGTCACCACCCTAACAGTACTTGTGGTCTGAGGATGGACAAACCTGGTTTGAATCTGAGTTTGGATCTATGAATATCTGACATTTTGAATTTTCTCAGATATAGATTGCCTGACACAAATTTAATACAACTTACACTATAGATGTGAGGTGTTTGAAGACAACTGTATACACTAATGCACAGACTATAAAAATATATTCACATTTATACTGAGGAAGAATAGAGGTCCAAGTCAATCTACGAGTCATCTAAATGTATAAATGTCAAGAAGTAAATACCTTGAATTTGTCCAAAAACAAAGTGGTAACGGAATTCAAAAATGCATAGGATAAACACAGAGGAACACGATATACCAAAAGGATGAAATCCAATTAAAGGAAAACTTAAATGACCTTAAAACTGGAGTGAGCTTTGACAGCAGTGTCAGAAGTTGAGAAGAAAAGACCCATGCTGGCATACTTCTACGGTCTGGATCATGTAAACGGCAAAACCAGATCAGGATCAAGGCTGGAGTGGGTTTCGATAGCAACCCCAGTAGTTGGGATGCAGGCCCAGCGCTGGGCAGACTTCTCTGGTCTGTGCCCCAAAATTGGCAGGGAGAGACAGGGATTAAGTATACCAATGTTAAATCACGAAGTGGAACCTGTACAGAGTGCCAGATTCAACTCTGGCCACCTTGTTGGGAAGACTGTATGGACCATGCAGGTCTTTATCTGCCCACATTCACTATGCTAAATTTTACAGCCTGCCTTCTTTTTTTGAAGATGATAATTCAAATTACTAGTTCTATTCCTGCTCACAATTTCTGTCTGAATCATAAACCAGTTCAACTCTATAAACAAACCAGAACATAAAAAGTTGATCTTATAAATTTCATGTGAAAAATGTATTCTACCCTAGGTAAAACAAAAAGAATTACACAAACAACACTACAGCCAAGACTGCTAGACCAAACCAGAACTACGGTACCATTGACTTGAGATAACATTTAATCATTCTTTTGTTCATTGTTGTTTATCCAAGTAAAAGTAGATATTATCTCAGGGTTGGACAACCATGGTCCTCAAGGCAACAATTATGCATCAGATTGATTTGCACGTACTGCTTTCATTGTATACACACCCCTGTATTATGTTATAATGTAGACCAACTCCCTAGAAATAAAAACATCTATTTAGACAGTGCAGACAGCAGTGTTGTATGATAAAATACATGTACATTTGGAAAACATGCTTCCTAATCAAAACATTCATTACTGATATTTTAAATATAGACTTACTCTACATAGTAGACACCATACACAGGGTCTTCAATTTTTTCCCAACCATTAGGTAATTCTGGAAAAAAAAAAGAAAAAAAAGCCATACTGATAACTAGATTCACAAATACCAATATTCATCTATTATACCTAACATAATAATTCTTTCATATGCAACTAAATGTTTTTATAGAAGTAAATATTTGGAACAATATGTGGCTTCATTTTTGTAGATATAATACAACATACATTCAAAACACTGAATATTAGATCATTAGATTAATTTTCACTGTCTTAGAAACTTTTATTGCAAAAGAATATTTATCATCTTTCTTGTGTCAAACAGTAGTTTTATTGGTGTAGCACGAAAGAGCTGTCGATGACAATATCTTCTTCCTGTATTTCTAACCTGTGGGTAGAAGAGTGTCATTTTTACCATCTGGTTCATGGTGATGCAGATGTATGCTATTTTAACAATCTGATTCACTTCAGTTACTCACTGAATGATACAGAATTAACAAACTTATAATTCTTCCATGAATCAAGGAAAAGTACTTATTTCATGCCTAAAAAAAAAACACTTGTCAATGTCAATGTAGTTCTTCTTAACTGCTATTTCCCCTGGATAGAGTTCAATGTGGTGTACACAAATGGAAAAATCCATCAGAAAGTTACAATAAAAATAGATAAATAAAAGCATAAAATGCAAGGAAAAAAAATAAAAATCAATCAAAAAACAGGTCTTTACATTTTCCCTGAATTTCAGGTAGTTTAGTTCTATCCTGATATGATAAGGAACAATTCCAAAAAGACACTCCAATAAATGAAAATATAGCATTAATCACTTTCAAAAAACACACTTTTCTAAAAGTTGGAGGACGGAGAATCAATTGGTCACGTAAACATAATGAAAATCCAAATAATGTCATAGAAATTGTATTTATCAATAACTCAGGAATAGAACCATAGATATTATGAAACAACAGACAAGCTGCTTTGAATGAAATACGACCACCTATGGGAAGCCAATGCAATCTTGCTATGTAACCAGAAATGCTGGTGAACTTATTAAGTCTGAAACTGAATCTAACTGTGGTATTTTGAAGAGGAGGGTTGTGGGCTAGATGGATCATTGGTCTGACCCAGTATGATTATTCTTACTTTCTTATGTTTTTACCTTACTGACTGCTAAACTAATAACATGTCTCATAAGTCTGCAAACCTAAAGCTGTGTTAAATTTTTTTCACAGTAATTGATGTATTTACATTTCATGTTGAGCTATCTTACTTTGTTTTTTATATGTATTCTTTTAAAAAATGTGCATCATGCTACATTGATTTTAGTATTTTTGTTGAATAGGCTCACATATCACAAATTCACTAGACTGATAAAGGGACACACAACAAAATTCACAGCTGAGAAAGCAGTGGAGGTGTGATATGTATAAATCTTACAGGAAGTACCACCATATCTCTGTTAAGCAGAGCCAAGTGGTTAGTGCAGCGGACTTTGATGCTGGGGAACTGGGTTCGATCCCCACTGCAGCTCCTTGTGACTCTGGGCAAGTCACATAACCCTCCATTGCCCTAGGTACAAATAAGTATTATGTAAACTGCTTTGAATGTAGTTGAAAAAAAAAAAAAACACAGAAAGGCGGTATATCAAGTCCCATTCCCTTTCCTGTTCAGTGTAGATATGTCTTTAAGAAGAATCTAAACAGTACCATCTAAAAAAATACATAAACTGCTCAGCTGAACAGAAAATGTTATTACGATAGCCCTCCATATAAATAAAATCAATTATACAACATACAAAACAGAGACTTACTCCATGATTCTCTCTCTACTAGGGGTGTAATTTTACAAAGTCACAGGGGTCCTTTTACTAAGCTGCGGGAAAAAAGGGCCCTGCGGTAGCAGCGGGGGCCGTTTTTACCACAGACCGGGGACCTTTTTACCGCTGCGAGTAAAAAGTCTCCCTCAAAATTGGCCATGCGGCAAGATAACTCTTACTGCGTGGCCATGTAGTGGGGTGCACTTACCGCCTCCCACTGAGGGGGCGGTAAGGCCTCCCACGGTAACCCAGTGGTAACCAGGCAGCGCGCAGCGTTGTCCAATTACCGGCAGTAGTCCCGGAAGAGCGAGCTGTAAGCCCGTGTTGGGCTTATTGCTGCTCTGTAAAAGGGCCTCTTACTGCATTATCCAGTTAGTGCACATTAATGATAACGCACTAGCCAGGTAACACAGGAATGCCCACTCTTCACCCTCTTCCAAAAAATATTTTAGTAAAATAGTTCATGTGTGCTTAGCATGCACAAACATGGAAAATACTGCAAAACAGTTTAATGTGCTTCACAGTAGTTTGTTTCCCCTCTCTAAAGCTGCGTTAAGAGCTTCCTTCCGCAGTTTGATAGCTTATCCAGCATTGCGAAGGAGCTCTTGTTTCTATTTGTTGTTAGGGTTTCCATCTCTTATAAAGGAGTCCATGATGATTCTTTTTCTTTTCAGGCTAGTAAGTTGTGGAATTCCATACCTGAACAAGTTCGTGCAATTTGTAGTTATTTACAATTCCACAAGGGACTGAAAACTTATTTTTTTTTTATAAATATTTGAATGATTAATTTTTCTGAGCTTTCCTAACTTTCCAAATTATGTTTTATATTTCTATAACTTGCTTAGTCTCTTTATTGATTTTAGTAGGATATAAATAACCTGAATAGAACAGAATAGTAAAAAGGTCCCTTTGTTTGTTGCTTTTATGATGTTCTGTGGTATATGATGGTCACAATTAAGGGACACATTTTTCTCTATAGGAATATAAGAAAGTAATAGAACCATTTGCAATTATACATAAGCATGAAATCTATATAAAATCTGGTGGTTTGTATACTTTTGTTGGAGGATATTCCCTTTTAGGTCAATAACACAATTTAAACAATTTTTAAGGGCCCACTGAAAAATGGCCTGCGGTAGTGTAGACGTGTGTTTTGGCCGCACCTTTATAAAAGACCACTATATTTACCCATTCTAAAAATCAACCTGGCAGCAGTTGTTAGTGTCCTCTGATTATTCATAGCATGGTATAATGAATTACAGTAATCTAAAAATGGTAAAAGAAATGCCTGGACAATAATCCTGAAATTTCCCAGATTTAACGAGGCTCTAATTACCCTCAATTTACACAGAGTAAAGAAAAAACTTTTTTACCAAGCTATCAATTTGATATTCGTTAAGACTGCTTAGAATCCAATATTACCCCTAGTACTCTGGACTTATTATCAAATCATAAGGATGTTAATGAAGGAAGAACCAATGCTTCTATGGTAACATTTTGTTGGTCACCAAACCAGAGTAATTTTGGGGGGTTTTTGAGTGTTTAGTTTGACAAAATTTGCTGTCACCCAATCTTCAACTGTTTGTATGTAACTTCAAATTCAATTCTTGCATGCCACTAATATTCCCTTTGCAGGGTTTGGTGTGGTTTACATTCTAGGTGAGACAAAAGCAGATAGTGTTAGTGTGAGGTATGAGAAACATTAGAGATCACTGGTGTAATGCATGAGACTAAAAACATTAAAGGAAAGGATAATGGATGATACTAGAAAGTAGAAGTTATGATGGCTTATTATGAAGAAGTCTGGGAAGAGAAGGTTTTTAGCCTTTTCCTGAAGCTGAGGTAGCTGTTTTTTGTTTTGATGGGAATAGGTAGAGAGTTCCATAGTTTGACTCCAAGCACAGGGAATAGAGAGCTGAAAATCTTCTGATTTTGAATTGTCTTTTGAAATGGTGATGCTAGCATTAGTTGTTGTTTCTATCTATTAGACTGGACCAGATATAGTGAAGTGGTCTTAGTCAGCAGTTCAGAGGTGAAGCCAATTAAGATTTGAAAAACTAAACAAGCAGCTTTGAACCTGAGTCTTTCTGCTATGGAAAACCAGTGCAGTTTGTTTAGATGAGTTGAAATTCTAGTATATCTGTTCAATCTGTATATTAGTCTTGCAGCTGTATTCTGTAAAATTTGCAGTTTCTGATATTGACACTTAATACCAAGAAATAAAATGTAACAATAATCCAAGTGAGGTAGGACTAACATTTGGACTAGTTGTGCGAAGGCTTTTTGGTCAAAGAATGGTCTGACTAGACATAGCTGTCTCATTTTGAATAGTTTCTTCCATAGCTGATTCATACAATCCCTGCCCATCAAAGATAGTGCAGCAGGCAAGTATGGGCCTTATAGAAGGCACCACAAAAAATTGTGAACACCTCAGCATTAAAAAGGGCAGTGGTTTGCCCTCTGCTGAAGAAAAACAAACTTGACCAGGACAAACTTGAAAGTTACAGGCCAGTATCCAACATCCCGTTCCTAGGGAAACTCATAGAACAAACAGTCTGTGTTCAACTTAATGAATGGCTAGAAAAGAGTAACTGGCTAGATCCATGTCAATCTGGATTCAGACCCGGTTATGGAACAGAAACGGTCCTTGTATCCCTGCTAGATGATCTCCACAGAAACCGAGACAAGGGATTTGCCTCGATGTTAGTACTGCTAGATTTCTCAGCAGCTTTTGACACTGTGGATCATGATATCTTGCTAGCACGACTGACAGAAATAGGTATCAATGGAACAGTACTTGCCTGGTTCAGATCCTATCTATCAGACAGGCAACAATCCATAATGACTGGCAGCAACTCATCGCCACAATGGACACTGACCTGCGGGGTACCACAAAGATCAATACTGTCACCTATTCTGTTCAATATTTACCTCAAGCCACTAGCTGAGCTGATACGGTCAATGGACACTCAGTTCTACATCTATGCGGATGATGTGCAGCTACTCATACCCATTGAACCTGACTTACCTACAGTCTTGAATAAACTGATCACTTGTCTAACATCAATTCAAGAATGGGCTAAACACAACAAACTTTGAACACAAGTAAAACTGAGCTTCTCTGGGTCCCTAACACAAGTGGATACATACCTGACATTAAAATCCCTTTTGGGAAGTATGAACTCCGCCTCAAATCACAAGTCAGAAACCTTGGAATACAGTTAGATTCAACACTTACTCTGATTCCCCAAATGCAAGCAACCTCAAGAGCTGCTTCTACTATTTGCGACAGCTACGCTGCCTCTCTCCTTACATCGAGAAGGTAAATCTTATCCCAGTTGTGCATGCCATGGCAACATCAAGACTGGATTACTGCAATGCATTATACAATGGTCTGACTACAGAGGGCCTGCACAGCTCCAGTTGATTCAGAATGCAGCAGCAAGACTCATAGAAGGTTGCAAGCGACGTGACCACATCACACCATTTTTGAAAAAACGTCATTGGCTACCAGTACAATACAGGGCTAAATATAAAACTCTATGTCTGATCTCCAAGGCCCTGAAAGGAAATGGCCCCGAGTATCTGAAGAATAGGATGATCCTCCACACACCGCCAAAGACATTAAGGTCCTCACAAGGACTTTCACTAACTACACCCTTCTCCAAAAGACATTATATGATGTGATACCTGCAAGCGAGACTACCTCTACTTCAGGAAGCAGGTGAAAGCTTGGCTCTTCAACCAAGCCTTTAATGGAAGAAGTAACTAACTTGTTAGTCTCACTCACACACACAAGGATTGACTCGGGCTGCACATACTGCAGCGGGACGTGTTTATCCACTCCTAGCCTGAGATAATATTTAACCATCTCTCTGACCTCACATGCAACTTTCTTCAAATCAATCAGCATACTTTCTAATTCTTCCTACTTTCTTACTCATCTATATGTTACAACTTTGCCTTACCCTTCACTACCAATTATAATGTTCTATTACGCATTGTGTTGTCATTGCACGTAGTATACCATGCCATATTTTGTATTGTTACTTGAATATTGAATATTTTTACTGCTGTAATTGCCTATTGCTCATGTCTGATCTATTCTTACTGTACACTGCCTTGAGTGAATTCCTTCAAAAAGGCGGTAAATAAATCCTAATAAATAAATAAATATGGGAAAAGAAGGTTAGTGAAGAATCAAGCAAGACCCTTAATATTCTAGTTTCAGATCTGACTGTAAAGCTTTGACCACTGGACAAAGATATTGCTGATGGGACCTCAACTCCCTGATTTTGGAACCATAGGACCTTGTTTTTTTGGTGCATTCAGTTTCAATTAATTGGCCAGGGTCCAGGTGCTAAAATCAGTCATACCATTCGCTATAGACTGAGTTGGATCTTTGTTTGATGCTATTACTGGTAAAAGAAGCAGGATGTAACCTATTTGGACTCTACTTTCTTTTGGATTTGACTGGAATCTGCGCTCAGTAAGGGCTACACTGCCCTCAGCTTTCATTCATAACATAATGGACTTGTTTCCATCACTTTCTTTCCTCTATAAGCTAGCTATCACATTAATAGTCCTCAGTAGGGGGCAGCAAAGCTACATCTTCCTTCAGAATCGCTGCATTCTGACCTGAAATCCCACCAGCAGGTGTAGTTATTTTGTGATATCGAGGATTCTCTCCCTCCTGGGGCTGTAAATGCTATCTCGGTGAAGAGAAACTGGGTCCAAGAATAAAACTCAGGGCACCTACTGGCAGGGACACAACACTGTAATGGGGTCATAAAGCTGGTCAGCTAGTCTTTACTCGGGAATAGCTGAAACTTTACTACAACAGTTTCGGTCATTTATCAATTTTTATTAATTCCCATCTTTATTTTAAACCTACAGAAGGGGATCACAGACTGATGATGTTATGCCACTGAAATGGCCAACTGTATTTCATTCCTTATTCCAAATACCACAACAGTTAGTAAGATTCAGGTATGTACAAGTACACTAGCTATCATTTTCCCAAAACAGAAATCATTTCTCACTAAGCAGAAACTATTTACAAAATTAGATTTTTTTTTTTGCCTCAAACCTTAAAAGATAGTAAAGGAAAACTGTGTGTGCAGCTGTTGAAATATGATTTGCCCTGATGTTTATTTTAAGACGGTATATTCACAATAGTATACAAAATTACATGCACAGAATAAAATGAGCGGCTAGGACTACATCTTTCCCTGCTGTAAAATATACTATACAACCGTACACTATTACTCTTTAAATTGTGGTAATGTGAGATGAAGTGCTTGATACCCTACCTTCTGTTTCGCCAAGCACATATAAACAACAATGGCTGTAATCAATATTTATTGATTGCTTCTGCCACATTCATCCACAAGAGTGCAACAAACTCCACACAGGAAGGACATTAAGGAGAAAAGGCGATTAAGCCTCTCCTAGTAACTACCTGGTGGTATACAAAACTATGACAAAGCAACAATACAAGTATATATAAACACTTTGGCTATATCAGCCTTGCAGTGATTATAAAATGCTAATCGTATGGCTCTATCAGTTCTGTGATAGCAATTCAGAACTGCTGAAGAACCAGGGCTTTTTTTGAGGGGGTACTGAGTACCGGCACCTTTTCCATTGTCTGCTAAAATTGACCCATGAACCCCAAGTTTTAATGATAGATCTAAGGCTCTACACACCAATTCTGCCTTGTCATAGATTCTGTGACTGGTTGTAGGGGGCCTGGCTATTTTGGGGTGGGTCCCTCAGTGATCACCCCACTCCTGAAGGATGGCCTATCATTTGAGTACCGGAACCTTTTTTGCTAGAAAAAACACACTGTGAAGAACACACAGTTCATCAGGGTTTTCAATACTGTACCATGTAATATGTAAATAGATGCATATATACCTGTGCCCACCCCCTCCTGTCAGCCCACTTAAAGCCCTTAAGGCAGTTCAACACTGAAATTGGACTAACGCCTCTGATCTGCAGGGTGAGGCAAAAAACCCCAAACGTAGTTCCCTAGAATTTGTTTGCTGTTTTCTCAGCAACCGCTTGGAATTTCACAGTGAAACTGTACAGCTTTGTTTGTTGCTGCTATTCACATTTATATACTAAGTGGCATGAGATTATCTTTAAACAGGGCAAAGTTACAGACCTTTAGCATGACTACTCAGTGATTTTCAAGCATTCAAAAATGTCTGCACTGTAAAACTATCATTATTTACAAAAAAAAGGGTACCAGCTTACTGCTGCTGTCATAATGACGTAAACTTTTGCAAATAATTCACATTTGATAATATGATAATTTCTTTTCAAAGCATTTCGGATCGGAACAGCAATCATGGGCAAGGTGTTGGTAGCTGACAAAACGAGAATCCGGACACCACAGGATTTAGGAGCAAAGGTGATAGTGGCTGCATTATCATCTCAAGAGCTGGAAGCTCCAAATTCACTGCACCTAAACCCTTTGGACTACCATGTCTGGGGAGCAATGTTGGCGGCTTATCACAAGCTCCACCTCAAGTCGCAAACAATTGCTGAACCCAAGGAAGCGCTGCAGATGATCTGAGATGGCCTGCCACAGGGACCGATTGACAAGGATGTTAAGAATTTCCCAAAGCGACTGAAGGCCTGTGGTCAAGGCTGGGGGTTGACTCTTTGAGCATTCACAGTTCTGCGAAATTCTGACACATTGTTAGTTGTATCTTTTGAATGATGTTACTTTTACTGTGTTTTAGCTCAAACATTTTTAACGTGCAAAAATCGCAGGAAGTAATTCTAAAATGTCAGTAACATCAACCTAGCTTAAGATAATTAAGCATTGTTTAATAATAATATGTAAGTATGATGGCAAATAAGTGCGTAAAATTTCTTGCTGAAATTAAAAGTGGTTGCTGAGTGAACTGCAAAAAACTGTAGGGGGTTACTTTTTTTTTCGTCTCACCCTGTACATACTTGTATTCTATTTTAAAAGTTACACTGTTTTGAAAGCCTTAGGGATTATATCAAATTAACTTGCAAAACATTTTAGTTTCTTTTTTTTTTTTAATTTCCTACATGTACATATTTTAAACAGACTCTACACCTCGTGTACTTCTGAAAATCTAAAGTCTGGATGCATCACAAAGTTGTTGGACAATTCACTGGTGAAACTCACAAAAGGATAGAGTAATGAATTTACCTAGTTCACTGTCCAGTTCCTCGGTGTGTACCCCTTCTTCTCCAAGGCAAGAACAGGAAATAAGACAGAAAAGATGAAAAAAAAAAATTCAGACACCAGCACCAAAGCAAAAAGTCCTTCCAGAAAACAGCAGAACCAAAACAACCATTTTGCACAGTTTTACCTTACTACCTTTTGAAACTATGTTCAGAAATACTCTATATGATTATTCCCTGGCATTTCCTTAATTTTGGCTACAGGCCAAGGATCAAATGACAGGTACATAAACTGTTGATGAATGGATCCTTAATATTTGATGCATTCTGACCATGTCTGATACACTGACTACATAATTGCCAAATCATATAATTTCATGACAGAATTCAATCTGATTAGATATGAAAGCCAGCAAATAACTGCATTTTTATCATTTTGAACTGATACCAGCCAATAGAGAGCAGTACTAGACTGTTCAGTATTTCTCATGTTATATTAAGGGCATCTTTCACTAAAAAGTGTGTTAATTACTAAAGTGGAAATTTAGTACACAGGCATGCTAACAGTTAACACAGAGGTCTCACACTTGGTGCAGGTTAACTGCCATACTAGCTGCATAATGGGCAAGGGATGGGGATGGATTGTCTCTTGCAATTAGGGCATGGTGGACTCACTGGGGGTTAACTGTTAATGGAGCAGCTGATGCCAATCATTCAGCATCGCCTCAACAAGTGACATTAAGCACATCCATGTTCTCTGTCATGTACTTAACATGTGGTAAGTACGCTGTCTCTGTCTTAACTGCACAAGCGTTTTGCCTTCACCATGCAGTCACTGCACAACTTTACCATGTATTAGCAAAAGTGTCAATAAGGCCCTGAATCAGGGAGTGGAAAGGGTAGACCTGAAGCGTCTGTTTACTCCCTCCAAAATTACTAGGACTAGGGGGCATTCGATGAAGCTACAAAGTAGTAAATTTAAAATGAATCGGAGAAAATATTTCTACACTCAACGTGTAATTAAACTCTGGAATTCGTTGCCAGAAAATGTGGTAAAGGCGGTTAGCTTAGCGGGGTTTAAAAACGGTTTGGACGGCTTCCTAAAGGAAAAGTCCAGAGACCATTATTAAAATGGACTTGGGGAAACTCCACTGCTTATTTCTGGGATATATTACAGTCCTTGTCCCAAACCACCATAGTCTTTACATCATCTTAGTTATGTTTTATATAATTATTGCATCAGTATGTCACTCTGTAGCAATCCATTTCTCTTTTTCTTTTTTTCAGGGATCTTCAGATACTAATGCTGCTATCACCATATGAACATAGTTTTCAATGTTCTTTTATCCTTCCTGGACAACGGTTGAGGCACAAATCCTCAAAGATCAACCCTTATTCACCAATCATTTATATTAGAATTCTTATTATTTCTTTTTCTTTATTTTTTTACGCTTTCCACGATTTTCTTAACAGTATATATCTGCACTTATCTTTCTGAACGACAACACTTTATTCACAGGCGAACCCCTGCCAACATGGCCAAGTTTCGTTTTCTTCCTCAGGGAAGAGGTTCCAGCTACAGAACAAACATGCTCCTGCATAAGTTTGAACAAAATGGCGCCATTTCTGGGATAAACAGCATAAAATGTTTTGTACTTTTTTGGGATCTTGCCAGGTATTTGTGACCTGGATTGGCCACTGCTGGAAATAGGATGCTGGGCTTGATGGACCTTTGGTCTGGTCCCCTATGGACACCCCCTTATCTCATTGGTGGTGTGAGGACCAGTCTTTCATGGAAGGTACTGTGTACAGTTTACAGCAAGCAGTGGCTAGGAAGGACCCTGGTTAGTTGGGATCACAGGGCAAGACATGAGGTGGGGAAAAGTTAACACTCCTATTTAAGTCCAGGACACTAGGATTTTGCTCTCTTCTTGTACTTCGTTTCTGGTAGAAACCGTGGTGGGAAACTCAAATCTGCCGTTGAACATACGTATTGAACCATGTTACACTTATGTGCTAGTAGTGAGGATTATTCACAAGGGTATGACTTTGGGAGCTGTGATGATTAGGGTCAGCAGTTGAAGCAGTGTGGACAGCAGAACCTCTCTCATCAGGATGTGACGGGGAACACAATTGATACATGGTCCAGTCCACCAGTTGGCATCTGAAACCTAGGAGGGCTGAAAGTGGCCTTCTGTTTAGGGGGGGGGGGGGGGGAGGGTTGGGCCTTACTGGTGTATGTTTGCCCTTGTTGGGCTTGGATTAATACCAAATGTGAAATGTAAAACCACCGCTGTTCTGTTTCAAGGTGTTCAGCTCACCGTAGTAATCAGACACTTCAGGGAAATTCCTTTAATGACTATTTCAGACACCGCCTGAAAGTAAAACCCTGCAGATTCTTCCTGGTCACACGTAAATTTTGAGCTCTGGTTTGTGCAATCTGTAGATGCAATTAAACTGACAGTTGAACTGATAACAGACCTTGATGCTGGTTTTTTTCCCCTTTGTTTTACAGGCCCAGGGCAGAACACATGTTCAGCAAAATTCTCTCATAGCTATGAAAATATTTCTTAGAAATGTATAATGTTTTATTTGGAAAAGCAGTTCTTTTCCTGTGGAAATACGCTTTAATAAAATTATCTGCCCTACCTCGAGGTTAAATTATGTGCATATGGCCTGTGTCGGGAATGATTAACACTTGTCTGCACACTTTGGAAATTTCACACTCACTTTAATATAATTTTTTTTTTTTAAAGTGTGAGCCCCAAGTGGCAGCTGTAAATGTTATGAACAGTTTTCTGGGGTAATTTTCGAAGCTATTTCTGAAAGTAAAACAGTGGGCTTCTATCAAATTGCCCACCTTGTGAGTACAAATGCACATGTAGGGGTAATTTTGTAAAGCGTTTGGGGGTAAATTCTATATATGGTGCCAAAAAAATCGCTATTCTATAAGCCACACTTAAAGTTAGGCACAGTTTACAGAACAGCGCTTACGCCCAGGAATCGCACCTAACTTGAGGTGCGGTCATTTGTAACAAGTGAAACGCATTTCCCTGTTAATCTATAACTGTGTGTGTTAATTTTAGGAACAACCTGTTCCGCCCATGACCCTCCCTCCCATTTCGGAAGCCCCCCCTTTCAACTTGCGCATAAAATGTAGGCATGGATCCCACACCTAAATTTATGCACATATATTCTAATTAAATCTAATTGGTGCCAATAACTGCTTGTTAAGCCAATCAGTGCTAATTAGCTCGCTATTCAATTAAATTGCGCACACACAAATTTGCACACGCAAGTTTTAGCGACTTTTATAGAATTAGGGGGTTAAAGTGTAGAACAGCATTTTATACACTCAAGTAGGCTGTCACAAAAAAAAATTCCAGGGTAAATGTGTGTAAACAATAGACAGACAATAGCCTATATTATAGATGCCCAAAAGGTGCCTATGTGATGCCTGTTCTATAAAAGAAAGTAGGTGCTTAAAATTAAGGAACTACACCTGCAATAGAGCTGCTGCCGGAGCAGGTGTCTAAATGACGGAGATACACGCGCGTGACTTTACAATATTTTATAAAGTTAAATGTGCCTGTACGAGTCCTGCCCACACTCCGCACACCTACCAGTAAAATATGCAGTTTGTACTGTTTTGCCTCGTCTACTTTGCTGTGCCATTTACAGGTCTTGCAGAACACAGCAGCTAGAATAATTTTAACAATAAATAAATAAATAAATCATGTGACTCCTTGTCTTCTTCAATTGCATTGGCTTCCGGTAAAGGCCAGAATATCTTTTAAGCGGGCTTGTTTGATCTATAAAATATTTTGATGGCTATAGTCATGATTATTTAGTAAGTTTATTTGTCTTTTCATCTGCTTCTTTTTTCTCTAGATCAGGAATCACCTGCCTTCTTTATTTTCCTTCATTAGTTGGTGTTAGATAGAACTTTCTTTCCCTTACCAAGTGGTTAAGTTTCGGTGCTCTCTGTTTCTCTTAGATTATCACCGACATACATAAGCTTTCGTAAACATTTGAAAACACACTTATTTCAGAAACTTTTACGGTTGATCCTGCATTATCTACTTTTCATTTCCTTATTTTTTTTTAGTTTGTATCCCGCTTTGAATCACTACTTGGGAGTTGGCAGGTTATAACAACCGTATATCATATCATATATCATGAATATCTTTTTTGAGATGCAGTGACCAGAATTGCCACAGACAAGGCATTACAACATTTGTTTTCCATTCCTTTCCTAATAATGCCTAACATTCTACTTGCTTTCTTAGCTGCCAGTATAAGTGAAGGTACTCTGAAGGAATGGGTTGGCGCACTGTTTGCAATTATCCATTCTACTGAATTTTCAAAAATATGCGCACACTTTTTAGTCAAAGAGTATCATCACAAATTTGCTGTTATGACTGTGTGCGAGTACTTTTCCTGGGACAATTTTCAAAGTGAAACTACTTTTACTTTGAAAATCTTGAAAATGTCCTGTCTGGAGCAGCTGAAGACCTAAGGCCAAACCAACAATTAAAAGTCTGACTAGGGTTACCATATTTTGTCCCCCAAAAAGGAAGACACATGCCCCACCCCCACCACACACCCCACCCCGCCCCTTTCACACCCTCGCTCCACCCCTGTCATATTTTCCCCTCCACCCTGTCACACACCCCGTCACCCTCCCTCCCCTTACCTTACTACTGCCCTGGTGGTCTAGAGACCTCTTCCACCTTCGGGGCAGGAAAGAGCCCCCTCCTTCCTGCCCGGAGCGCTGCCCTGCATGCATCCTTCCTGTTGCTGATCTCAGTGCTGATTCAAAATGGCTGCTGAGAGTTGAAGTCTCTCGAGGTCACTTCAACTCTCGGCGGACATTTTGAATCGGCGCCAAGATCACCAACAGGAAGGATGCATGCAGGGCAGTGCTCCGGGCAGGAAAGAGGGGGCTCTTTCCTGCTCCGAAGGCGGAAGAGGTCTCTAGACCACCAGGGCAGTAGTAACTAAGGGGAGGTGAGGCTAGCACTGCCCATTTGTCCGGATTTCTGAACAAATGGGCAGAACGTCCCGCCCGCCAGCCTGCCTGCCTGTTTGTCCAGAAACCCGGACAAACGGGCAGATTGGCAAAACCGCCCGGCTGCCCGGGTACATCTGGACATATGGCAACCCTAAGTCTGACATGTAAGTGTCATGTTTTGATATCTGCTCGCTGGCCACTGTGATAAGCAAGTCTTTGTTGGCAAGATCTCGGATGCTTTTCAGAAAATTGCCCCATTGTGTCAGCCTCTGCAACGTTTCTGTAATGTAAACTTAAACAAGAATACAAGCAAGCACACAACAGGTTAGAATTCTCAAAAAAGGCAGTGGTTTGCATTTCCAATTTAATCTCATAAAAAGAAAGAACTTACACTTCATGAAAATGCAAATCCTTAAGTAATAATACATTCTATGATGTCAAGTGTGATACTTCCTAACAAATACATCACTAATTGGACTAGCAGTAGTAACACACTTGAAAGATAGGTGGTATATTAAACTTCCCTCACACAGTAATGTCTTCTGGATCCATATTAATAGATCATCAGAGCACAGTATTGGAGAATTTTCATTAAAAAAAAACCTGCTGAAGATCACCTTTATTTTATCTTCAGTAGTAGCCTTGACACACATTCTATTAGTTAATTACTAATATAGTTTTACTTTATTAAAAAAAAAATTATATTCCATCTCATATAATTTGAAAATCTATACTTATAATTATTTACTTCCTTGCAAGGTACCTCATTCGTATTCAAGGTTCACCTTGCAATGTGGAATAACATAACACTAGAAAAATAAGCTTTTCTACTGAAGATGATATGGATCAAGAGCTATGTATCAGTCACACTGCTATTTATTTATTTAATGCATTTATATCCCACATTTTCCCACTAATTGCAGGCTCAATGTGGCTTACACTAATCTGTAGGAATGCTACAGTATATGAAGTACAATTATACAGATGATAGTAAAATAGTAAATATCCTTAAAACAACATGTCAAAGATAATAAAGTTAATTAGTGTCCTTGAACCTTGTTAAGACTAAAAGTTGAACAAAATTATGTTGAACCTGGAGGATAAGCTTTTTTAAACAGTACAGACTTCAATAATTTTCTGAAATTTGGATAGATCTGAGTAGATTTTACTGATTTGGGTAAGGCATCCCACAATTGTGTGCCTATAAAAGTAAAGTTGGAGGCATACATAGATTTGTACTTGAGACAATTATAATCTGGGTAAATTATTATTATTATTAGCATTCGTATAGCGCTACCAGACGCACGCAGCGCTGAACACCTGATACAAAGAGACAGTCCCTGCTCAAAAGAGCTTACAATCTAAATAATACAGACAGACAAGACAGTTATAGGTGAGGGAAGTAATGGGTGAGAAGGGAGAAAGGGACAAGGGGAGGGCAATTGTGGCTAGGAACTAAAAGCAGCAGTGAAAAGGTGGGTTTTCAAGTAGGATCGTGAGAGACTGGATCTATTTCTAGTTGGTAAATTAATCTATAATGCTGAACGTGAATTACTCAGAATCCAAAACCGGAAAGCAGCTAACTTTAAAAAATATAGTACATATTGCACTGCAGCCTATCTAATAATACAGGACGAGGAAAGCCAACACAAATGGGAAATGGGACTTGATGTGGTATTTCGCAACTACGTTCAAAGCGGTTTACATATATACAGGTACTTATTTGAACCTGGGGCAATGGGGGGTTAAGTGACTTGCCCAGAGTCACAAGGAGCTGCAGTGGGAATCGAACCCAGCTCCCCAGGATCAAAGTCCACTGCACTAACCACTAGGCTACTTCTCCAGCATCCATTACAGTACAAGACTTCAGTACATGTATCAGAAATGGCTCCTTTATGAAAATACAGGATGCCAGTGATCAAAATTTAAACATATGGAAACCAATGGAACTGGGTTACTGAATGGGAGCTTACCACCACACAGTTCTACTTATGTTCTCGACCATTTGATACAGTTTATTTAGAACTTTCTATGCTACCCTGACAAGCAGAACTGGGTGGTGCAGAATCTAAAATCAGACACACAAAAGAACTCCAACTTAATAATAGGACTGAATACAGCCACACAGATGTAATAAAAATACAAATATATAAGGGAAAAGTTCAATGAAACAGACAGTATTTGAAAAGATGATCTCTTACTTTTTCAAGAATTGCGGAGTAGCCTAGGGAATAAAGCGGCAGGATTAGAACTAAGATTCAAATCCCACTATCACTCCTTGTAACCTCGGGCAAGTCATTTAGGGGTCCTTTTACAGAGCAGCGGTAAGCCCAAAGCTTACTTAGAGACATGGCCGCCGGCAGTAGTCCTGCTCCGAGCGCGCGCCATTTTTGGAGGTAAAAGGTTATCAATAGAAATCAAACAAAATAAAACATGGAAAAGAAAATAAGATGACACCTTTTTTATTGGACATAATACATTTCTTGATTAGCTTTCGAAGGTTGCCCTTCTTCGTCAGATCGGAAATAAGCAAATGTGGTAGCAGATAGTATATATAAGAGAAACATCAAAGCAATACCAGTCTGACAGAGTGGGAGGGTGGGGGTATGCATGGGGACATCAAAGCATTTCATTGATATTCTAACAGGATGGGTGTTGGTAGGTGAGAGGAGGGTAATAAACAGAGAAATACAACTTTATGGTTTATAATGGTTTACCCTCCTCTCACCTACCAACACCCATCCTGTTAGAATATCAATGAAATGCTTTGATGTCCCCATGCATACCCCCACCCTCCCACTCTGTCAGACTGGTATTGCTTTGATGTTTCTCTTATATATACTATCTGCTACCACATTTGCTTATTTCTGATCTGACGAAGAAGGGCAACCTTCGAAAGCTAATCAAGAAATGTATTAAGTTATATCCAATAAAAAAGGTGTCATCTTATTCTCTTTTCCATGTTTTATTTTGTTTGATTTCTATTGATAACCTTTAAGAGTGGACTAACACGGCTACCACACCTCTCTACTGGAGGCAAAAGAAAACCTCTGGAAATGGCTTGCACGACGGTCGTTGGGCATTGCCGTGCACTGCCTGCTTATCGCTGGTAGCATGGGAGCCCTTATAGCCACATCAATGAGTGGTGGTAAGGGCTCCCTGCCATATGGCCATGTGGTAAGAGTTCTCTCACCGTATGGCCATGTGTGCTGGGGGCTTTTTTTCCCCCCCATTGTGGTAAAAAGGACCCTGGTACGCGGGAAAATCAGGCGCCATCGCAGCTTCGTAAAAGGACCCCTTAACCTTTTTTACTGACTCAGGTGGATGCTTAGATTGGAACACCTACTTCCAGAACCAGAATAGGTTGCCCAAAGTTAGGCACAGATCTGTGCACAAAGTAGTTGGTTAAATTAGCACTATAAATAACTGGTGTTAACGAACACTTAATTGGCATTAATTAGGGAGTTACGCACAGATCTGCCCAACGTCCTATTCTATAACATGCATGCTTAAATTTCACAACTAGCAACTCCAAAGGGGGCATGGGCAGGTTGGGGGCATGGGCGGGTCAGGGGTGTTCCCAGGATTTAGAAATGGTGTTATTGAAAACCTGCATTTTCGTGCCTAACTGCCATTAATTGGGCATATGTCTCACAATAAACTCCCAAACATCCATTCTTTTCCAAATTATTTATATATGCACATTTTTTCAAAAACCCCCGCATTAAAGAAACTTTTTATATAAATATATATATGGGGATCATCAGAATCTTCATTAGCACTACCTTCCGGGTACAGCATTCCATATTTTAGGGCGCCATGTAACTCTTCATAGATCTACCCACTTCATATTTTTTCTTTTAGTATTGCTTTCTAATCTTTATCTTTATATTCTTAATTTTATTTAATAAATATGCATGAACTTGATTTGCATACTCTATCCTCCATTATTTGCAAATCTGTTTCATGCATATTCATTGTGGATATCCTGAAAACTTGACCGGCAAGGGGTACTCCAGGATCAGACTTGGGAACCACTGCCCTAGTGCATCTGAAATTAACTTGATTACTACTAAAAAGGCATGAACTAAACTCACCCTGTCTTTATTTATTTAGATATTTCAAAAAGCACCACAATATTTTATAAGTATAGAAGGGAGCTCATAGAATATAGGTAAAAAATGCTCAGCTTCAATCCTTTTTCAGTATCTATATCATCATAGTTTCCTGAGTTCGTAATCACAGTATGTATTTCTATAAATATTTTACTTATACATATATCTATATGAGAGGATCTTTCAGATTAGCGCACTTACCCCTAATAAGGCTAAATGAGCCTAGCATATATCTCAAAGGGGAGTAACGCACTCGTCATTGATCCTATAATATTCCTCTTAAATTTTTTATATATATCCAAAGGATTTTTCATATTATTCTCAGTATCTTATTCAATCTTCTCAATCAGTATATAATTCACTTTAAGTACTTAGCTTATTTCATTTTTTTCTGTTTTATGTTCAATTATTTTCAGTATTCACAAGCTGGAGACCAGATGTCACACCGACATAGATCCATGTTTCGCGTATTATAACGCTGTCTCAAGGTAGTCTCCTAAATATAAGAACAATTTAAAGCAGTATTTAAACAATCATAATAACTCTTACTGTGGTTCAAACTACAGTCAAACTGTTTCCTCACCTCGCTCTTGTCAAATAGTCTCCATCTAAGATGGCCGACATACTCTTAGTACGGATTATATATCCAATAACGTAAGCTAACGTAAAATAACGTAAGCTAACGTCTAGCGTCCCTCTCAACCACCCTGGCTGTCAGCTGATAAAAATTAAAGAATAGCAGAAGTTAAAAGAGCCTCATTTCCTTAATATAACACTCATATAAGTGTCTGCCAGTCAATTTCACGGTTTAACCCCACAGGTTCAATCGTATTCAGAGTAAATATCCAATATTGTTCTTTATAGTTTAATACACTTATCTTGAAAGTGTATTAAACTATAAAGAACAATATTGGATATTTACTCTGAATACGATTGAACCTGTGGGGTTAAACCGTGAAATTGACTGGCAGACACTTATATGAGTGTTATATTAAGGAAATGAGGCTCTTTTAACTTCTGCTATTCTTTAATTTTTATCAGCTGACAGCCAGGGTGGTTGAGAGGGACGCTAGACGTTAGCTTACGTTATTTTACGTTAGCTTACGTTATTGGATATATAATCCGTACTAAGAGTATGTCGGCCATCTTAGATGGAGACTATTTGACAAGAGCGAGGTGAGGAAACAGTTTGACTGTAGTTTGAACCACAGTAAGAGTTATTATGATTGTTTAAATACTGCTTTAAATTGTTCTTATATTTAGGAGACTACCTTGAGACAGCGTTATAATACGCGAAACATGGATCTATGTCGGTGTGACATCTGGTCTCCAGCTTGTGAATACTGAAAATAATTGAACATAAAACAGAAAAAAATGAAATAAGCTAAGTACTTAAAGTGAATTATATACTGATTGAGAAGATTGAATAAGATACTGAGAATAATATGAAAAATCCTTTGGATATATATAAAAAATTTAAGAGGAATATTATAGGATCAATGACGAGTGCGTTACTCCCCTTTGAGATATATGCTAGGCTCATTTAGCCTTATTAGGGGTAAGTGCGCTAATCTGAAAGATCCTCTCATATAGATATATGTATAAGTAAAATATTTATAGAAATACATACTGTGATTACGAACTCAGGAAACTATGATGATATAGATACTGAAAAAGGATTGAAGCTGAGCATTTTTTACCTTTATTTATTTAGAGACATTTGCTATACCACCTTCAATAACTACCAGAGCAAGGCGACGAACACTTTCCAGTAGTGTTGTATTTGATAGGAAAGTTGAGGCATCAATCATACAAGGTAGCAGTGCTAAACAAGGGTAAGAGCTGTAGAAGAGGGAAAGGGAAATAACAACAGGGCTTTTATCCTAACAATTTTGAACTGCACTCACCCTTATCCAGGGTTCAAAGCAAGTGTAAACAGCCAGGTTTTCAAGGCAGTTTTACATTTTTTAATAGATGATTCCACGTTGAGGGCTAAGGGAAGGGAGTTCTAGTGGAATGGAGCAGCAAAAAAAGAAAAATGGTTTGATGCCTAGTCATCTCTGCCTATTTAGGATCTGGTAAGACAAGGAGATGATTATTCAGAGAGCAAAGAGACAGGGAAGGAAAGTATGGAACGGTGAGAGAAGATAGCTACGGGAAAAAATATGCACAAATCTAATCAATATTCATCTTGGTGGAGTACAACAAAAAAAAACAAACTACAAATGCATAAAAAAGTATTAATAAAAACAGGGTTGAGAAGGAATAATATTAGAAAGAAATCAGACAATCCATACGCTTGTACAAATAAATACGTTTTCAGCTCTTTACAAAAATGAAGATAATCATGGTCCAGGCTCCATGAAACTGGTAAATTATTCTGACTATACTATTTTTTGCATCAATGATAAATGAGCCAACTGAACAGGAGGGATCCAAAGTAAATTCACATCAAATAGTCTAAGTGTACTGCTTGATGTTTTATCAACAGGCTAGCTAAGCACAGTATTTCAATCCTTGTCTTTCCCAAAGGGGTCAATTTAGATGACTAAATTCCCAAAATTAGGCATCAGAACCCTTTGAAAAAACTGACCCACTATTGTCTGAATAAGAACAACAGATCACTCACCAAAAATGTTTTTAGAAAAGCACCACAAAGGATCAAAGTTCAAATGTTATTAACCAGTTTCTGACTCTTACCATCATCTTCACATTCTTCTAGAGGCTTCTGCTGTTTATTCAGGCACCGTGGGTCTAACCATGATGTTGTTTTAGTGTTGTGGCTGTAAAGCAGAAAGAGAAGTACAATTTTTTTTAAATAGTAGTAACAATAATGATTAATCAATATTCAACTAAAACTTTGAAAAGTGAAAGAGAACCAAGTTCGCCTTTTGCCCTATTCCTTCCCCAATGAACACAAATGAATCCTGAAGAGATGGTATTTATATATTTATTACTATTCTTATTCTTTATTTGGTATCACATTTATTTTAATTGTTTATTGTTTTTGTATTATAGCTGTTTTTAATTTAATTCATTGTTTTGTAGCCCCTGAGGCAGCCCTTTAGAGATTGCTATTTGCACAAATAAAAGTTTATGTATCTCCATTATTGATCTGCTTTTATCATTTCCATCTTGGAGTTTGAAGATCGATTGCCTTTCTGCTTTTTGAGATGGTATTCAATGCACATTTAACCTTTGCTGTCACATATATAATTACATACAAACTTTCTGTGATGAGCACAACTGAAAGAGGGGCTTACTTCCAAAACCTACTAAGTCCATTGAGGGAAATAAGCCCCTTCAATTGTTTGTTAAGAATAGTTACAAAATTATATGAATGTGTTAATTTTTGGATGCTACACTTCATTTCTAGGGTGACAGATCAATTCTCCATCTATTTGGTTATCCATATTAGGGAAAAGAAAAGGATGTTCTATTTTGGGCAGACAGCCAACAGATTGGTGAAGGTTGCAAGCATATGATATTAAGAGGGAAGAAGAAGACTGAGGGTGGGGTAAGAGGAGAACAGGAAGTAGATGGTAGAGGAATTTTAGGAGGAAACAAATGTCAGCAAATAAGGGTTAGGGATAGGCAAAAGAAAGGGGCGGGGCTCAGGGATCTGAGGCAAGGGGAGGGAATTTAGGTTGTGAAGTTCAAGCCAATCAAAAAGCATTGCAAACTGATGATGCAGGAGATCAGGTTCACAAGCAGAGTAATACAGGATACACAGCCATAGAGGAACATTCAATAAGGACTGCTACCCCACTACTACTACTACTATTTAGCATTTCTATAGCGCTACAAGGCGTATGCAGCGCTGCACAAATATAGAAGAAAGACAGTCCCTGCTCAAAGAGCTTACAATCTAATAGACAAAAAATACAGTAAGCAAATCAAATCAATTAATGTGTACAGGAAGGAGAAGAGGAGGGTAGGTGGAGGCGAGTGGTTACAAGTGGTTACAAGTCAAAAGCAATGTTAAAGAGGTGGGCTTTCAGTCTAAGTTTAAAGGTGGCCAAGGATGGGGCAAGACGTAGGGGCTCAGGAAGTTTATTCCAGGCGTAGGGTGCAGCGAGACAGAAGGCGCGAAGTCTGGAGTTGGCAGTAGTGGAGAAGGGAACAGATAAGAAGGATTTATCCATGGAGCGGAGTGCACGGGAAGGGGTGTAGGGAAGGACGAGTGTGGAGAGATACTGGGGAGCAGCAGAGAGTACATTTATAGGTTAGTAGAAGAAGTTTGAACAGGATGTGAAAATGGATAGGGAGCCAGTGAAGCGACTTGAGGAGAGGGGTCATATGAGAAAAGCGACCCTGGCGGAAGACGAGACGGGCAGCAGAGTTTTGAACCGATTGGAGAGGAGAGAGGTGACTAAGTGGGAGGCCAGCAAGAAGCAAATTGCAGTAGTCTAAACAAGAGGTGACAAGGGTGTGGATGAGGGTTTTGGTAGAGTGCTCAGAGAGAAAGGGGCGGATTTTACGGATGTTGTAAAGAAAGAAACGACAGGTCTTGGCGATCTGCTGGATATGAGCAGAAAAGGAGAGCGAAGAGTCAAAGATAACCCTAAGGTTTCGAGCTGAGGAGACAGGGAAAATGAGAGAGCCATCAACAGAAATAGAAAACGGAGTGAGAGGGGAGGTGGGTTTGGGGGGAAAATGAGAAGCTCAGTTTTGGTCATGTTTAATTTCAGATGGCGTTGAGACATCCAGACAGCAATGTCAGACAAGAATGCTGGTTTGGATGCAAGGTGAGATATCAGGGGTAGAAAGGTAGATTTGGGAGTCATCAGCATAGAGATGGTAGGAAAAGCCATGGGATGAGATTAATGAACCAAGGGAAGAAGTGTAGATAGAAAAGAGGAGGGGACCAAGAACAGAACCCTGAGGTTCGCCGACAGGCAGAGGGATAGAGGTAGAAGAGGATCCACCAGAGTGAACACTGAAGTTGCGGAGGGAGAGGTAGGAAGAGAACCAGGAAAGGACAGAGCCCTGGAATCCAAGTGAGGACAGGGTATCGAGGAGTATGCTGTGATCGACAGTGTCAAAAGCAGCGGAAAGATCAAGAAGAATGAGGATGGAATAGAGACCTCTGGATTTAGCCAGTAATACGTCATTGGAGACTTTAGTAAGCGCAGTTTCGGTTGAGTGGAGAGGGCGAAAACCAGATTGTAGTGGGTCAAGAATAGCATGTGAGGAGAGAAAATCAAGGCAGCGGTGGTGAACAGCACGCTCAAGTAATTTGGAGAGAAAAGGGAGGAGGGAGATGGGTCGGTAATTAGAGGGACAAGTAGGGTCGAGTGAAGGCTTCTTAAGGAGAGGTGTAACCACAGCATGTTTAAAGGCAATAGGGGCAGTTGCAGTGGAAAGTGAGAGGTTGAGAATGTGACAGATAAACGGAATAAGAGCAGGTGAGATAGCATTAAGAAGGTGGGTGGGAATGGGATCAGAGGAACAGGTGGTACATTTTGAGGAAGAAAGGAGAAGTGTAGTTTCCTCAATAGTAACTTCAGGAAAGGAGGAAAAGGAATGAGGGGAAGGAGAGAGAGGGGAACAGACTAGTGCAGGGAGAGGTGTCGAGGTAGAGAATTCAAGGTTTATCTTTTGAACCTTGTCGTGAAAGAATTCAGCAAGGGTCTGAGGAGATAATGAAGGGGGAGTTGGGGGAGGGGGCACCTTCAAGGAGAGAGTTCAATGTGGTGAAGAGAAGTCGAGGGTTAGAGCCAAGAGAGTTGGTCAGTTGGATATAATAATCCTGTTTGGCGCGTAAAAGAGCAGATTGGAAGGAGGTCAGCATGAACTTAAAGTGTAAGAAATCAGCAAGGGCCCGAGATTTCCGCCAGAGGCGTTCGGCGGAGTGGGTACAGGAACGTAGGTAGCGGATATTAGAAGTCAGCCAAGGTTGGGGTTTTGTACGCCTTATAGGGCGGGTCATCAAAGGTGCAACAGTGTCTAAGGCAGAGGATAGAGTATTGTTGTAAGAAGAAACAGCCTTGTTGACAGACGTGGATGGTGCCACAGTAGAGAGGAGGTTTGAAACATGGGAGGATAGAGATGAAGGGTCACTATCATGAAGATTCCTAGATAAATTAGATAAGATAGGACGGGACTGGGAAGGAGGAGATTTAAGTGTGAAAGTTATAAGATGGTGATCAGAGAGGGGAAGATCAGAGGCAAGAAAAGTAGAGGGTGAACAGTTGGAGGAGAAGATAAGATCAAGACAGTGACCATTTTGATGAGTGGAGGAGGTGGAGCATAGTTGGAGATTAAAGGAGGATGTTAAAGCGAGTAACTTGGAAATATAAGAGTTGAAAGGATCATTAGCAGGAATATTAAAGTCACCAAGGATGAGAGAGGGGGAGGAAGGATCATGTAAGAAGGCAAGCCAGGCATCAAAGTCACTGAGAAAGGATGAAAGGGACTTATCAGGGGGACAATAAATGACCGCTATTCGAAGAGGCAGAGGAGAGAAAAGGCGGATGGAGTGGTCTTCAAAGGAGGAAAAACAGTGAGATTGAGGTGAAAGAAGGGGTTGAAATCTGGAGGAGGGAGAGAGAAGTAGTCCAACACCACCCCCGCGACCAGCAGGGCGAGGAGTATGTGAAAAAAGATAACCGCCATGGCAGAGGGCTGCGACTGAAGCAGAGTCATAAGGGCAGAGCCAGGTTTCTGTTATGGCGAGCAGATGGAGGTGACGCGAGATAAAGAGGTCCTGGATATAGGGGAGTTTGTTACAGATAGAGCGGGCATTCCATAGGGCGCAAGAGAAGGGCAGAGAAGAGGAGGGGAGTAGAGGAATAGAGATGAGGTTAGAGAGGTCGCGGTGAGATCTGTAGAGTTGGGATAATAGTTGGTGAGGAGGGCCAGGATTGGGATTGATGTCACGGGCTGAGAGTAAGAGAAGGAGTAAAAGAGAGCGGAGGAGAGTAGGAGAGGTGTGACCATGAAGGCGTCAAAGGCAAGAGGTATTTAGGTGGAATGGGGAAGGCAAAATGGAGGGAAGAAAGAGACGAAGATTAAAAGCCAAGAGGGAGGAAGAGGGTAGGAGAGAAGGTGAGGTGATGAAGTCGATGGATGGGCAGCGAGTTCCTGTAGCGGAGAGAGGTAGGGGGTGAGGGAAAAGATTAGGAAGGGATAGGGCTAGGAAGAGAATGTAAATAGGGGCCATAAACGACTGAGGTACTTTAGCAACTGGGAAGAAGATTAGATGCAAAGAGAAAAATGCCGCCACGCGCCTAACGGCGCGCGGCACCTAGAGCAGAGGCCCTGAATGGATCGGAGTGGACCTGGGTGTCACCCCAGAGAAGGCTGTAAGAATATGCAGATGAGCTGCAAGTCCTCCACAGCACCTGAAAGGCAGCCAGTGGTAGAGCTGGGCACCTCTCAGCTGAGGAAAGGCTTACCAGGGGTTAGGCCGAAGCCAGCATTCCACCCACCACTTCCCCTGCTTGGTGTGCATTCTTTAGGGGTCAAGCATAGGGACACAGCTGGTTTTATACTAACAAACAGGGATGGCCTGCAACCTGTTTGCTGGCTTTTATTTCTACATATTTAATTGGATTAATATGGAGATCAAATTATGTCACCCTATTAATAGGAAAATCAAGGCAAACCTTTAATTTATGTATTACGGTTCACTCGGATTTGTCAATTAATAACCAGGTTGTGTGGTAGACTCGGGAACCTCAGCACAATAATCAATTTTGATTTAAGTAACCATTAATATCTGCTGTAAATGGCTGCTTTAATTGAATTAACACACCCCATAGAGTAAAACTGGAATTGCAAGTATATTAAACATCTTTTGCTTTGAACACAGACCTAAATAACTGGATAAATATAAAACAATTGTCTGGAAATATGCCTTTCATTTCCCTTTGCTGGTGTAATTTTCTGTATCACATACCCTCAAATCAACACCTAAATAAATAGCAATGAGAAAAATTAGCAGAACACTATACAAACTCAAGCCATTTGCAAATTGGTTAAGCAGTTAATAAAGATTCTGAATTTCATTAAAGCAGTCAGCGATAGGTATTTAAAAAGAAAAAGAAGAACTCTTTACTCTATGAAGTAGACATCTCCATTCTCTGTGTACGCCATTTCCCAGTTTTCAGGTAAAGGAACAAAAGTTTCCTCTTCACAGGGAGGTAGATTTTCAGGCAGTTGCCGAGATACTTCCGTGATGGGTACACTGGGTACTATATGACCTATAGTTGCAGCGGTTTCTCTTCCACTACTTGTACTGTGCTCAACTTGTTCCGTGGAATCTACTGTTACAACAAAACAAAAAAAAAAGAAGAGATAAAAAAAGAAAAAAAAAAAAAAAGAAAATGGTGAGCACTTTATAAACCATATTTAAAGAATTGTACTGCAGGAAATCCTATTTTATGAAATGTATGTTTTCAATTTGTCTTAAGCCATTCTGGGCGATGCTCATGGACTGGAAGGGTGGAGTAAAGATGCAACATTGGAATAAAGCCTGCTCACGTGTTGCTCATGCAAGTGTCCTAAGTAAGGAGCTTTCATTTTACTGTTTAGATCACAGAGGGGCCCTTTTACTAAGCCGCAAGGCACCTACGTGCACCCAATGTGTGTCAATTTTGAATTACCGCCCGGCTATCGTGAATCCTGGGTGGTAATTTCATTTTTACGTGTGTCCGCTATGCATGCTGGAAAATAATTATTATTTTCCCGCGCGTGGTGGAAACCGGGCGGTAATCATCATTCTACGCATGTCGATGATCACCTTACCGCTAAGTCAATGGCTGGCGGTAAGGTCTCAGACCCACAATGGACGCGCGCCAATTTTAATTTTGCCGTACATCAATTTTCGGCAAAAATTTTTAAAAGGCCTTTTTTTTTACAGGTGTACTGAAAAATGGATCTACGCATGCCCAAAATGTGCCTACAATAGCGCAGCCCATTTTTCAGTGCACCTTAGTAAAAGGACCCCAAAATGTATTCCAAGTTGACATCTGGTTAGCAGATGAACCTAGATACGTGTCAGATGTTTCTCCTAGACTAGGATGTCGTCGTCTCGGAAGCTGGTTTTTATACTTGCTGGGTCATACAAGAGCCATTAAAACCTGCTCCATAAATCATATATCTGTCATTTATGAGCAGCTGTCTGTGTCAGGATTTCTCTGCAAATACAGATCTAGTCAACCCAAATGATGATTTGGTTCTGTGAACCATTTCTTGGAAACGTTTGACCTTCCAATGTCCTGGATCCTGATTTTACAAGTATATAGACCACTTTTTTCAAGCAAAAATTATGGGACTAAGAAAGGCATGGGGAAAAGGGTTTTTGATGGTTCAATTCTTCTGAAACAATGGATAACCTATTGGACCAGGGTGATCTGAACCACTCTTAGGGTTCTGCAACAGTCAATGTATTTTCTAAGCCACAAGGCTCTCTAGACCCCTGTTAAAATGGTGAAACTGGCACCTGACAGGAGAACTGTTGGGACTGTGGTGTGGACAAAGTAACTCTAAGAGACATGCTTTAACATTGCCTGGCTCTTTCAAGATATTGGGTACAAGTATGAGACAGAATCTTAAAGGTATTAGGTATTCAAGTGCTATTCTCTCCAAAAATGTTAATTTGAAAATCTTCTCTGATGTTTTTTGATTATATTCCAGTAGTTGTATTATGAATAGTTCTCCTTGTTTGGAAACAGACACGTTAGATATGAAAACATGGTGGAATAAAATATGTCTGCATAGGAATAAAAATGAGTAATTGTTCTTTGAAGAGGAAGAATCAATGGAAGTCGTTAGATATATATTTTCATATTGTATCTCCTGTCTCTATTGTTTTGTGTTATGTCACAACTACATTTGGTTCGGGGAGCCATTTTCTTTTATGTTTTCTTGGTTTGTACTATGTGGTTTGTTATATACCTGTTAAGAAAAATTTTAATAAAGATATTGAAACAAAACAAAAAAGAATGGCTTCTTCAGGGAGGTGAAGGAGGTAAAACCATTAAGGGCTAGATTTATTAAAGTTTGGCAGTTACTACATATTAATGCCTGACATCTGCAAAACCACTGTGTTAATTGATGGAGCATTCCCAGCGTCTTTCCACACAGTTAACGCAGAGAAAATGTCTGTGGTGCAGAGAGCTATACCTATAAATTAAATTAAGAGTCCACCTGCACTACCCGGATCAGACTATAAGACAGAACCTAAGATATGCTTCCCTACTTAATCCTTTCAGAATTTATCCTTCTTCCAACCTCATTATACATTCTTCCTTAATTAACAACACACTATCCCAATATACACCCTCTTCCTACCTCTACCACCCTCCTCCCTTACCCACATCTAATTGTCCACTTCTTTATACACTATATTACAGATGTTATCCATTCTATGTTATATTGTAAACCTGTTATATTATGTAAGCTGCATTGAACCTGCTAATATGTGGGAAAGCGCGGGGTATAAGTGTTACAAATAAATAAATATATAAGTGACATCAACTGTGCCGTGCTATAATTCGGAGTGTTAACAGTAGCCATCTCTGCATTTCTATACAGCACAATAGCAGCCCATGCACCACTTATTTTATTTATTTGGACTTTGCTCACACCTTTTTCAATAGTAGCTCAAGGTGAGTTACATTCAGGTACTCTGGATATTTTCCTGTCCCTGGAGGGCTCACAATGTAACGGGATCTTTCACTCACCACATAAGCATCTATGCATGCCCAACGCGTGCCAAAATGGAGTTAAAGCCTACCACGTGGCTCTTGCAGTAATTTCATTTTTGGCGCGCGTCCGATATGCGCGTCTGAAAAATATTTTTTATTTTTTAGATGCGCATAACGGACACGCATCAGATGGCATTTGACGCGTGTACGGCATTACTGCCCGGATTCTTTACTGCTAGGTCAACGGCTGGTGGTAAGGTCTCAGACCCATAATGAAAGCACAGTAATTTTGATTTTGCCGCATGTCCATTTTCGTCCCCCCCACCACCAAAAAAAGGCCTTTTTCACAGGCGTACTGAAAAATGGATTGGCGTGTGCCCAAAACCCGCGACTACACTACCGCAAGCCATTTTTCAGCGCACCTTAGTAAAAGGACCCCTAAGTTTGTACCTGAGAGAATGGAGGGTTAAGTGACTTTTCACAAGATCACAAGAAGCAGCAGTGGGATTTGAACTAGCCACCTCTGTATTCCAAGTGCACTAACTTATTTATTTGTTGCATTTATACTCCGCTCTTTCCTGCTCGGTAGCGGGTTCAGTGCGGCTTACATAGTATGGATTACATAGTATCACAGAAAGAACACAGCTGTACCAATAGTAGAGGTAAGATGTGGTTGTTAGGAAATAGGTTGAGATAGGTGAAATGGGCAGGGGATGTAGAGGTAGGAGAGGTAGGAGTGGTGTAGAGTGGGTTCATAGGTCTAACCACTAGGCCACTCCTTCACTCCATCCTGTACAGTGTTAGCATGATGAGAAAGCATCAAATTAACTGTAAGCATGGACTGACTGTTACATTAGCTTCAGAACTTAGTACAAGAACAGCGGTCTGTGCCCTGAGAAAGGCAAGGACAAATCAAACTCAGGTATACATATAAAGTATTGCATACCATGTGAATGAGTTTATCTTGTGGGCAGACTGGATGGACCATAGAGGCCTTTATCTGCCGTCATTTACTATGTCACATTTACAACAAACACAGCATTGTAAATAGGCCCTAGGAGAGTCCAAGAAAGCATGGGGGAAGTCAACAGAAATCAACTGAGCTCTGTGGCATTGAAAAAGGACAAACTGAGCAGACTAGATTAGCCTTACAGTCTTGATCTGCTGCTGTTCTCCAGATTTCTATGATAAATTTGCACAGCCGCTAGCTAACAATTTCATTTCATTTTAAACGCCATTTATTCAGCAAAATCATCTTTCAGCTGCACAATTCCAATATTCATTTGGCACTGCTCAGCAGACAATATTGGCTTAACAGAAACAGAACAACTGTGGTTGAAATATGGGTTATTCTGTTCACCACAATCACTAGTTCACATAAATCTATCAGCAAAGAATTGACAAAATTAAGAAATGTACAGTTGCACCACTAGCCACTGAGATCACAATTCAAAACTGCCATTAACTCTTTTCTGAGCAATAGAGTAAACTGTTAGGCAGCTAAGCCTTACACAAGTAACAAGGCTTTGAATCAAAAGAAAAAAAAAAAGGTATTCCACAGACTGTGTGCAGAATACTCGAGTAAGGTGGCATTGGTGAACCAAAATTTAGGCACATTCTATATGTTGCATGCATACTAGATGAAACACCTGTGCAATGCCCTTGCTCAGCCTATGTTAACAACCCCCCCCCCCCCCCATGCAACTGCATGCTAAGGGACGTAAGCGAACATTTTATAAAATAGCACTTAGCAGTTAAATGCGTAACTGCCAATTATTGGTGTCAATCACCCGCATAAGTGCAATTTTTCTATTCATATGTGTACATTATCAGCTGCCTAAATAGAGGCGCACCTTATAGAATTGCCCTTAATACACCTACTGTGCGTTAACACATCTGCATTATCTAAAAAGTAGTTGTGCTCTGGAGTGGAGGAGTGGCCTAGTGGTTAGAGCACCAGTCTTGCAGTCCAGAGGTGGCCGGTTCAAATGCCACTGCTGCTCCTTTTGATCTTGGGCAAGTCACTTAACCCTCCATTGCCTCAGGTACAAACTTAGATTGTGAGCCCTCTTAGGACAGAGAAATATCCAGTGTACCTGAATGTAACTCACCTTGAGCTACTACTGAAAAAGGTGTGAGCAAAATCTAAATAAATAAATATTTGAGATTCTACATGGAATGTTGCTAGTGGAGGAGTGGCCTAATGGTTAGTGCAGTGGAAGATGGAATGTTGCTACTATTTGAGATTCCGTTGCTACTATTTGAGATTCTACATGGAATGTTAATGTTGCTATTTTACTAGCAACATTCCATGTAGAATCCTGCCCTTGCAGATCAGCAACGTGGCCGCGCAGGGTTCTGTTTCTGTGAGTCTGATGTCCTGCACGTACGGGCAGGACGTCAGACTCACAGAAACAGAAGCCTGCGCGGCCGCATTGCTGATCTGCAAGGGCAGGCTTCTACATGGAAAGTTGCTAGTGGAGGAGTGGCCTAGTGGTTAGAGCACCAGTCTTGCAGTCCAGAGGTGGCCGGTTCAAATGCCACCGCTGCTCCTTGTGATCTTGGGCAAGTCACTTAACCCTCCATTGCCTCAGCTACAAACTTAGATTGTGAGCCCTCCTTGGACAGAGAAATATCCAGAGTACCTGAGTGTAACTCACCTTGAGCTACTACTGAAGAAGGTGTGAGCAAAATCTAAATAAATAAATTATTGCTCATGATAACAGTTAATGCACAGCAGGGGTGAAGCACACCTCGAGGTGGGAAGAGGCCAAGGTTGGGGGGGGGGGGGCACATTTTGGTCAATTAGAATCTCAATTAGAAGCAACATTCCATGTAGAACCCTAAAGAGTAGCAAGATTCCACTCAGAATCTCAATTAGTAGCAAGATTCCATTCAGAATCTCAATTAGTAGCAACATTCTATACTACCAAACCCGGGGCAAGCAGTTGCTTCCCCATGTGTGTCTCAATAGCAGACTGCACTTTGGCTGTCCTAACTTATACATTGAAGTTATAAGGAGAGCGGCTGAATTTTGCCACTCTCCAAGTAACTTTGTGCCTGGCCCTATATGCTACTCCTAAACTGTCTCCCCAGTTAATGCATGAATAACCTGCAAATGTGTGTATAACTGGTTCGGATATTTTTAATTTGGCCTATGAAGTTGGTATCAGCGTTGACCGCATGTCTTTTTAAACACAGTTATTACTGAATTACAACTGGGTAAAGTGAAGGGCATAGAAAGAAATTAACTTGCTCAAGTGCAGAGAAAGATTTGAAAGGATGTCTACTGATCCACTGGCATCAGCCTCTTTCCACTATACTGGTAGAAAAATAATGAGAAGTAGCATTTTTTCACTCTCTCACATGTTGATCCAATGCTGGTTATTGGAATGCCTGAAAAACTAGATACTACTGATATGTCACATCTTTCTATTAAAAGCTGCGGTTTCGTACAGGAAAAACAATATCTCCTTCTATCTATAAAAACTGTCTCCAATTACCAAAATGTTAGCAAGCAAACAAAATACCTCCCCCCCCCCCCACCCCCCCCCCCCCCCCCCCCCCCCCCCGTTTACTAAAGCTTAGCTCGAATTATCTGCAGCGGGGCCCATTTTATTCCTGTGGATCCTGCAGCAGATAACTGGAGCTAAGCTTTAGAAAAAGACCCCCTTAAGAGCCTTAAACATAGGAAAAATCTATGAAACTATATTTTAACCCACACGGTATTGTAAAATGATTCAACTTCTGAAGTTTAAAAAGCGTATAGACCTCTCTGGAGGTTTCTACTATTATGACAAAGATCTGGAGCAACTATTATTGAGTTAGCAACAAATTCCCTCAAAATTTTTAAGTTACCTCCATGACAAGCACTTTCCGGCAGAAAAGTAGCAAAATTCTACCAACACTGCTAATAAATCAACACATATTATGCAAAGCTGTCAAAAAATGGTAAAATATTTTCACATACCTCTGGTAAAAGGTCAGTAACAAAAGACACAAACAAGGTTGTCAAGAAAAATGAAAAAAAAGAAATCTCCATAAATATGTGTTGCTTTTACTACACAACAACTAAAAATGGAATATGGAAAAGTCTCTTCTGAATAACATAACCCCATTCACAATTTTTCCACATATGAGGCTTTTTTCTTCTGTTTCTTTGTGATTGAATAAACTTTGTATGTTAATACAGAGTGGAAAAGTTGTGCTGTATTATTGCCATTTACCATATACATTTTGAAGCAAACTCAGTAACTGATTATTTCTGGCTCAAAAAAAACTTTATATCTTTCTTCAAAACGGCACATTTACTTGTTTTGTCAATAATAGAAAAGGGACCAAATATATATATTTTAATCTGCCTTATAAAAACAGAAGACAATATTTCAGCTTTACCTATAAAGGTACTGCTCATTTCAGGAATGTCATCCTCATCTTCCTCATCGTTTTCCGTATACTCTATGCCAGCATTTCGCATGTCATTGTAAGATTTTGTTCGTTTTGGAGTCGACTGCTTGGAGTCGTACCGGAGATTTTGTAAAGCATCACTGGTAATCACTTTCCCACTGGCGGGCTGACTTGGAGGCTTGGGTGTTCCATAATAGTTACCTAGGCAATAGAGACACATTTGCATATTAAAAAGGAAGATTTTTCTTTTTAAACAGCTAGGTTTCTTTTCTTTTTCCTTAAATTTAAACAAAACTGCTTTCACTATAAAGAAATAATCCTATTTTCCCAACTGTATTTTATATCTGGACTTGACCAGAAAAAGGTTTCTTTCAATTTAGGTTATTCACAGTGAACTTAATAGCGGAAATGTGTGTTCCATTGTTCAGGTGCATTGAGCGGACAGAACTAAAACAAAGACTATGGTGCTGAATAGTAAAACTTTATCTCATTACATTTGAATTTCAATTAGCAGTCCTTTTTACATGTATGCCTCTACACAATGCTGTGTCAGATTTAGTGTAAGCTCTGTAGAAAATAAAAAATTCATTACCTCTTCTACCCTAAGTGATCAAAGCAAGAATGACCTGAATCAAAAGAAAAGATCTTTTGGTTGGTGTTGTGGCAATAGTGCTTTTATAGTAACATAGTAACATAGTAGATGATGGGAGAAAAAGACCTGCACGGTCCATAAAGTCTGCCCAACCAGATAAACTCATATGTGCTACTTTTTGTGTATACCTTACCTTGATTTGTATCTGCCATTTTCAGGGCACAGACCATAGAAGTCTTCCCAGCACTAGCCCCGCCTCCCACCAATTATCTATTTTCAGCTTTGTTAGCAAAAAAAAGTGAATATTTTTTTATTTCTGTTGATGGACGCCTTAGTACCACGTAATTTATTTTAAAGTCGGTGTGAATCAAAATGTGCTTTCTTTTACACTACATTTCAATCAATCACCACCTTCTTGTGATCTTCAATTAAAAAAAAAAATTACTGAAACAACCATCTATTGTATGCTTGTTAATGAATCTTATATAATTTATACCCAATTCACTCTTCAAAATATGACAACAATGACATCTTGGCAACAGTGTGGCTACCAGATTCACAGTGCAAGTCATGTCGGTCCTGGAGTGCCCCCTGGCCAGTCAGATTTTCGGGATATCCACAAATGAACATGCATGAAAGAGATTTCCATACAATGGAGACCATGCATGCAAATCAATTTCATGCATGTTCATTGTGGATATCCTGAAAACCTGACTGGCCAGGGGGGTCCTCCAGGACCAACATAGGAAACACTGGTGTAAGTCCAGCAGAGGTAACAAGAAAAAAAACCTCACAACTACTACTTAGTAAGAAATATTAAAGCATTTCATAGATCTTCTATGTGGCGTTTGTGGGTGTTATGTCTGGGAATGTGAGCCCTTGTGCCCCGACTGAGCACGGCAAAGATGGAGTGACATCGCACTCGGTCAGGCAGCCAGACAACCCCTAGCTTCACTTGGGAAGCGACCGCCGTTGAGCCCCCAGGTGCAGGCGGCCACCAGGACTGTTTCTCTGAGTATTCGCTGCGCTGCTGATTCCTTGGCTCCTGGACGTTGTCTGCTCTCCCTACCTGTCGGGTCAGTGGCCATGCAACCCCGCCAGTTCCGGAAGTCCTGGTGGCCGCCTGCACCTGGGGGCTCAACGGCGGTCGCTTCCCATTTGTATCCCACATTTTCCCACCTGTTTGTAGGCTCAATGTGGCTTACATAGTACCGGAGAAGCATTTGCAGACTCCGGTGAGAACTCCTCTCAATGCAGCCTCCCCCTGGTAGTGTAGTGGGCTCCCCTTCCCTTCAATCCCCTGACTCAATACACAAAAAAACATTGGTAGTCTAGTACAGTGTTTCCTAAGTCTGGTTCTGGAGTACCCCTTGCCAGTCAGGTTTTCAGAATAACCACACTGGTCTAGTAGGCTTCCTTCCTCCCTAGCAGTGCACTGCACCACTAGGGGTGAAATACTACCTTTTGTAATGATGGCATCATTAAAAACAGGAATTAGTGGGCATCTTTTGACTTTTTGGAGGTTGGTGGCACGGATCCAGGGAGTTCAGAGAAGAGAGGGGTTCCATTGCAATCATGTTATGTTTTAAACCCCAAAACAGTGAGAAAGAATATAACCCCCACTTTTCTTCTCAAAGAAAATAAACCCCTCCCATATACCAAGACTGCCTTTGCTTAATTTAATTACAACCATACACAAGCTCCTTTAACTAGCTGTTCAATTTTTTGCAAAGCTTGGTGATAAGACATGGGAAGGGGGGAGGGAGTTCTCCTGAGTATTTAACTATGGAAACCTGCAAGTCCATAAAAGAGAACAAGAGATGTCAAGCTTTTCAAGCTAGCAGATGGGTTATCTCTTTAGCAGTGCAGATCAAAATAAATGAAGGGCCCAATACAGAAAAGCTTGCGTTAGAGCAGTGCACAGATGGCTTCAAACACAACCTTAATGTACAATTTCTGCTTGCTGATACAGTAAAACCATTATATAGAAACAGAACCGGTTTAAAACTTGCTTGCTAATCTAACTTCTGTTTTTGAAAAAGATGCACGAGATGAGGTTTCAATTGGTTTAAATCCTCATGTCTAAAATTTGGGCACAGATCCTGGTGCTGTGCTTGTCAGGGCCCTGGTCGCGCCGCGCCGCCTGGGCGGCGCACTGACCTCAGGACCTCGGAGCGGGGGTTTGAGGCATCCCTTGGCATTGCTTGCTGGGGTGGGCTATTCCAGGGCACTTCATACGCGGTGCAGAGTGCGCTGGCTCGGCCCTGCTGGGGCGGGGTCTCCTAGGTGAACGCGCAAGAGCAGCGCCTTTGTAGTCCCACAACGGGGTATGGGATGTGGAGCTCCCCACTTACGTCAGGCCTTCCAGGCCTATTTCAGGGCATCGGGGCCTGACACTCTCTACCAGGGGCGTAGATATCATGGGGCCACGGGGGCATGGGCCCCCGTATTTTTGGCCCTGGACCCCCCTGCCGCAACCCTTCCTTCCCACCGCCAACTCTCCCCCACCGCGTACCTTTGCTGGCAGGGTACCACAACCCCCGCCAACCGAAGTTCTTTCGGCCGTGCGGCGTTGCTGACCCCCCCCCCACAACCCTCTTGACCCCCCCTTCCTGCCGCCAACCCTCTCCCGCCGCGTACGTTTGCTGGCGGGGGACCTAACCCCCGCCAGCAGAAGTCCTCTTCTCGGCCGCGCGGCGTTGCTTGCTGAATGATCTGATCAAGTTTCTGTGCGTGCGTCTGACGTCCTGCATGTTGTATGTGTAGGACGTCAGACGCACGCACAGAAACAGATTCAAACTTGATCAGATCATTTGGCAACGCCGCGCAGCCGAGAAGAGGACTTTGGCTGGTGGGGGTTGGGGTCCCCAGCCAGCAAAGGTACGCGGCGGGGAGAGGGTTGGTGACGGGAAGGGGGGGGGGTCGAGAGGGCTGCGGCGTCGGAGTCAGCAACACCTCACGGCTGAGAAGAGGACTTCGGCTGCTGAGGGTTGGGGTCCCCCGCCAGCAAAGGTACGCGGCGGGAGAGGGTTGGCAGCGGGAAGGGGGGGTCGAGAGGGTGGCAGCAGCAGTGAAAGTTGGTGGCGCTGGGGGGGTCAGCGGTGCTGGGGGGGAGCTAAAATGTGCCCCCAAACCTGGGGCTCTGGACCCCCCTCCCGTCGAAGTGTGGCTTCATCCCTGCTCTCTACCTTCACAATGTGAAACTGGCTGCAAATGCAAGAATTTTACATGATGGCTGGCAGACGTGGTAGGGGGTGAGGAACTACCTGAATGAGGACCAAGCTAGTAAAAACAAATGCTACAGAATGCAGGTAATTAGTGTTTCTGTTGGGGACAGTATCATATAAACAGATTTTCCCATTGAAAATCTGGGCTGGAGAGAAGTCCACTGGTTTGCAGTTTAGGGAATTTAGCTTGCTAACTCTTAAATTACCTGGGCAAATACCTTTGAACACTGCCCTAATATTGCCTCCACTATGTCTATATTCTTTTAGAAGTGCCAAAGAAAGCTAAGTATTTTATTTTTCTTCTTTTATTTGTGAAGCTATTTTCTCACAGCTGCATCCGGGGTGACTCCCAAATCCACCCCGACCTTCCCAGGGCCTTCGCCACAGTTACCCAGGGCTTTCGCTCCACCTACCCAGAGCTACCAGGTACTTCTTAGCCAAGATCAGGTGACCCTCAGGGGGAGGAATGCTGGCTTCGGCCTAACCCCTGGTAAGCCTTTTCTTGGTTGAGAGGTGCCCAGCTGTCCCACCGGTTGCCTTTTCAGGTGCCGTGGAGGACTTGCAGCTCATCTGCATATCCTCGGAGCCTTCACCGGAGTGACTCCCAGGTCCGTTCCGATCCACTCGGGGCCTCTGGGAGAAGAGGATATTTCTCTGGTAAGTGAACAAATTTTGCTTGTGCTTTCGGAACTTGAAGATTGGGGTTTAAAGGAGGAACTGTAAGTTAGTGATAGGCTGATATCCTTAATACTTTAGCAAGTTTTAAATTACGGAAAAACTCAAAAAACACTAAGATGGAGTCAGCAGTCCAGCAGCGAGAGGGGTGCTATCCAGTCTTTTGCATTGAGTGTCACATGTATGATTATCTCCCAATTGGTGAGGTGTCATATGTGTGTGCCCGATGCAAAGAGCTCCTAGCTCTCAGAGAACGTGTCCGTTCTCTTGAGGCTAGAGTAGCAGACTTGATGGAGCTGAGGGAGACAGAGAGGTACATAGAGGAGACCTACAGGGATGTTGTAGAGAAGTCCCACCTCCAGTCAGGTAGCCCCTGTGCTACCTTGGAGGAGGGAGGTCTCCTAGAAGGAGAGCATCACCCTGGTGAAGTAGGAAGTACTCCTGTAGCCAGGACCTGCCCACCAGGGGATGTACTATCCTTTCGCACCGAGGATATATCTCCAAATATTGCCCGGGAGGGAAAGGTTAGGACAGCTGTTGTACTTGGTGATTCGATCATTAGGCATATAGATAGCTGGGTGGCTGGTGGACGTGAGGATCGCCTGGTGACTTGCCTGCCTGGTGCGAAGGTGGCGGACCTCACGCGTCACCTAGATAGGATTTTATATAGTGCTGGGGAGGAGACGGCTGTCTTGGTACATGTGGGTACTAATGACATAGGAAAATGTGGGAGAGAGGTTCTGGAAGCAAAATTTAGGCTCTTAGGTAGAAAGCTGAAATCCAGATCCTCCAGGGTAGCATTTTCTGAAATGCTACCTGTGCCACGCGCAGGGCCCAAGAGACAGGCAGAGCTCCAGAGTCTCAATGCGTGGATGAGACGATGGTGCAGGGAGGAGGGCTTTAGATTTGTTAGGAACTGGGCAACATTCTGGGGAAGGGGGAGCCTATTCCGAAAGGATGGGCTCCATCTTAACCAGAGTGGGACCAGGCTGCTGGCATCGGCGTTTAAGAAGGAGATAGAGCAGCTTTTAAACTAGAAATGGGGGGAAGGCCGACAGTCGCTCAAAAGAGCATGGTTCGGGATAAGGTATCTTTCAAAGATATCACCATAACAGGGAAGATAGAGTATCCTGATAGTGAGGTTGCAAAAGAGATTGTAGTAGATCGGGTATCCTTAAATAACAATAAAAATCAGACAAAAGATTGCCAATTAATACTGTCAAGTACTAAGCATGATGTACTTAGGAACAACAAACATAGTTTGAAATGTCTATATGCGAATGCCAGGAGCCTAAGAAATAAGATGGGGGAGTTAGAATATATTGCACTAAATGAAAAATTAGATATAATAGGCATCTCTGAGACCTGGTGGAAGGAGGATAACCAGTGGGACACTGTCATACCGGGGTACAAATTATATCGTAGTGATAGGGTGAATCGGATTGGTGGAGGGGTAGCATTGTATATTAACGAGAGCCTTGAATCAAATAGATTGAAAATTCTGCAGGAAACAAAACACTCCTTGGAATCACTGTGGATTGAAATTCCATGTGCAAAGGGGAAAAGGATAGTGATAGGAGTGTACTACCGTCCGCCTGGCCAGGACGAACAGACGGATGCGGAAATGTTAAAGGAAATCAGGGACGCAAACAAACTGGGCAACACAATAATAATGGGGGATTTCAATTACCCGCATATAGACTGGGTTAATGTAACATCTGTACACGCAAGGGACATAAGATTTCTTGATGAAATCAAGGACAGCTTCATGGAACAGCTAGTTCAGGAGCCGACAAGAGAAGGAAAAATACTAGACTTAGTCCTTAGTGGTGCTCATGATCTAGTGCAGGGGGTAACGGTACGAGGGCCGCTTGACAACAGTGATCATAATATGATCGGTTTTGATATTGGCATTGAAGGAAGTGAAACTAGGAAATCAAGTACGCTAGCGTTTAACTATAGAAAAGGTGATTACGACAAAATGAGAAAAATGGTGAAAAAAAGACTGAAAGGAGCAGCTCGCAGAGTAAAAAACTTGCGTCAGGCGTGGATGCTGTTTAAAAACACCATCCTGGAGGTTCAGGACAAATATATTCCACGTATTAGAAAAAATGGAAAAAAGACTAAACGTCAGCCGGCGTGGCTAAACAGTAAGATAAAGGAAGTCATTAGAGCCAAAAAACAATCCTTCAGAAAGTGGAGAAGAGAACCAACTGAAAGTAACAGGATAGATCATAAGGAATGCCAAGCCAAATGCAAAGCGGAGATAAGGAGGGCAAAAAAGGACTTTGAGAAGAAATTAGCGTTGGAAGCAAAAATACATAGTAAAAATTTTTTTAGATACATTAAAAGCAGGAAACCGGCCAAAGAGTCGGTTGGGCCACTGGACGAAAATGGTGTTAAAGGGGCGATCAGGGAGGACAAAGCCGTAGCGGAGAAATTAAATGAATTCTTTGCTTCGGTCTTCACCGAGGAGGATTTGGGGGGGACACCGGTGCCGGAAAGAATATTTGAAGCGGGGGAGTCGGAGAAACTAAACGAATTCTCTGTAACCTTGGAGGATGTAATGGGTCAGTTCAGCAAGCTGAAGAGTAGTAAATCACCGGGACCTGATGGTATTCATCCCAGAGTATTAATAGAACTAAAAAATGAACTTGCGGAGCTACTGTTAGAAATATGCAATCTGTCCCTAAAATCGAGTGTAGTACCGGAAGACTGGAGGGTAGCCAATGTTACTCCGATTTTTAAGAAGGGTTCCAGAGGAGATCCGGGAAATTATAGACCGGTGAGTCTGACGTCGGTGCCGGGCAAGATGGTGGAGGCTATTATTAAGAATAAAATTGCAGAGCATATACAAAAACATGGACTGATGAGACAAAGTCAGCACGGATTTAGTGAAGGGAAGTCTTGCCTCACCAATCTAATGCATTTTTTTGAGGGGGTAAGCAAACATGTGGACAATGGGGAGCCGGTTGATATTGTATATCTGGATTTTCAGAAGGCGTTTGACAAAGTGCCGCACGAAAGACTCCTGAAGAAATTGCAGAGTCATGGAATCGGAGGTAGGGTATTATTATGGATTAAGAACTGGTTGAAAGATAGGAAGCAGAGAGTAGGATTGCGTGGACAGTATTCTCAGTGGAGGAGGGTAGTTAGTGGGGTCCCGCAGGGGTCTGTGCTGGGTCCGTTGCTTTTTAATGTATTTATAAATGACCTAGAGATGGGAATAACTAGTGAGGTAATTAAATTCGCCGATGACACAAAATTATTCAGGGTCGTCAAGTCGCAGGAGGAATGTGAACGATTACAGGAGGACCTTGCGAGACTGGGAGATTGGGCGTGCAAGTGGCAGATGAAGTTCAATGTTGACAAGTGCAAAGTGATGCATGTGGGTAAGAGGAACCCGAATTATAGCTACGTCTTGCAAGGTTCCGCGTTAGGAGTTACGGATCAAGAAAGGGATCTGGGTGTCGTCGTCGATGATACGCTGAAACCTTCTGCTCAGTGTGCTGCTGCGGCTAGGAAAGCGAATAGAATGTTGGGTGTTATTAGGAAGGGTATGGAGTCCAGGTGTGCGGATGTTATAATGCCGTTGTATCGCTCCATGGTGCGACCGCACCTGGAGTATTGTGTTCAGTACTGGTCTCCGTATCTCAAAAAAGATATAGTAGAATTGGAAAAGGTACAGCGAAGGGCGACGAAAATGATAGTGGGGATGGGACGACTTTCCTATGAAGAGAGGCTGAGAAGGCTAGGGCTTTTTAGCTTGGAGAAGAGACGGCTGAGGGGAGATATGATAGAAGTGTATAAAATAATGAGTGGAATGGATCGGGTGGATGTGAAGCGACTGTTCACGCTATCCAAAAATACTAGGACTAGAGGGCATGAGTTGAAGCTACAGTGTGGTAAATTTAAAACGAATCGGAGAAAATTTTTCTTCACCCAACGTGTAATTAGACTCTGGAATTCGTTGCCGGAGAACGTGGTACGGGCGGTTAGCTTGACGGAGTTTAAAAAGGGGTTAGATAGATTCCTAAAGGACAATTCCATAGACCGCTATTAAATGGACTTGGAAAAATTCCGCATTTTTAGGTATAACTTGTCTGGAATGTTTTTACGTTTGGGGAGCGTGCCAGGTGCCCTTGACCTGGATTGGCCACTGTCGGTGACAGGATGCTGGGCTAGATGGACCTTTGGTCTTTCCCAGTATGGCACTACTTATGTACTTATGTACTCACGTAAAACTTTATAAATGATCGAGGCGAGGTGGGATGAGTTTTGGATTCTGGAGGGCAGGAGGGCAAGGACGGAGGAGGGGGGGGGGCCTGGAACTCGGAGGAGAGGGGGCCAGGAACTTGGAGAAGAGGGGGGCTGAAAAGGGGCAGGTGGTGTTTGGGGCGAGTTACTGGACATGGAGGGGAGGGGAGAGAGGAGAAATCGTTGGACATTGAAGAGAGGGCAGGGGAGAGATGAGACTTGTTGGACACAGATGGAGGCAGAGAAGGGCATGGGAGAGAGGAGAATTGCTGGATATGGAGGGAGGGGGAAGAGGGGGTGGAGGGGGGGAATGCACCACCTGTTAAAAAAAAAAAAGTCAGCACCCCCAATCATTTTGAAAAGTTGGCTCCGGGTATACATATAAAGTATCACATACCATGTAAAATGAATTTATCTTGTTAGGCAAACTGGATGGCCCATTCAGGTCTTTATCTGCCGTCATTTACTATGTTACTATATGCTACTATGTTACTCTTTGGGGTTCTACATGGAATGTTGCTACTAACTGGGATTCCGGAATCTTGCAACTCTTTAAGATTCCAGAATCTTCAGAACTTTTAGTACAAGAAGAGTGCTGGGCAGACTTCTACGGTCTGTGCCCTGAGAATGGCAAGGACAAATCAAACTCGGATAAACATATAAAGTATCACATATATGTTATTTTGTTGGGCAGACAGGTCTTTTTATCTGTCGTCATTTACTATGTTACTATGTTATACCTCAGACACACTGACCACAAATCTCTGGTTTGTATCAGATGTAACAAAGAGTGGTTCTCAGCTCACTGCTGCAGAGCTGCCAAGTTACCCAGTTCCAGGAGGAAGCCTTCTTGGCCAGTCCTCTTTTTTTAAACTTACATCCCAGTTCAGTGTTCTTTTTGTAGTCCCTGATTTCACCAACTGTAATCAGCGCTTCAGGTCCCACACCCTATGCTGTCTATTAAAATGTTTTATTGCGTACTAGTAAAAAAGGCCCGTTTCTGACACAAATGAAACGGGCGCTAGCAAGGTTTTCCTCGGAGTGTGTATGTTTGGGAGAGTGTATGTGAGAGTGAGTGTTTGAGAGTCAAAGTGAAAGTGTGAGTCCAATCCATGCTCCTCTGTCACCTGGCCCCTCCATTCATCCCTATCCAGCAATTCCGCTGTCTCCCTGAGGCCTGCCCTGCAATCCATATGCATCCATGGCCATCTGTCCCCTCCATTCATCCGTATCCAGCAACTCCCCTCTCTGCCTGAGGCCTGCCCTGTAATCCATATGCATCCATTCCCATCTGTGCCCTCCATTCATCCCTATCCAGCAATTCCCCTCTCCCTGAGTCCTGCCCTTCCAATCCATGCCCATCCATGCTCATCTGTCACCTGGCCCCTCCATTTTCCCCTATCCAGCATTTCCCCTCTCTGGCTGAGGCCTGCCCTGCAATCCATATCCATCCATGCCCATCTGTCCCCTCCATTCATCCCTATTCAGCAATTCCCGTCTCCCTGAGTCCTGCCCTTCCAATCCATGCCCATCCATGCTCATCTGTCACCTGGCCCCTCCATTTTTCCCTATCCAGCAATTGCCCTGTCTCCCTGAGGCCTGCCCTGCAATCCGTATCCATCCATGGCCATCTGTCCCCTCTATTCATCCCTATCCAGCAATTTCCCTCTCTCCCTGAGTCCTTCCCTCCCAATCCATGCCCATCCATGCTCCTCTGTCCCCTGCCCCCTCCATTCATCCGTTTCCAGCAATTGCCCTCTCTTCCTGAGCCCTGCCCTCCCAATCCATGCTCCTCTGTCCCCTGCCGCCTCCATTCATCCTTTTCCAGCAAGTCCCCTGTCTCCCTTCCATGACCCCCCCCCCTTGCATCCATGCTCCTCTCTCTCCCATGTCCCAGCCTGGGCCGCCCTCTTCTTCCCCCCCCCCTCGCATCCATGCTGTCGTTTCTCCCCTTGCCCTCCCGGTCCCATTGTTTTTCTTTTGTGGCCACCCTCTTCGCTCCCCCCAACATTTTTTTTTTTTCTTGTTTTTAAATTTACCTCCGTGGCGGTTCCGGCAGCGAAGCGTCAGGGAAGGAGGCGGTGCTCCCGACGTCTAGGTTTCCCTTCGCTGTGTTCCGCCTTCTTTTGACGTCATCCTTGACGTCAGAAGAAGGCGGAACACAGCGAAGGGAAGGCTAGACGTTGAGAGCGCCGCCTCCTTCCCTGACGCTTCGCTGCCGAGCGTTGCGATTGGTTGAGTGTCATTGCTCCGCCCTCGACGTCATCACGTTTGACGCGTGGGCGGGGCAGACACAATGCGATCTCACCCCCTTCACTTTTGGCTAACAGAGGCTTCATTCGAACGTTGGAGGTGCGTTTTATATAGAGAGATTGTGTTGACACTAATGTAACATACTAAGCCATACTTTGTATTGTTATTTGAATATTTTTACTGCTGTAATTGTCTATTGTTTATGCTTCTTCTTGCTGTACACTGCCTTGAGTGAATTCCTTCAAAAAGGCAGAAAATAAATCCTGATAAACAAATAAATAACTTACCAAAATAGGGCTGCCATTAATCCAGGACTGGCTCAGAATTTTCCTCCTGGAACTGGGTAACTTGGCAGCTCTCCTGCTGTAACCCTTAAGCCTTTCCATTTGAAACCTGTGCTTGCATAACCCTATCACCACTCTCAAACTATTTCTGCTGCCCACTGCTAGGTTCTGCACTTTTCCCTGCTATTTCAGAGTGGTGAAATGCAGTGAGGGAGGGGGGTCGATGGTAAGAAAAGAAATAAATCTGGGGGGGGGGAGGGGGGTACGGGTCCATGGTATATGTTTGCCTAGAGCCCAATATAGTGTTAATCAGGCTCTGGCTGCCAGCAGGAATGAAGAAATAGGAGCCCAGTGGATTTAGAGGTGCTGGGCAGATAAGCAGCTGGCACAAATGTTAGTGAAGTCATGGCCTGCGTGCCAACAACCCCCCCCTTTCCCCATTCTAACACCTGTGCTGAAAGGATCCCTCCCATCCAATGCAGCTCCTTGTGACCTTGAGCAAGTCACTTAACCCTCCATTGCTCCGGGTACAAAAAAAAAAACTTAGATTGTGAGCCCAAGAGGGACAGAGGAAAAGTACCTGCATATAATTTGTTCAGCAATTCGTACATCTAGTAGCGCTGTAGAAATTATTATTATTAGTAGAAGTAAATATGGTATGTGACCCAGATGTGCAACTGAGGTAAACTGCTCATCTTCAGCAAACTTATTTAACCTCTAAAGGTATTTCATTAGCTAAATTGTTAAATTGTTTTAACTGTACTGCAATAATCTATTACAGTTCAACTAACCATAGTTGTAGCTTGTGCTTATTGCTCAAATCTAATTTGTGTTTTTCAGAGGAGATATTCTGCTCAAATTGAGTGTTTAGCAATTAGCAAATAACTATTTTTTTTTGTAAGGGACTTACATTTAAATCATAAATCTGAATATGTAAATCTGCATACTGTTCAGCTCATGCCCGGAGAAAGCAGGTATCTAAGCAACCAAGCTAAGGCCAGAGAGAGCAGCTGGAATAGGAGACCAAGGGAGTCCGTACAATTCAGCAGCAAAAGATGATTAAAGAAACCTCCCCACAATTAGCTTTATATTGATCAAAAATGCATTGAATGCTTGCCTAAGCTTCATACTTCATAAAATGGTTTATGGATTAAAAATTAAGTTAATTTATATTTAATATGCCTCATCAGTAAGTTATTTCTATCTATATCCATTTGAACATATAACAAACATGGGGGCCCTGTTAGAAAGGCACGCTGAAAAATGGCCTGTGGCAGTGTAGACGTGTGTTTTGGGCGCGCACAGAATCTTTTTTTCAGTGCACCTGTAAAAAAATGCCCTTTTTAAAATTTTTGTCGAAAATGGAAGTGCAGAAAAATGAAAATTTCTGCACAACCATTTTGGGTCGGAGACCTTACCGCCAGCCATTGACCACCAGTGCTATAGTCTCACTTGGTAACTGGGTGTTAATGACCTACACGCGTCAAATGCCACTTGGCGAACGTCCGATACGCGATTCCAAAAATAAAAATTATTTATCGGATGCAGGCCAAAAAATGAAATTACCGCAAGAGCCACATGGTAGCTGGGCGGTAACTCCATTTTGGCACATGTTGGGCGTGCGTACACGCTTACGCGGCTTAGTAAAAAGCAGGTCTTTCCCGCGTGCTAAGGCCATTTTTACCACAGCCATTGTAGGTCAGATTCTATATACGGTGCCTAAAAAATCAGCATGGAATTAAGTATATTCTATAAGATTTAGGATTGGTGTATAGAATATGTTTGGTCAACACCATAGCACCCAAATCAACACGAGCCCATTTATGCCAATAAAAACCTGGTGTAAATCCCTGCGCATAGATTTAGGCGCACTGGCCCGTAATTATTTTATTTATTGCATTTGTATCCCACATTATCCCACCTCTTTGCAGGCTCAATGTGGCTTACAATTCATCATGGGTACTGGAAATAGAAGAGAATATAATTTGGTTTTACAGAGGGTTATGTGTTACACGGTGGTGAATACATGACAGTGTTAAAGCAAAAGACATTATAAGACAATTCTGGAAGTTTTAAAGATTACACAGTTACACATGTTGATCTTTGTGATATATCTTGTTGAAGAGATAGGTTTTCAGTAGTTTACGGAAATTTTGGAATGCCTACAAAAAGCCCATAAAGACGCCCCTTTTAAGCTACACGTGTTTATTTTGAACTATGCGCTTTGCAATTTAGGTACAGTTGTTTATAGAATACGCTTAGTTATTTCTGCGCACAAATTGTGATAATTGCCAATTAATCATTATTGCTTGTTTAGTGCTGTTAAAAATGCTGATTACCTTGTTAAATCAATTAAGTTACATGTATATCTCCATGCAAAATCTAGGCGCCATATACAGAATCTGGGGAAGTGGCCTTTTTCTATTTTTGGTATTAAGGGCCACGTGTTAACGTTGCCATTAGTACAGGACCGTTAAAAAAAAAAAAAAGGCTGAGAGAGCACTTACTGCCATCTATTTTGTAGGCTGTAATCCTGCGCTAACCAGTTCACTAATGCCGATGCACTGTTTAGCGAAGGAACACCCACTCTCTACCCCAAGACATGCCCCCTCCTAATATATATATATATATATATATATATTTATTTTTTTTTTTTTAGTGTGTGGATTTGCATGCGCTAATTCAGCAGTTACTGTAGGATGCCTGAGCATATCCTAAGGTAGGCCATTTTAACATGTATTAGGTGCGTGTTAGCGCCTAACACAGCTTAGCAAAAAGGCCCCATAAATTGCCAACTTTGTTGAACACATACTAACCTTGAATAGTTAAAGACTATAGAGGCATTCATGTATTATAAGCAAGGAGTAGCAACTAAACAATATAAACTTAATATTTTTGTGTCAAAAAAAATGTTTATGATAAAATATAGTAACATAGTAAATGACGGCAGATAAAGACCTGAACGGTCCATCCAGTCTGCCCTACAAGATAAACTCATTTTACATGGTATGTGATACTTTATATGTATACCTCCAGTTTGATTTGTCCCTGGCTTTCTTAGGGCACAGACCATAAAACATAGAAGTCAACTTTTCAAAATAATTGGGGATGCTGAAATTTTTATTTATTTATTTATTTTACAGGTGGTGCATTTCCCTCCTCCACATCCAGCAATTCTCCTCTCTCCCCTGCCCTCTCCGCCATTCATATCTAGCAATTCTTCTCTCTCTCCCCTCCCCTCCCTCCCCCTCCATGCCCAACAAGTCTCATCTCTCCCCTGCCCTCCCTTCCATGTCCAGCGATTTCTCCTCTCTCCCCTCTCCTCCATGTCCAGTAACTCGCCCCAAACACCACCTGCCCCTTTTCAGCCCCCCCCTCCTCCGAGTTCCAGGCCCCCCTCCTCTCCTTCCAGGCCCTCCTCTCCTCTGCTCCGAGTTCCAGGCCCCCCTTCTCCTCTCAGGCCCAACCCCAGCCCAACCTCGCCTTCCTGCCTTCCAGAATTTAAAACTCATCTTATCTCGCCTCGCTCAGTCCCGGCAACAGCAGTGAAAGGCGAGCAGGCTCGGCGCTTCAGCCTTCCCTTCTCTCTCAGGTCTGGTCCCACTCTTGCGGAAACAGGAAATGAGGGCAGGACCAGAGCCGAGAGAGAAGGGAAGGCTGAAGTGCCGAGCCTGCTCGCCTTTCACTGCTGCCGCCAGGACTGAGCGAGGCAAGGTAAGTTGAGTTTTAAATTCTGGAAGGCAGGAAGGCGAGGACGGAAGACTTTTGAGGGAGAAGAGGGCGGGCACGTCGGGCTGGAACCGGAAGTTCCAACGGCGGGGAAAATATTGGGGGTGCTCGAAGACACATGGAGTCGGCGCCTATACCGTAAAAAATCTTGCCCGGCACTGTTCCTGTACTAAAAGTTCTGAAGCTAGCGTTGAAGTCCCTTAAAATTTAAAATTCTTTTTCCCATTCTGTGTCAATGGTGGTGGTGGGGGGGGGGGGGGGGGGAGGGTAACCAAATCATGTCCTGTTTAAGTATATGTCTACCCATTATTTGAGTACCTTTTTGGTGTCCTGCTTTGAGTAATGCTGCACCATATCAGATGATGTCTGACATGCACAATATTTTGAATTAATTTCAGTCTGTGGCATTCCTAAAGACATAACTCAACACTTGAATACCTTAAAAGGTGAAATTTGTTCTTTCCCAATAATTTCCTTTCCTTGAATCCTGTGAGACAAGTGGATTATGCCTCCCATCCAGCAGAGCTTTCAGAGGAAAGTCCATAAACCATTATTAAAGTGGAAATGGAAAATGCAATGCTTATTCTTGGGATAAGCAGCATGAAATCAATTTTACACTTTTGGGATTGCCAGATACTTGTGACCTAGATAGCTACTGCTGGAAACAGAATGCTAAGCTTTATGGGACCTTTGGTCTGTCTTAGTACAGTGATGCTTAGGTACTTATGGCCTTGCATGGGTATTCCCCAGGAGCCAGGGAAGTAATACAAGTATATGATAGAAGTGTAGAAATTAGAACCCAACAGGTTATTTTGATTATTCAAAACTGGCCATAAAACTGAAGAAACTATAATTTATTCCATCATCACGGTTGTACTGTTGACAGGACTTGATTACTGGTATCAACAAGGCAAATAGAAACAGTCATTGATAACTACATAAGTACAGAGACTTGGTACATTCTTTGGCCAATTATGATGTAATGTTGATCTAAGTTTCCTTTTTCAGGAGAATAGCGAGATGCACTTATAAAAGAATTAAGAAGAAAGGTTATGTATATTTACAGCCTCCACAACAAATGTTAACAATCTTTTAAAAAAAGGTATATTTGTTAAAGAATAAAATTTAACCATATCTAAAACTGTTAAAATATTCAATGTTTGAATTAGCTAGAAACTGGAATGATGCTGTACCTTCATAAGTTCCTACTTCAAGAAGGGTTCCGCTTTGTTCAAGATCCAGAAACTCCTCTACTGTTAGAAACTTATAGTCCACACCAGGCACTTCTCCTTCTCTTGGATGACGGGTCGTGCCTAAATGAGAGCAAAACACAACGGAGGATAAATAAATGCAACTGTTTTGTTCTCAATTAGTAACTTGAGAAACAATATGAAACACCATGACTTATTAGTTTTTTCCAGCAGTATCTCCAAATGAGTTCTAAATTCAGGTATACCAGACACTAGGTATTTCCCCGTCAGGCTCACAAATTAATTTTTTTACCTGAGACAATGGAGGGATAGGTAAGGTGTCCAAAATTATGAAGAGAAGCAGTGGGAAATGAAACAGGCACCCTTGGATGTCAAGACCAGTGATCTAACCACTAAGCTACTTCTCCATTCCATAAAAGCATTGCAAAACGTTTAACACTATAAACATTTTGAACCCCAGAGTGGGGTGGAGGAGTAGCTTAGTGGTTAGAGCACTGGGCTTGATGTACAGGGTTCAAATCCCACTCAAAGCAGTGCAAAACACTTTGCAACTATCTTTCTTTTTTACCTTTATTTGGTAAGCATGGCACAGAAACGGAACAAGGTACATACACCATTAACAAATACAACATAAAGGGCATCAAATCATAAAAAAGAACAATTGAAATAAAAGAATGTTGTATTACACAAATCTTCTATAAACAACTCTGGTTCTTTGAATACTGAGACAGAGAAGCTGCTAGCTTTGTAAATTGGCAGGTACAGACATTTTGAAGCCCTAAAACATTAATGCTGGTGTTTACTAAGCCGCTAGTGCGGCTGGCTGTGTGCTAGTGCTGACACAGCCCATTCACTTTCAAGGTCTGTGTTGGCTATGCCGCGCAGAAGCCGCTAGTGCAGCTTAGTAAACAGACCCCTTAGAGTTGCTGGCAATTTTAGAAACTTGGACATACCAAACAACAATGTTTACAGCCCTCCCACCTAGATGTTTTTGCAAGATATATTCAAATGTCATGCTGGCCATTTTACAATTTCTGGCAGAGGCTGCATGGAAGAGGTCGTACTAGCTGCAAAGCAGTTCTTGTCCCACAAGGGAAACCTCACCTTACAGGAGGTGGACATGTTGGGGGAAGGGGGGAGGGAGTGCTGGAGATACCACAAACATATTTTTGTTGTGGCCAGGCAAAGACTCGGTGCCTACAACACACACAAAAAAGAATGGGTTGGGATCTGCCATGGTGATGGAAGATTGTTTCAGTGCCTCAGATGGTACAAGGGGCAGTGAGCAGAATGCTGAGAACTAGACTACTACTACTATAAATCACTTTTATAGCGCTACCAGTCGTACACAGCGCTTTACAATTGAACATGAGGAAGAAAGACAGTCCCTGCTCAAAAGAGCTTACAATCTAAATCAGGACAAACAGACAGGACCAAAAAGGAGAAGGGAAGGACAGACAGACAGAAGGACACATAAGGATAAGATAAAAGTTACAAGTCAGGAGTTGAAAGCAGCATCAAACAGGTAGGCCTTTAGCCCGGATTTGAAGGCTGCGAGGGATGGAGCTAGACGTAATGGCTCAGGAAGCCTATTCCAGGCATAAGGTGCGGCGAGATAGAAGGAGCGGAGTCTGGAGTTAGCGATGGAGGAGAACGGTGCAATTAGGAAAGATTTGCCCAGTGAACAGAGTTTTAGGGAAGGGGTGTAGGGAGAGATAAGGGTGGAGATGTAGTGAGGGGCTGCAGAGTGAATGCACTTATAGGTCAACAAGAGGAGCTTAAATTGTATACGGAAACGGATAGGGAGCCAGTGAAATGATTTCAGGAGAGGGGTGATATGGGCTTAATGACTTTGGCGAAATATTAGTCGTGCGGCAGAGTTTTGAACAGATTGAAGAGGAGAGAGATGGCTGAGTGGAAGACCTGTGAGAAGCAAGTTGCAGTAGTCTAAGCGAGAGGTGACGAGAGTGTGGATGAGGGTTCTGATAGCGTGTTCAGAAAGGAAAGGGCGAATTCTGGCGATGTTATAAAGGAAGAAACGACAGGTTTTAGCAATCTGTTGAATATGGGCCGAGAAGGAGAGGGAGGAGTCGAAGATGACCCCAATGCTGCGAGCAGACGAGCAAGGAATAATGAGTGTGTTGTTGAAAGAATGAGTGTGTTGTCGACAGAAAGAGAGAATGGGGGAAGGGGACAAGATCATAGAAGGAACCTGCTGAACCCCAGAGAGGGATTGAAGGGGAAAGGGACAGGTGAGAGGAAAGAGATATTTAGCATAGAATTGGAAGGTGGCAGAGGTAGCAGGTGTGGAGACGAAGGGGTTTCAGATGACAGACCTGGGTGGACAGAAGGGAAAATTAGGTTCTTATCATGATAATTTTCTTTCCTTTAGTCATAGCAGATGAAGCCATTACGTATGGGTTGTGTCCATCAACCAGCAGGGGGAGATAGAGAGCACTCAACTTTTCACAGTGCCTCATGGCCAGCTAGCTCCACTGCCTCTTCAGTATTTGAAGCTTCCAAAGCAGTATGGCAAACCGCAATGGGAATAACATGAAATTCACTCACAGCGGCCTAGACCTTGTGAAAATGCCGCACTCTTAAGGACTTGTTTAGCTCTTTTAAGTCCAGGATCGGGCGAAAAGACCCGCCTTTTCGTGGCACCACAAAGTAAATGGAGTAGCGGCCTAGACCTTGTTCGGCGGGAGGCATGGGGTCACAGCCCCTATCTGGCACAGACTGTGCAAAGTCTCCTCTACCGCCGCCCGTTTGGCGGCAGAACCGCATCGGGACTCCACAAACATGTCTCTAACCGGGGCATCGAATTCTATTCGGTATCCGTCTCTGATCAGGTCCAAGACCCACTGATCTGCGGAGATTTTGGCCCACTCCTCGAAAAAGAGGGAAAGTCTTCCTCCGATGACAGGAAACGAGGAGGGGGCCGGCGCACCATCATTGAGAGGGTCGCCCCTGAGCTCCAGGCCTTGAACTGGCAGCTGCGGAACGTTTGTCCAAGCGAAAGGAGTTTCTCTGCTAAAAGCGGGCACGCGAAGTGAACCCAGCAGCATGCCCCGGGCTGTACCTTCTAGCTTCACGGAAGCGAGGTCTGTAAGAGGAGCGGACCGCCTGACCCTTAGAGGAAGGCTTCGACCTATCTTCGGGCAAGCGCTGAGGTTTGGAATCCCCCAGGCCTTTAACAATGTTTTCCAGCTCCTCACCAAACAGGAGAAGGCCTTGAAAGGGCAACTTCACCAACCTTTGCTTAGAGGCTATGTCCGTCGCCCAATGTCGTAGCTAAAGAGTGCGGCGAGCCGCCACTGCTACAGCCATTTGTTTAGCCGAAGCTCTGACCTTATCATAAAGGGCATCAGCCAAAAAGGACAAGGCCGACTCCATCCATGGAGCCACTTCAGATAAGGTCTCCGCTCCATCCCCTGGCTGTTCCACTGCCTGCCGTAACCAAGCCAGGCAGGCTCTAGCAGCATAACAACTGCATGCAGACGCCCAAACAGAGAGACCTGCCAAATCAAAGGACCGCTTCAGAGCTGAATCAAGCCTGCGGTCTTGAATATCCTTCAGGGCAACACCTCCTTCAACAGGGAGGGTAGTTCTCTTTGTCACAGCCATGACCAGGGCATCCACTTTAGGCATTGCAAAGCGAGCCAAATGTTCCTCACTCAGAGGGTATAATTGCCCCATAGCCCTGGCAACCTTCAAAGGTCCCTCAGGGTCAGCCCATTGAGCCGAAATAAGCTCTTGGATGGAGTCATGCAAAGGAAAGGCTCGAGCAGGCTTTCTGGTACTAGCCATCCTTGGATTAACAGAGGAGGCTGTGCCACTCCCAGGATCGTCAATCGAGAGGGCTTGTAAGGCATCTGAAATAAGCGCTGGCAGCTCCTCGCGGTGGAAAATCCTCACCGCAGACGGATTATCAAGCTCCTTTGGCAATTCTGCACCCAACTCTGGATCCTCAGCCCAAGAAGTTCTGCCAGACCCCTCAGAATCCTCATAGCCCGACCACGGGGGGGGGGGGGGGGGGGGAAGGGGGGTGCGCCACACTCTGAAGGGGAATTAGCCCTTCTGCGTTTATCAGGAGGATAAGAAACAGGCAAAGCCAACTCCAAAAGGCCAGGATCCACCGGGGGGGGGGGGGGGGGGGGGCAGGCAGAGGGTCCGAAGATCCCTGTGGAAGAGCTCTTTTAAGCATGTATGCCCTATGCAGCATTAAAACAAAATCAGGGGAGAAAACCGCTCCCTGACTGCCCGGATCCTGCCCAGGGCTATTAGCTCTATTATTAGCCTCACTCAGAGGACTCCCCCCCCCCCCCCCCCCCCCGGATTCAGGGCTCTCCGTCGCAACAGAGGCCGCGCCATGTGGAAAATCCAAAATGGTGTCCGCTGCCAGCTCAGAGCGCAAAAGATCGCCGCTCGCCATGCTCGGGCCGGCTCTACTGTCTGTACAGCACGAATTACAGAGCCCTGCTGCTGATTTGCACTTGTCACATTTAGAACAGCGCTTTACAGTCTCCGCAGCCATCGCCGAAAATGGCGGTAAAATTCAAACATGGCGGTTCGCGCCAAAAACGTCCCGATCGCGAGCCCACCCCGGAGGAGTCAGAAAACACTCTTACCTCACTAGACCAAGTATCACAGCTCCCCGGTCCTGCAGAAGAATCTCAAGAAAAAAAAAAAACCTCTTTTCCAAGATCGCTGCGCTAAAGTGCGACATGACTTCAATTATTTATTTATTTATTTATTTTTTACGCTGTGAGGAAAGCAGAGGCAAAAGAGGTAAATAAAAACACTTCGGAGGCTCAGATAAGTGGGAAAGGCAGGGAAAGGCGAACCAATGTGCCTGCATCCACTGAGTGGGAAAGGACAGGGAAAAGCAAGCTAATGTGTCCACATCCACGGGGGCATGGGTAAGGCAGGGAAAGGGATGACCTATGTGCCTTCAAAGTGAAGCTGCTATAGCCTCTAACACCCCGGCTAACAACTGGCAAGCCAGTAGCCACCCTCAGGCAGATTTTTGATGGAGCTCGAAGAAGCTGCAGCCACCCTGCTTGGGGAGACAGAGAATACTGAAGAAGCAGTGGAACTAGCTGGCCATGAGGCACTGTGAAAAGTTGAGTGCTCTCTATCTCCCCCTGCTGGTTGATGGACACAACCCATACGTAATGGCTTCATCTGCTTGATGACAAGGAAACGACAATCGGGCTTCACCGACTCTCACAGTCTGCACCAACGCAGTCAAAGGGAGGTGCTACAGCACTACTTATTCATTTAAAGGTGGTCTAATTCCCTACATCCATCCGGCGTTGGATGTATGTTGGCATGCTATCTAGAACCACGGATAGACAGCGCTGACACAGTGCCACTCTTGATACTCCCCTGTATCACCCCTGACATATCTCTGCAGGCCCTAGATTTTAATGACTTATATGTTTTATCCTGCTCTTTTGTAAAATACAGTCATATTTTTTGGCCACAAAAACATGCAAGTGCCAGAACTGGGATGTTTAAAGCACATATACCTCTGAATTCTGTATATGGCGCTTTGACTTGCACTTGCAAATTTGAGCGCATTCCCAATGTGTGTGCACTTAATTGAATTATGAGCCAATTAGTGCTAATTGGCATCCTATCAAGCAATTATTAGCGCTAATGGGATTTAATTAGCAGTTGCAAGCATAAACTTAGGCACCAGATCTGCACCTAAATTTTACACACGAATCCGAAAAGGGGGCATGGAAATGGGAGGGTCTTGGAGGGATTGGGGGCATTCCTAGAATTTACATGTATAGTTATAGAATAAGAAGGACACGTGTCTAACTTAGGCGTGAGAATTTGCACCACGTTTCAGTTAGTACAAATGACCGCACCTAAAGTTAGGCATGATTCCCGAGCGTAAGCACTATTCTATAAATGCACCTAAGTGCAGTTTAAGGAATAGCGCTGAGCAATATTTTTTCTGCACTAATTTTTAGGTGCTATATATAGAATCTAGCCCACAGCACTTGTAAAATGATTTCCATTTCACGTTATACTCAGATCCAGTATGAACTGTGTATGAGGTACTCTGAGGATATTACTTAGCTGTTTGTATTAATAACCTGAGTGTCAGCAAGGGAAGCCTTCCACCAGCAGAGGTTTAAGAAATCCATACGGACTCCAACTGGTCCTATAGGTTTCAAGTTTTACTATCATACAGACATTCTTAAGAAGACTCCTGAGGCAGGCCGGATTGGCCTCAATACAGCTCGTGTCGCGTCTTGGATGCTGATGAATAAATTATTAAAACTTTTGGAACATCGTCTGATCATTCTCTTAGTCACCTTCACCTTGTTTGAAACATAGAAACATGATGGCAGATAAAGGTCAAATGACCCATCCAGTCTACCCATCCTCTGTAACCCCTAATTCTTCCTGTTCCTAAGCGATCCCACATACTTATCCCATGCCTTTTTACATTCTGGAACAGTCCTCGACTCCACCACCTCCACCGGAAGGCCATTCCACGCCTCCACCACCCTTTCTGTGAAATAATACTTCCTTAGGTTATTCCTAAGCCTATTCCCTCTTAACTTTGTCATATGCCCCCTCATTCCAGAGCTCTCCTTCATTTGAAAAAGGCTCTCTTCCTGTACATAAATGACCTTGAGATATTTAAACATTTCTATCATGTCTCCTCTCTCCTTCCTCTCTTCCAGCATATACATGTTGAGGTTCATAAGTCTGTCCCTATCATTTTTGCAAGTTTTGCAAGTTTGGTGTACCATAATGAATTACCATGGTCTAATCAACTATAATAACTATTTGTATCACCAACCACAGATCATTTTTGTCAAGCTTATTATTTGATTTTGTACTCTGCTATTCAAACACGCCTTCATATAGGATTACAATGATGTCATATAAAAAGAATTTTGAAAAACAACAACAACACAAAAATAATAATAAGGAAATAGTATGACTTCACAATCCACTCAACAGTTACATTTAAAATAAAAACGTATTAAAAAGTTACCCTTGGTGTTCTGACACCCCAGAATTATAAACAAAAATAGCCAGACCTTGACCTCCACATTAAACATCTTTCACAAGTTTCCTTTTGTAGCTCTTCAGGAAATGAATAGTACAATGAAGGAGCCAAACAACAGGATCTTAACTGTGATGATTCCAGTCTAAGAATAATCAGTAGAGGGACAATCAGAAAGTTACACTGGGATAGATCAAAGAGTGAGTGAAGAGGCATAAAGAGAAAGCTTTAAAAGTTACGATTAGGATTTTGAACTTAATCCTATACAGAACTGGGACCCAATGCTGCTCATTTATAGAGATGCAAATTCATTTGAAATTACATGTCAAATGTCATCTTATATTACTACTATTTATCATTTCTATAGCGCTACAAGGCATACGCAGCGCTGTACACCATACACAAAAGACAGTCCCTGCTCAAAGAGCTATTTTTAACCAAAATCAACAGAGGGGAGGGGGAAAACTCTCCCATGTCATTAAGGCCCCTTTTATCAAGCTGAGGAAAAATGGGGCCTGTGCTGGGTAAAAAGGAAGTCTCTCTTTTCTGCAGAAAATGGCCGTGTGGCAAGGAAAGCACTAGCCGCGCAGACATTTCGGGGGGGGGGGGGGGGGGGGCCTTACCTCCACCCATTAAGGTGGCGGTAAGGGCTCACTTCCCTAACTTGGCGGTAACCGGGCAATGCTGTGCGGGAACACTCTGGCACTACAAAAATAAATATATTTTTGTAGCGCCGGATATGACTGCTCGCTAGGGGTAGGAAGTATCACCGGGCTGCTGCAGTAGCCTGGTGGTACTTACCGCCACTTAGTAAAAAGGGCCCTAAGTAAATTACTGAAAAGGCATCTATTTCTCCAATAGGAACCTACTGAAGTGCTACGTAGGTGCCCATCGAGGTTGCAGGGTGGGAGACCGAGGAGCAATGTCAGGAAATACTTTTTTCACAGAAAGGGTGATAGATGCCTGGAATGTCCTCCCGTAGGAGGTTGTGAAGACAAAAATGGTGACAGAATTCAAGAATGCGTGGGATAAACACAGAGGAAAACTGAACAGAAAGGGTGGAATCCAATTAAAGCAAATCTTAAAAGGATCTCATATCTGGAGTGAGCTTTGACAGCAGCGCCAGAGGTTGGGAAGTAAGACCAATGCTGGGCAGACTTCTACAGTCTGGGGCCTGTAAATGGCAAATACAGATTAGGATTGAGGCTAGAGTGGGCCTCGATGGCAACACCAGTAGATGGGGAAATAGGACTGGTGCTGGGAAGACTTCTACAAACTTGTGTCTCAAAATTAGAAGGCAGAGACGGAGATAAAGTATACCAGTATTTAATCATGAACAAGCAGAACCTGTGTAGAGGGCCAGATTCAACTCTGGCCACCTTGATTGTCAGACTGGATGGACCATGCAGCTCTTTATCTGTCAACTTTTACCTGTGTTGAAATATATGCTGATAACTCTGCATAACGAGAGCTGCAGTAATTAATTGATTACTAATATATGGATCAAAGCATGCAGATCGTTCAATACTAGAAATGAATTAACACATTAAATTTGCCACAGGGCAAAGATGTCTTGATTACAGCAGAAATTTGAGGACCAAATGTAACTAGACTATTCAAGAGAACTCAGCGTGGTGAGTTTATGTTTATAAGGGCTGCAAAGAGATAATAAGGAAAATTCAAACACTGATAAACAGTACAGCTCATTTTATTTTTAAAGTATCAAAGTTTGAAAGAGCAACACCATTGTTGCTACAATTGCACTGGTTACCAGCACATGCGTGAATCATGTTTAAGTTGTGTTCAATGTTTTATTTTTGTTATTTATTTAAACTGTGCATGATTCTGCACCCAGTTATATGACTTCATTTGCTCATCTATGGGCCAGAAATTTCAGACCTGAATCAAGGAGGGTTTTAATGCTCCACTATTCCAATCCTAAGAAGATTGTGGATAAGACATTTTTCACAAATACTTTTTCTAGACAATGGAATGAGCTTCCACATTCAAATAGAGGACAGAAAAATTATGGTACATTTTGAAGATTATTGAAGTATTTTTTTCTTATTATTCTGGAAGTACCTGGTCCACTAACTGTAGTTATCTGATTCATTTCAAGAATTGATTTTTATGTCTCTCTTTTGTATAACATTCCTAGGAATGCCCAATTTTCTTGTACTGTGAGTCACATTGAACTCAAGAGGTAGGTGTGGGATATAAATATTACATAATATAATGTAACGTAATGTAACAGGCAGTGTTAGGTAAAAAACATTTATATCAGCCTTTGGCAGACTTAAATTTGCAAACCTAAAGTTAGACACAAAAATGACATAAACTAGTATTCTATAATGACAGTTCCTCGTGGAATTGCCTTTACAGAATTAGCATTTAGCGCACATCATTTCAGTAGCTATCTTTGGGCGCCTACCTTTAGGTTACCTGAGGCGGGGGCCTCAGGTGGCACTCTTCCTGGAGTGGCATCTCCCCCTTCCTTCCTCCACCCTCTTCCCCGAGATTACCTTCTTTTTCCATTTTTCAAAAATTGGCGGTGGCAGTGATTTCCATATGCTGCCCTGCCTCCAACACCGGCCTTTTCTCTTTACTACAGCCCGCCTCTGACGTAACTTCCTCAGAGGTGGGCCACAGCAGAGAAGAGGCTGGTGCTGGTGGTAGGGCAGGAAATGGGCCGCCAACTATTAGAAAACAGAAAAAGAAGGTGAACTCGGGGTAAGGTGTGGAGGAAGGAATGGGGGGAGAAGGCAACTAGAAATACAAAATTATCCTGAATTTCTCTGATTTTAGTTAACTTGTAGGTTGCCCTTCTGCTTGTCCAGTTCACCTTTGCCACACCCGCTTATGGTCGGCCTCCAGCATGATAAGCAATTGGAGAGATACTGGGTTAGGAGAAGAAAGATATTTTCTAAATCTTTTGGAAAGTGAATGATGGCGTCTGTACTGTGTGCGGTATACTGCAGTTCATAAAATTACCAGAAGATCGGTTACTATGAATATTAGTGGATGGAAAAAGCCCCTGATGCAGGCGGAATGCCAAAACATCTTAGGCTGAAAGAACATTTGTATCAAAGGGTTGCTGAACACTGATCTGGACAGATATTTTTAGCGTCATAAAACTGCAGAACCTTTTTCCACAATACCTTCAGAACTCAGCATACCTTGACTCAAGACAGCTCAATTCTGATCTCTACATTCTATGCAAAATAAACTAATAGACATAGAATGGACTGGAATCCTCTGATAAACCTCACATTATACCTATCCAGACATAACCGTCCCGCAGTAGCCTTCAAAAGTCAGTGCAGAAATTCCAATCATATCTCTGACCTGAACTCCTATAGAAATTACACTGTGCTTTCACTGCTTACATTCAATCCACATTTTTTGGAATTGAAACTTTAAATTTTTCTTTTGCATGTTTATATTAATTATAATAAATACCTATCTCTAAACCATATTAACAGCTTTAATGTAATTCCTGTAGCTGAGTTTGTGCAGTACATCAATTTGCTTCTCTAAATTTTAAGACTGTAATTAATTATCAACAGACTGTTACATGCATAAGGGAACAAAAATACCAAGTTCCCAATTAAGCATATCAGTATAAAAACAAAATAGATTGATGCCAGATATCATTTGCATTTTTCATTAGCTAGACTAAACAAAATTGTCCTAACATCATGTCTGAAACCTCTAACATGGTGTCTATTAATGAGGTCTACGTTCACATCTTTGTGCAATCGCTCTTTATTGAAAAGGAAAAAAAAAAGAGCCTGAGAAAATATTAAAGAGCATTATTCAAAAAAGTACAAGGAGGAAAGAAAGCAAATCCCCTCCTCCTCTTCTCCCCAATAAGAACAGTGACAGCCTGCCGCTGGACACATGCCTAGCAGATGGCATTTCAAAGGGGCTTCTGAAGCTGTCTGGGATGTGTACAACAATTACAAACCACACGTTCAACACCAAACATGAATTACATCCTAACAGAAGCAAGCCAAAGCAAACTTTAAAAAAGAAATTTGTACCAGTGAACTAACTTGTTAAAAAAAAAAGTAATCAAACTGAAAACAATATTATATGAGCAATCTGCATATAATATTACAACAGAATATGCAGTGCCCTCTATTCCAACAATATTAACGAGCTTTGCAGTTAAACTATTCATGATTATACATATAATCATCTCTGGTGCATGGAAGTAGAACTATATGAATAATTTTGCATGAAATAAAAATATAGCCAGCTTTGGGCCCTGTTTTCTAAGCTGTGCTAAGGGTGCGCCTAGCATGTTTAGCGTGCGCTAAACGCTAAAGCCCTTCATACATTCCTATGGATGTTTCTAGCGTTTAAGCATGCGCTAAAAATGCTAGCGTGTCTCAGTAAACAGGGCCCTTCAATATTATATGTAATTAATATTTGCAATTTTGGCTCATAATATACACAAATGCTACTAGTTTTCAAAAACGTTTGCTAACATCAGACATAATTCCAAAATATTCATACTGGTTGTAACCTAGGAACATGACTGCGTTTAGAGTATGTCCCTGAAACTTCCGACAATGTAAAAACAGACAATGTCTCATTAGTCAATAATATATGCTTGACTGAAATTCACAAAGACTTGGCAAGGTATTGGCTGATTAGTTGAAAATCTGCCAACAGAAGAAGCATTAAGCAGCCAGCTTGGCTGACAGTAGGTTTCAGAATGGTTGGATATTAAACCATCAACTGGCAAAATCCGTCTAGTAGGTTATTTGACAATATAACTATCAATGTACGTTTTAAAAAATGCTTACAGATTTGTTCCTGTACAACATTGAAAAAAAAAATCCCTTATTTGAAATAACATTAAAAAAAAAAAAACCTCCCTTCCCCCATGCCATGCACTGTGAACCCATGATTAACAGTGATTACTGTGTAATATCTAACGACACTGTAACAGTTTGATTATTCCACAAAAAAGTCCATTCTGGTCACTTTAACTACATGACCCTGCTAATATTACCAGCTATAAAATTCAAAGTAACGCTATTCTAGATTATGAAATCAGTCACTTCAAAAGGTCAAACTCCCTATGGGATGCATGTCTTAGATTCTCATGGATGTTGCCATTTTCCTCCCATTTACCTGCATGCATGAAAGGCAAAGGGAAACTACGGTTCCGCCAGCACCATTTTGGATTTTGACACCAGTACAACAGAAGTGATTGACATCAGTCCTATCTGGATGATCTTTGGGTTGCCTTGCGATAAGCAAGGATCTAATGGGCTTGATGGACTGGCCTTTGTTTATCATTTTGAGGGAGTGAGGGTGGGAATTATTACACAGGAACATAGATAATGACCTGTACAGTCCATCCAGTCTGCCCAACAAGATAAACTCCCAGAGGGGCTACGTATAACTCGAGACTACCTCTACTTCAGGAAGCAGGTGAAAGCCTGGCTCTTCTCCCAAGCCTTTAATACATAGGGTGACTGACTATACAGTCATTCTGCACCTGGACTAGCTTGCTACACACACTAACTTCATCAGATCCTCTTCGTCTCCCTCTTCCTGTCCCTCACCTATCCACCCCCACCCTGTTAGAATGTCACTGGAATGCTTTGATGATTCATTTATATATACTGTCATCTATCAACATTTGCCTATTTCCGATCAGACGAAGAAGGGCAACCTTCGAAAGCTAATCAAGAAATGAATTAAGTTATGTCCAATAAAAAAGGTAGTATCTTATTTTCTTTTCCATGTTTTATTTTTTTTTATTTGTACCCCGTACTTTCCCACTCATGGCAGGCTCAATGCGGCTTAGGTACTTATTTGTACCTGGGGCAATGGAGGATTAAGTGACTTGCCCAGAGTCACAAGGAGCTGCTTGTGCCTGCAGTGGGAATCGAACCCAGTTACCCAGGACCAAAGTCCACCACTCTAACCACTAGGCCAGCTAAAAATTTGGGATTGGATTGAAAATCTATTAGGTAATTGAAATTTAGGAAGCTAGCATTTCTTTGAAAGTTGCGCCACAGGATAGTAAACCGTTCACTCACTTTGTCATGTTTCTGCTAAAATATTCTGCAGTCACACAGCTTACTACCATTAGATAATAATTTAACTAACTGATTTGGGATATAACCAACTGTGCTGTTGGCTCAGAATCATTAAGCACTGAAACACAAAGGTACCATCACGAGCCCTGAGTAGATACTGGCTCCTTGTATGTATTTTATGGTTCATAAAGTTTTACTGCATTTGATCCAAGCACTCTAAATCATGTGCAGAGAGTGACCTGAGATTTACAGAGTAGCTGTTCAGACCTCTGCAGTAACCATGAAAGTGACTAAACACATTCTATACCATTTACAAAGTTCATTTTCTTTGTCTTACCCTTGTTGAATAAAGGAAGAGTTATTCATAAGGCAGACAATAAAATATCAGTACAGGAACGATCCAAGGTGCCAAGACACCTAAACATTGGCAGCAGGAGCCTATTATAATATAATATAGCCGCCCAGTGTAAGCTTCTGCCGTCATTAAGGTGAACAGGACAGTCACTGCTGAGCTGCAATGGCAGAAGAAAAAAAAAAGAAGAGGCAGCAGGCTTCATACCCAATGGCAGCTCTTTCAGATGCTGCCTGCAGTCTTCAGCTTTTTGGGGTGTTTAGCTTCAGTTTGGATGGAGACCAGCTTGGAGTGTTGACTTGGTAGATGTGGATGGAACTTTGGAACTTTCACTTAAGGGCTGTTTACTAGAGTGCAGTAAAGCTAAGAAGGCACCATGTGTTGGGTGCAAAAAATTAATGCATGGTTAACTACAAAGCCTTTGCAGTAACAGCTGGAGATGTGGCCAGCATTTGCTTCTGCAGTTACTGCATAACAATTTATCACACCTTAAGTGTGTTGTCGTGCAATTACCATGACTATGCAATCAGCAATGCAATTACCACCAGGATAACAAAACCACCCAAGCTCTTGACCGCCTCTATATATCTCAATGAACCCCCCCCCCTTACCCCATATGTCTCTTACCATGGTTTCCTAGGTGTCTAGAGAGAAGCAGGAGTGATTCCCAGTTCCTCTTGCTTGGCTGGCAACCCAAGATCAAAAGGGTGACTCTGAATCCTTGACAGTAATCTCACCGTGCTACCACAAGGGATCAAGCTGCCCAATAAAGGTATTTGCTTCTTATTTGGCAGTGTCACCCCTAGCAGTAGTGCTGAAGTGATTGGAAATGGTTTTTGCATCCTCACTACACACCTGTGACACTTCAGGTAAAAAAACAAACCAAAGGCTGCTGTCAGAGGGGCATTTGGGGTTCACTGAGATGTCAGGGGTGTTGGGAGGAGGGGATTCCTTGTTACTGTGTGTTATTTCAAACAAATGTGGTCATCAGTGTTCAGATTCCACTTGTGTAGCCATCTTTGGATGACAGGGAGTAGTCTGTTATTGGACATTTTGTTTTTGGATGCAGTTCTATGGCCATTTCTGCGGGCTGCATGTGCTCATTTGTGATTGTACAATCTATTTATTTTTGCTGCTGATTTTTACTCTGTATGACAAGAACAGGTTTTTTTTTTTTTGGGGGGGGGGGGAAGGGGGGTTGATTGTAACATCACATGCTGCAGTATTTGTGACAGTATTGTGGTTTTCAGTCTTTGGTGAGAGTAGTCTGTTCAACTGTGTGACCACTTTTTGGTGACTGCGGTTCATTTTGGGTTCACATTTCTTTGCAAAAAGTATAGTTTTCCACCACATTTGAACATCCATGATATTATAATTGTGCCAACTAATAGTCGCAAGCTTCAATGCAATTATTAATAAGAACTCAAACGAAAAGGCTGTATTGTCTGCTAGTTTAAACAATTGCTATAATAATGGTTCTATTCCAACTTTTATTCCAACATTTTTGTAAACAACATTGCAAGTGGTCTATTATGAACACGTGCCTTTTTGCAGATGATACCTAAATCTGCAACAATCTAGACACCCTCTTAATGTGGAAGACTTGAGGAGGGATCTAGTGAAGAGCAGGGTCAGTCAACTCCAGTCCTTGAGTGCCACAGAGATGCGAGGTTTCAGGATGTCCATAATGAATATAAGAGATAGATTTGTATACAATGGAGGTAGCATATGCAAATTGATCTCATGCATATTCATTGTGGATATTCTAAAAACCTGCTGTACCTGTGGCACTCAAGGACTGGAGTTGCTAAAAATGCAGGGTCAATCATTTAAGCTGCAAAATCTACTAAAATACTAGACTATATAGAGGATGAAGTTCTGTGCATGAAATAAGTCAGGAATCTTGGGTTGATTTTCATTTCATTGAATTTATATTCTGCATATCTTATTCCATATTAAGTGGGACATTCATAAACCTAAATACATAAAATCATAAATACATTAAACTATAATGTAACAAGTCACCACAAATTACATGTCATTACAAATTACAATCATTCACAAAATAAATTGGCAATACATAAAATCATAACTCAAAGTAAACATCAAATGACAGTTCATTACATATTATAATAAAGCTTAAACTAGAAAGTCTTTAATTTCTTAAAGAACATCAAATCATCTGTGACCTGATCTCAAAAAGGGAGAGGGTTTCTTATTTTGGGACCTGCTACTAAAAAGGCACACGCTAATTGTTTCTTCGCTGTTAAAACAGCTAACAACTCCTCCTGACTGGATCTCAACCAGCAACCAGGATTGTGGATGCCAAGTCTGACTGCCAAAAGTTATGCAACATTCTAAAAATCAAGCATAAACATTTAAAATTCACATTGATGATCTTAAGGTGGCCTAAGAGGTAGAGAAAAAGCCAGAAGGATGCTTGGATGCACAGGGAGATGAATGACCAATAGAAAAAGCTCTGAAATGAGAGGTCAGAGGATGAAAATGGGTTGACTCAGGAGTCATCTATAGAAATATTCCTTTAGGTAAGGGGTGGTGGATACATGGAACAGTCTCTCAGTGGAGGTGATGGAGACAGACAGTATCTGAATTCAAGAAAGCATGGGACATGCACAGAGGATCTCTGAGGAATGAAAATATGGATAGGCAGACTGCATGGACCATATTAAAATGTTCTATTATGTATTGTGTTTGACGTTGTAAGTAGTATACTATACCACACTTTATATTGTTATTTGAATATTTTTACTGCCTTCAAAAAGGCAGTAAATAAATCCTAATAAATAAATAAATAAATATGGTTCTATCTGCCATATATGTTTCTGTGTAAGCTAGTAGATATTACGCTCTACAGGGAAGAGGCTACCAGAAATATCAAAACACCATGTAGTAGTGATAGTAATAATAAACTATTAGAATGAAGGAAAAAAGAGAGGAAGAGAAACTCGACTGAAGGCAGGGGAGGAGAAAAAAGAAAAGAAAAACAGAACCAGAAAGTAAAAAGTAGAAAACAAACAAACAAAAAAGCCCTTCAAATTAGGGATAGGGAAATGGGACTTGATATACCGCCTTTCTGAGGTTTTTGCAACTACATTCAATGTGGTTTACATATATTCAGGTACTTATTTTGTACCAGGGGCAATGGAGGGTTAAGTGACTTGCCCAGAGTCACAAGGAGCTGCAGTGGGAATCGAACTCAGTTCCCCAGGATCAATGTCCACTGCACTAACCACTAGGCTACTCCTCCACTTATAAATTCTAGTTGGCACCTACATTTTTAAACTATTTATTTTGAGTGCTAATATGCCACAATCATAATTTTTGAAAAAAGCATATTTAAATGCAAACTTACAGTACCATTGTGTTCTGTACTCAACAGCAGTGTTGGCAATTGTCAAACGTAAATGTAATATGGCCAGATTGTTAATAGGAGGCACAGAGACTGTTGATCTCCTTTAGCACTCTGCCAGGCCCTCATGTTAAGTTGTTAATAGCCATCAACACCCTGCTGTTAAATGAATCAGCATCTTACTTATTGTGGAAGACATTTTTTTTTTTTAAAAGGCTGACAATTTCCTCCTTGTTAAAAGATAAAATTACAAATGGATTATTTATCATAGCAATATACAGTGAAATTTCTGGATTGAAAAACCACCGCCAACAATATAACCACAGAAAACAATTAGGGATCCTTTCATTAAGCCACAATAAAAAGTGGCCAAAGGTAGTTTTTAACGTGTGGGTTTCCCCACGCGCTCCGGCCACTTTTTACTGCAGTCGTAAAAACCCTTGTTGTCAGTGGAGGCAGTAAATGGCCGGGCGCTAATTAAAGCTTTGGTGTACGGCCATTTACTGCCTGAGCCCTTACCGCCCCCTCCTGGGCGCAGGAAACAGCACGCGCTGAACACAGTACTACCGCCGGGCGCCTGGGCACGCTCGGCGGTACTGCTGTTTTCCCACACTGTAGCTCTATCACCCTTTAGAAAAAGGGTCCCCTTGTTATTAGTAGTGCATGACAGTTCACAAAATCATCTATGGCGAAGCGCCGGGGTACATGACAGACCTCATCGACCTGCCAACCAGAAACACTATAAAATCAGTACGATCATACCTAAACCTCCACTACCCAAGCATCAAAGGACTCAAAAATAAATCCACTTATGCATCTAGCTTTTCCTACTTAAGCGCACAACTATGGAACGCACTACCAAAAGTAGTAAGAACTACGTTCGATCACCTAAATTTCTGGAAACTACTAAAGACAGACCTGTTCAGAAAAGCATACCCCACCGACCCAACATTAAAAAAAACCTGGATACCTGTGACACAACGTAACCAAAGACCGTAACGGACATACCCCAACTCTTCCTCTCCCTCTCTAGTTCCCCCAATTGTATTTACCATACATGCAACCCATTCTACCACAATTTCACCTTGTATTGTTCAAACCTGTATTTGTTCATACTGGAATCGGCTAACACCATTTACGGTACTATGTAAGCCACATTGAGCCTGCAAAAAAGTGGGAAAATGTGGGATACAAATGTAACAAATAATAGTGAATGTTTTCTACAGACAGCAAATAGGTGATGCCATTCCAGAAAATCTAGAAAAAAGCATAAAAAAACTTTTCTAGGTATATGAAGGACTTCCTGACTAGCTGCTGTTGCAAGAAACCCCCTCCACCCCCACCCCCCGTCCTAAATAACAATTTTAACTCTGCAAAGGCAGGAGGGTGAGTTATGTGTGGATGATTACCTTGCTAACCACAGAGACCACCTGGTATAGGTATGCAACTTTGTTTACTCCAATGACAAGCAGATTAATCCACCACACAAGTGGGAATCCCTAAGGATTGCCCTCTAACCCCCCCCCCCCCCAAAAAAAAGAGCACACTCTTCTGAAGTAGTTGCATCAGAAAAGCTAATAGCCTCCAAGAATTATATAGGAAGCTCAAAAGAAGTTACTCCAGCCCTTTCGTAAACGACAAAGTGTTTTACATTGATTGCCTTATTCTCCTCATATTTGAAACCTTGGATCTCCTCTACTTGTGGACTTGAGTAATATTGCTGAATTTTAGGTTAAAAATTCTTTAAGTAATTACCTTTGAATGTTACTATCTTTTCAAGAGTTAGCCCTTGATATTATTCTTGTAAATTATAAATAAATTTTTAAAAAAAAGAAAAGCTAATAGTCTCATTACCATTCCCCCCCCTCCCCAACACAAATCTAGTAAACCAAGGCTTAGCAATGGCAGTAGCTGTTCTGCAAAATGAATGAACTGTAACAGAATATTTGTGAAAAAGCCCTGGGGAAAAAAAGGTAGTGGGCCATATCTGCTGTAGAGGAGAACTTATCTCCCCCTTCCCTCCTCAATGCATTTCAAAGAAGAACGGAGAACATTTTTCTCCTGTTTAGATTGATAAGAATATAAGTGTTGCCATACTGGGCCAGACCGAAGAGCCATCAAGTCCAGTATTCTGTTTCCAATTGTGGCCAATCCAGGTCACAAGTACCCGGCAAGATCAAAAATGAATATAAAAAACAGGCTGATTTACATAGTTATAGTTAATTAGCAGGGATGTACATTCAGTTGAAACAATTCCCATATCATTTTTAGCCTGAAACAGAAATAAAACCAAACTTTTAGGTTTTTCCTGTCATAAATAGTGCACATGCAATTGAGAAACAGTTCATACTATTCATAAATAGTGCACACTACGTGCAAAGAACGTGCACTATTTGCAACTCTGCCCTGAAACAAGAAAAAAAAATAAATTAAAATCAGAAAATTAACAGAAAAATATGACAAATTTGTATAAATGGCACAGGAAACTCAATTAAATACAATTTTTGGCCTTCACCATCCTATTAATTAGCCTTAGAAACAAGAACCAAAAAGTTCATAAAGCAAAATCCTCCTGATCAGTGAGTGATCATGAAGCCAGACAACCACTTTTTATGTTGAAACAATTTTTATTGAAGGCAACGATACAACAAAAACACAAGAGTTCAAGTACAGAACACAGCGTAGACAACCACCCCACCCCCCCACCCCCCCGCCAAAAAAAAATACCCAACAATTACAAAAGTGTAGGACGTCAGACTCACAGAAAAAGAATGAAGCCTTGCGCCGGAAGAAGAGGACCTCGGCTGGCAGGGGTTGTGGTCACCCGCCAGCAAATGTAGGCGGCGGCGGGGAAGGGGTGGTGGCGGGAGGAGGGGGGGTCGAGAGGGTCATCAGCAGGGGGGGTCCAGGGCCAAATCTATGGGGGCCCAGGCCCCCATGGCCCCACGTAGCTACGCCACTGCCATTGACTAAGTGGTTAGTGTATCTACAGCGTGGGAGCCCTTAGCACCTTCTAAAACAATAGGCGGTAAGTTCTTCCCCCGCAATATTTTTCAGGTTATGGGTGTCTTTCACTAAGGTGCGCTAACGCTTTTGGTGCACGCTAAAATTGGGTGAGCGCTAAACGTTAGAGACGCCAATGCATTCCTATGGGTGTCTCGAACGTTTAGTGCGCGCCCAATTTTACAGCGTGCGCCTTAGTAAAAGACCCCCCCTATGTGCACTAATGCGAACATCAGCACTCAATCTGAAAGAGAAATACTTGAAATTGTCCTGTTCCTGGTTGTGTTAGAAATGGGCTTAGCGCATGGAAACTCCCGTGTTAGCACGCACTAAGCCCATTTAGTGAGCATACCCCTAATTAAGGAGAAGAAAACAACTGTACATTCACTGTGGAATAAATATACTGACAACAGTAAAAACATTTTCACTTTATATCTACTACCCATTAGCTATGTATTTGTATACATATTTATTTATTTTCAACACTTCTAACCTGCCTGTAAGCTAGGCAGTTTCCATAAAAACCTACATACCAATGTAAAACAAAAACATTATCAATTAACAGAAATATAACAAAATACTAACATAATCCAAAACATAAGGTGCTGCTATCATAACTTCCAAAACTGCACTATATCAATATATGCTTGAACAAAAAGCTGTGTTTTTAATTATTTCTTAAATTGCTGGAAACGAATAGTTAAGCGAAACTGGCCTGGCAAGGAATTCCACATTAACATTCCTGCTATAGAAAAAGCAGAAATCCGAGTAAAGACATAATGTACTGAAGACACTTAATTGCAAACTCAGGCATTTTGAAAAATCTGATCTTAAAGGCTTTCCTGACGTAGACAGAATGAAAACTTGGCCAAAATACCAAGGCATTTTACCATATATTACTTGATGAATTATATTCAAAACTTTATGATGCACTCAATATTTATATGTTCAAATCTGGAAACACCAAAAACCAACCTAGCAGCTGCATTTTGTACTATTTGTAAAACTCTGATCTTGTACTCTGGAACACCAAAACAAAAAGAATTACAATATTCAATTGTTGACAACATCATAGCCTGAACAACACTCCTAAAATCCACTGTACATAACATGGGTTATATAAGTACATAAGCACCGCCATTACTGGGAAAAGACCAAGGGTCCATCAAGCCCAACATCCTGCCTCGACAGTGGCCAATCCAGGCTTCAAGAACCCGGCAACCCCCCCCCCCCCCCCCCCAAAAAAAAAAAAAAAAACTTAATTCTTAATAATGTTCAATGGACTTTTCCCTCAGGAATATGTTCACACCCCCTTTAAATTCTGTAAGGCCAGCTGCTGTCACTACATTTTCCGGCAACGAGTTCCAGAGTCCGACTACACGCTGAGTAAAGAAAAACTTTCTCCTATTTGTTTTAAATCTACCATATTCTAGCTTCATCTTGTGTCCCCTGGTTTTGTTGTTGTTTGAAAGTGTAAACAAGTGCTTCACATCTGTCCGCTCTATTCCGCTCATTATCTTGTAGACTTCTATCATATCATAATTGATGGAAAGCTGATTTAAGTACATGCATAATTTGTTCTTTCGTTGAAAGATGACAGGTCCAAGATTACACACAACAATCTAGTCTTCTTCTGCACTGGTACATCAATTGCACCCACACAACGAGTCCGAGGCCAACATTCATCCTCTTTTTTCCCTATCACAAGAATTTCAGCTTTATTTATATTTAAATTAAGTTTATTAGTTGTCATCTACTTACAAACTGCATTCATACAAGATGTCAAATGTAAGGACAACTGTTCTCCCCATGATACTATTGGAACAAAAAAAATATATATCATCAACGTAAAGCTAGTACACAACATCTACTGTTTCAAAACCTTCACACAAAGGGGCCATATAAATGTTAAACAAAAGCAAAGATAAAGCAGACCCCTGTGGGACCCCTCTATTATGCAGAACTGTTTGTTTTACAATGACAACACACATTTCTTGCAAATCTGTCACTATATTTAATGACAGGATTGCTTGGTTAATGCGCAAATCTGAGTGAAAACTGTTGTCCAGAAGATCAACTTTACACTAACACCATTCAACACAGGTAACAAAAATATTATTCGGCATAAGTAATGACATACGTAAATCAATCTAGTAGTAGTGAAATACACATTTTATACTACATCAGAATTTTAAAAAATCTCTATTAACTTAACTTATAAATGGAATTATCTAATCAAAAAAGAAAGAAGCATCAGTTAATTACCAATTATTTCCACACCCTCACCCTCAGAAATAATAATTTCATGGTTCTCTAAGACTCATATGCTGAAACTGTTTGCTGAAATATCTTCACAGATCAAATGGGATTCTTTTTACTCAGCTGACTGAGAATGTCATCCAGTTGGGCTAGAAAAATGAAAAACAGAAAACCTCTCTTATCCGAGATCCTTGATTAAGTAAATCTTGAAAGTCTTGAGTTCTTTATTGATAGACATTTTTAATGTCTTTATAGCATGAGATTGTATCATAAGATTGAAAACAAGATCTGATTTATCAAGTACTTATGAAACGTGTCATTAGAGGTTACTAACCCTTTAAACTTTTGTCCTATCATTAGTTTGCCTTTTCTAGCAAGGGTAGTGGTGAAAACAGTTTTACTTCAGCTGCAGAATTCCAACAGAAAACAATATTTTGGATACTTTTCAATTTGGGGTGCTTTTTTCCAACAATATAGTTCAGAGAACCTGTTGGTCACTGAAGCTGATAGTCTATTGCTTGCTTGATGGACACACAGTGGTACTGATGATATTTCTCGATACTTCCGCTGCATTCAATATCATTAGTCAGGAGATTTTGTTGGCGCATTCATTAATTCTTGGCATTGATCCTACTGTCATACAATGGTTTTGTTCTTATAATTTTGGGCACTAACAAAAAGTTATAATTAGTTAATCTGCCTCTGCAAAGCAGGGCCACCAAGAGACAAAGCCTGGCCCGGGGAAAGAAACCCCCGAGCCTGCATACCACTGCCTCCCCCGGGTGTACCCCCCCTCCAGGACTGCTTACTTGATTGTCTTCTCTCCATATAAAAAGATTAAAAGGCAATGGTGACAATAGAGAACCTTGTAGTACACCATATTTCAAAAATTTAGGTTTAGAAAGTTCAGATTCAACCAACACGCTCTGGGACCTATTCTCTAAAAAAGATCTAAACCAAAGTAGCACCATATCACATATCCCATTTCCATTAATCTTGTTAATAAAATTGAGTGATTAAGTATATCAATAAAGACACTTAGGTCCAATAAGACATCATTCCCCTTACCTAAATATTTCCACCAATCATCAAAAATGTCCAACAAACCTGTTTCCGTATTATGGAACTTCTTACAACTAGACAAACTCGGAAAGAACCCCCTGCTTCTCAACAAAATCAAAAAGGAACAGGAGTAAACCCTTTGTAGAAGCCAACAGAGGTCTATATTTATGCTTATTATTGAAGAATCTGATGGTAACAGTAATCTTTATTTTTATTTATATCACATCTTTTTATATTGGTTATGTATGTTTTTTGTTTTTTTAATTTTACAAATCTCATGTATATTTGTAGACCCCTGATGCAGGGCCAAAACTTGGCCAAGTTGGTCTTTCTCCTATAAAGGTACTTTTGGACCTCTGTGATCGCTTCCTCTCCTTTAGGCTACCTTTGCAGTTGGTGGTTCCTCTCTCAACAAAATCAAGCAGTTGTGATAAAACCACCTTTTCTAAAACCTTAGATAAAAATGGAAAATTGGACATCAGCATAAAATTACTCAGCAGATCTGCATCTAATGTAGATTTCTTCAATATTGGTCGAACTACTGCGATCTTCCAAGCCTTAGGTACAATTCACAAAATCAAAGTCATAACAGACTTAAGTGTTACATCTTTCACAGCCAGTAGTAAAACTGAAGCTGAAGGACACAAGGAAGCTATTAATTTTCCTATGTTATCCAAAGAAACAGCCTGAAAGTGACCTAAAAAAATACATTTAGGCCTCTTCTGAACACAAGAATCAAGTTGATCTAGCACTAAACCTCCAATATCCATAGGTCGAGCCCCTAAATCCAAGGTAGAGTGAATTTTATCAGTCTTCTCATGGAAAATATCTGACAAAATTTCACAATTCAATTGAGTAGAGAAACACTGTTCAGTACCCTTGAGAGGCAGTAAACAAATTCTTTGTCAAAGCAAAAATATTCCTGGATCTATTAGGAATTTTCAACAACAACTAAGAAAAAATATGTCTCATGAGTAGCAGATTTATACTCTTCTGACAGACTTTTCCAAACACATCTAGTTCACGTCCTGCACCAAGTCCACTCAGCCTTCCTCACCCATCTTTTGAAGATTCTAAGTTGATCACTAAACAAGGGAGAGGAAAACTTATGGCAACTAGATTTAACAGTTTTAGTGGAGGCCAAGCATTCAGACAATTGATGAATACCTTAATTCCAAGACTCAACAATTTCACTGAAAGAACAATCAAACAAATTTAAATTATCTTATAGCTGAGACACACCATGAGCAAAATCCTTGAAATCTACTGAATCAGGATTCAACACATTCTTAACAAGGGATTTGATCTGCACATTATCTAATTCATTCCCAATCAAAAGGTCAAAAGTGATCAGACGATGGCAATGGTAAACCAAACTCAAAAAGCATGAAACATGCTGTGCAAATTTTTGTTTTTCGATGACTAAAACAGACTGTGTGGGTTCTGGTTCCCTCCCCCTCTGACATTACTTCCTGTTCCAGGGCAGGGGACTGGCAGAGCCGACAGCTGCGTGACAGCTCCGTGCACCCGCAGGTGGTGAGGATGATGTGCTTCAGAGGAGGGGAAGGGGTGATGTACCCAGGGGGGGAGGGGGGCTAGTAGCAACCCGCCCTGGGTGGCAGCCAATCTAGGTACGTCACTGGTCCTATGGAACATCTCCTGTCCCTAAAACTCTATTAAATAAACCCATAAGAGGTCCCACCAGGATTTCTCTGAGCTCCTTCAGTATTCTGAGATATATCCCAACCAGCCCCAGAGGTTCATGTTCAGTTTTTTCAGGTTATTCATAAACATTTTCTTCTGTTAACAGTGCAATATCCACTCTATTCCCATATATACTTTTGGCTGCCGACTGCGGTCCTTCTCCAGAATTTTTCTCCGTGCACACAAACAGAAGTATTTGGTTAGTATGTCCGTTCTTTACTCATCACTCTTTACATAGTGGTTTCTCAGCAGCTTTCGGTATTACAATTCAAGTTCTAGCTTTCCTCTCTTCCTCTGAAAAAGGTCGCCACCTCTCTTTACATTTTTAGCTATATTTTTTAGCTTTTGATAGCTGCACTTCCCTCTTCATTTCTTTGAGTTTTATCCCAAAATCTGCATTCTGTATTTCTTCAACACCACGTCTTTTGCCTTTCATTTTTTCAGTCATTTTTTTTGAGAGCCAATGGTTTCCTGTTTCTCTTGTTTTTGTTTACATTCCTTATGGAAAGATTTGTTACCATATTTATAGCTGCTTTCTGCTTAGACCACTGACCTTCCACATCTCCTATGTCTACCCACCCAGTCACCTCCTTCTTCAGGTACCACCCCATTCAAGTCAGGGTGTCTGAAATCCAGTATTTCCATGAACGTTCCATGAAGCTGCCTGGGCCCATGCCTCCATTCTGATTGGCTGTGCCTGGGACTGAAGCCTCGGATGACGTCATTCAGAAAACCCAAGCAACAGCAGTGCGGGCTCAGGCAGCTTCATCGAACATTCATGGAAAATAAAAGCTAAGAAAAAGAAAGGACAACCACCCCCCCCCCCCCCCCCAGAAAAGCAGATTAAAACAGCTTTGCTTGCTTGACCTCCCGCCGGCCACCTGAACAGCAGCGCTGTTTCCAAACCCTCACGAGCACATGCACAATAAGCAGGTTCCAGCACGCGCGTGCAGAGCTCACCGGGCTGCTGCAGGATGCCGGCGGTACAGCAAACACTGAGCAGGAGGGAGCAGAGGAAGACTCCCTGGCTCACGAGCCGCTCTCTCCTGTGCCGGATCGAGCCCTTCACGTGCCAGTGACCATCGCTGCTGCTACTGTCCTGCGCTTCCATATCACAGGGTGCAGCCCGGGGTCCCCGGCTCGGCGCCCACATGTCTCCCTCTAGGCAGCGCGATACCCCTGAGTCCCTGAGAGGCATTGCGGGGCTGCAAGCGTGGTACACTACTCTCTCGACTGCAGGACTCGACGTAAGACGCACACCTCTCCCTCCCGTTGTTCCAACTGCGGTGCCGGACAGAGCACAATCTGTCAGTGCCTCCCATCACTTTCCGAGTCGGATGAGTACTGCGCAAGCTACCCCTACTGAGCTGTCTCAAGGGCTCTCCAGTCCCCCAACCTCCTGGCTTAGTGGCGCACGCTGAATTAATCTAAAGAACCGCAGGAATTATCCCTACTGTATTTAGCACTATTCGAGGAGGTGGGGATCAGGTTTATGTTGTCCGTGTGAGATTTTATGGCTTTTCTGTGCTATTTGTTTTGACGGGGCGGGCTGCAGGTCGAATTGCGCTGCTGGGTGGACAGGCTGGCGTTGGCGTGCGGGGTGGACCCTGGAACAGGGAGGGAAGGAGGGAGAGAGGGGGGGCCCTGGGACACACTCTCATTCTCACACACACACTCTCTTTCTCACAGACACATTCACACCCAGTCTCACTCTCTCTCTCACACAAACACTCTCTCAAACACACACACTTCTCCGAGGAAAACCTTGCTAGCACCCGTTTCATTTGTGTCTGAAACGGGCCTTTTTTTACTAGTATACATTAAAATGAGCAATTAATTCTTCACATACAGCTGTGACATTGATGCCTGCACATACAAGTCCATCCTCTGTTCAGAAACCCTAACATTCACATAGGTATGAATGCTTAGCCTATTTAAACAGAAAAAAAAAATAATGTAATTTCCAGATGTGAATTACATATTAAAATATAAGAACCAATGTCAAATAAAAATAAGCAATGTATTTAACCACTAACTGTAGCAGTAGGATCAATCTACTAACTCTTCTTCCAAAATATATATTTTAAGCCTATTTTCACTTTTTTTTCTGCTTACAGATTGCCTTTCTAAGGTTAGATTAAGCTGGATCAAAGACTTCAAACTTAAATCAGTGTCTGCAAGCTCAGACTTGTAGCTAATGAGTTTTTCGACTTTGCCAGAGATCAACAATCAATCTCAAACTCTTACCCTTCCTCCTCCCCTCACCCTCTGTGCTGCTTTGCAGTTGAAGCTGTTCCTTCTTTAAAAGACAATGGTCTCTAGAGAGACCCTAACCACCTGTCAGAGCAGCAGGCCCAACTTTAAACAATGATCCTTTCAGACTACTTTCAACAATCAACAACTTCAAGTGCTGCTCTAACCCTTGTATACCCTATAACCCTGGCAGTTAGTTCTCTGCTATTTAAAACATCACCTGCTACACCATATGACAGTTTCCAAAATAAGCAAGTAAAACTGAGCACTCTTGTGTTCTTCTACCCTTAGTACTAAACATTTCTAAAGCGCTACTAGGGTTACGCAGCGCTGTACAATTTTAACATGGAAGGACAGTCCCTGCTCAAGGAGCTTACAATCTAAAAGACAGGTGTACAATCTAAAGACAAGTAGGCTAGGAAAATATATTTTGGCAAAGTTAGTATGATTAGTTAAAACAATGAAAGTAGCAACAATACAATTTATGCAACAATTTAATCTAATCAAAAATGAGAATTTTCCAGTGAAAATCTACGCTGCCTGGAAATAAAAGGTTTTAAGGGGGTCAATATTCAGTCAAGGGATATCCAGCTATTCTTAACCGAGGGGTCCGTTTACAGAGTGGCGGTAAGCCCAAAGCGGGTTTACTGCTCGCTCTTCCAGGACTACCGCTGGCGGCAGTCCTGCCCCAAGCATGCGCCATTTCTAGGGGAAAATAAAAAAAACCCCAAAATGGTTTGTGTGGTGATAATCAGGCATCGCCACCCAATGCCCGGATACCGTGGGAGCCCTTATCGCCACCTCACTGGTTGGCAGTAAAGGCTCCCTGCCGCGAGGCCGTGCGGTAAGAGTTCTCTGACCGCATGGCCATGTGTGCCGGGGGGGGGGGGCTTTTTATCCGCTGCAGTAAAAAGGGCCCTGGCATGTGGGAAAAATGGCCCCCCGACGCTAGCGCAGGGCTCTTTTTCCCGCAGCTTAGTAAAAGGACCCCCAAATACAGCAGGATGCCGATTATCTGGACTAACTCTGCAGAGAGCCATCCGGATAATGAATAATCCAGATAACTGGACATTCCTTTTTAAAAAGAGCACACACTTTGAGCATTACATGTTGAGCATTATTTTTTGTTTTCAATAATAAATGGGAACAAATACCAAATTATTTGTTATACATTTTTTTTTTACTGTATATCAAGCAAACTGTGATAGCTAAAATACAGAGATCAGTGGCATTCCTAGGTCCCCCCCCCCCCCACCAGGGTGCAGCGGCGTCTGTCCCCCCAAGGTGCAGCACGATATCTCCCCCTCCGGGTGCATTCTTGGCTGCTGGAGGGTGCAGAGAGCAGCTGCGCGCCTGCCGGTTCCACTGGCTCCCTGCTCCCTCTGCCCCGGAACAGGAAGTAACCTGTTCCGGGGCAGAGGGAGCAGGGAACCAGCACGGCCGACAGATGCGCGGCTGCTCTCTGCACCATTCAGCAGCGTGCACCCGGGGCGGACCGCCCCCATCGCCCCGCCCCCATCGCCCCGCCCTTCCTACGCCACTGACAGAGATTACCATTACATATTTAAAAAATAAAGAACAGAAGCAGTCCAGATAATTGGACATCCGGATAATCAGAGTTGTACTGTATACAGAACTAATTTAAGGGTGTATCTATCAACATGAGCCTAATGTTAAGGCATGTTAGCACAGGACCCATTAATGAGACCTGCATTAGGTGCTATCGCAGGTTAATATGGCGTAACGCAGGATGTGCTCAGGCAGTAAAAATGGCCTTAGAGCATGGGAAAGAGCAGTGTAAGGGCACATGAAGTTTAGAAAAAAAGGATCCCTATGCTTGCTTTTAAAATATATAGCCATATCCTATCTTACATGTCTTTGTTAATAAATCTTATAACTGGATGCTGTTCGAATCATTTGATGCATTTGTATAAACCTGAGCTCCCCTTCAGCTTCATTTTTGCAGCTGTCATCTTCTCAGAAAAATGTATTCCTTTCTGCAGTTCAGATTTTATGGAATTCATTACAAATCAAAATACAGATGGAGCAGAATTAGGTTTCAGTACCTATTAAAGTCTTGGTTGTTTAATAAATATTTTTTTCAAAAAACCAAGAATGAAGGTATCTAATAACACAGTAGCATAGCAGATGACAGAAAAAGACCTAAAGAGTTCATCCAGTCTGCCTAACAGTCACATTGATCATATCAATTCATAATTAAATCATACTTATACTCGATTCTGGTATTTCTTTGCTATTGTCTGGGCCCAGACTGCCCAGCGCTGACCTTATATCCCCAACTACTGGAGTTCTGTCAAAGTCCGCTTCAGCTGATCCATCTTGCCATACAAGGGACAAAGACTGATGAAGTCCACATGGCACTGTCCTTATACTCCAATGACTGCAGCTGCCGTCAAAGCCCTCAATAGCTTCCTTTATAATAATTAAACTATCCTATGCTAAATAGGGTTGAGATGGTACATAAAAATATGTAGTGTTGTTAAACGGCAGTGTCTATTAGGAAACTATGATTTGCATTAGTTAGCAATTTTTCTGGACTTCCTTAACCTCATGCACATTAATTCACATGCCAAACAGCTCCTACAATGACAAGTATTACAACAAGAATTACATATACTGCATGTACATGCAATTGCTCCCAAACAGAACTTGGGATTACTAAATTCATATTCATTTGTAAGCTTAAGCATTGCACTTGATTTCTTCTATCTGTAAATAAATCTATAAACAAATGTGTGGGATTCCTACCTTACCTACAAAGGACACAATTTCATCCTCTGGCCCTACTGAAATATTACAGCAAGTGCCATTAAGCACGACTAGGTGAATACATATTCCTGTAATGCTCCAAAGGTGAGGAGATGAAACAGTAATCAAATCGGCAGCTGCTGGCTCCCGGCTTTGACATCAATCATCAACTGCTGTCAACCAGCTACTGTGAGGGCTGCAGACAAATGGTACAAGCGAAGTTTTTTTTTTTGGGGGGGGGGGGGGGGGGAAGGGGCAAGGAGGAAAGAAAGAACATCGGATCTGTGACAGCACAGTAGGCAGGTACAAATGGGCAGAACAGGCAAACCAAATGGTTCGTTTCTGCCAACATTTGTTAGGTTTTTATGACCTGCAACCTTCTGTGCAAGAAAGCAAATCACTTAACAGGTGTTTTAATGTGCAGTCTAAAAGATATTTCATCCTTCATCTCTAATTTCAGTACTTTCAGACAGGAATATAAAAAGAGTATGTCTTATGAATGCAGTATCCTATGAGTTGGGTGTCTCAATGCAGGACGAAAAGATGTTCCTCTCCAAAACAAACAGAATGCAAAAGCATTGGACAAGCAGCAAAATATGAGATAATTTACAGGATTTCTTTGTTGCGCATCTGTAGCGGTTTGTTCAAAAAGAATTATGCATGCCCAGACAAGGTTATCCTGTAATAACCAAAATCAAAGGAGTGCTCATTTCAAAGTACACAGAATCCAGACAGGCAAGTCTGCAACTGTATTATTTCATTTAGGAAGATGAGGCTCAACCTAGAATTAAATAAAGTGCCATAAAAAATTAAACTTTGATCACTTAAGGTACGTGAAATTAGTCCCCCTGGATGTTTAATACTGAAAGAGACAGAATGATGTACTATCAGGGAAGACATTTATTTATAAATAAAAAGTTAAATTGTCAGTGATTCCTGAGCTTGCTTATCTGTAACCTTTAACTATTTAGAGAACCTAGCAGGGAGCTACCATAAAACCCTCACTCCCAGAAATTTGATTCCAGTTTTAACTGCACTCCTAGACTCTCATCTGAGGTCCTCCAGGTATGCAACTGGTCTCAAATCACCCACTTCTCATTTAGATGCGACACTCCCACCGACTCCCCTTATGACCCTTGACAAGTCAATTTCGGCCCCTTTTACCAAGTTATGGCAAATCGGTGCGTGTTTTTCACGTGCGCCGAGGCCCCCTTTTACTGCAGTGGGTAAAAGGGATGTCTCTTTTTCCTGCAGGAATGGCTGTGCGGCAAGTAAAGCACTTGCCGTACAGCCATTTGGGGGGGGGGGGGGGGCCCTTACCATCACTCATTGAGGTGGAGGTAAGGGTTCACACGCTAGCCCAGTGGTAACCAGGCAGCACACGGCACTGCCTGATTACTACCGGCGCATAGGGGTGGGAAGTATCACTGGGCTGCTGCGGTAGCCCGGCAGTACTTCCTGTTTAGCGAGCGGTAAGCTCACTTTGGGCTTACCACCACTTAGTAATGGGGCCCTTTGAGTTTTATGTATTTGTGTATATAGGAAAACGTGCAGTACATTTGGACCATGGAAATGTATTTTTAGAAAAGACGTACCAACTGGAACTGAAAGCCTAGGTCGGGGTGTCTCAAGTTCTGCTAGTATTTTAGAGAAACAGAATCTGTTGATATAGGGCCTGTTCTAAAATACACTGAACCAAATCGTACAGAAGAAGCAGAATAGGCCTTCAGAAGAGGGTTGGCATCAGAAAGATATTTTACTGGCAAACCCAACACCATCCGTGTTTCAGCAAAACGCCTGCATCAGAGGTCTTGGTAAAATGTCACATAACAGCATTGTTACAATTGTGAGTTTCTGTAATCGGTGGTTATCATACACCATTGAGTGTGGTTTGCTTCTGTTGGCAAACTCTTGATTGATTGTCTTTGCTATACCAAGTACACATAATAATCAAGACCCTGACGCAGGCGTTTTGCTGAAACGTGGACCATGTCGGGTCTGCCAATAAAATATCTTTCTGATGCCAACCCTATTCTGAAGGCCCACTGTGCTTTTTCTGTACAATTTGGTTTGGTCTTTGTGCTCTGGACTCCCTCTGTTTGCGTTCTAAAATATATTGAAAAATAGTGTTTATGTACTAGTTACATGTGGAGGGAGCATACATTTTAGAGCAATGAATGTCTAAAATATCAATGGGGTCAACACAGGAACATAAATGTAGATGTGCCAGCACATACATGTGAACATTCTGAAATCACAACAAACACATATGTGTGCCAGAACATATACATTTATGTCAGCCATTTTTAGAAGGAAAACAAGAGTGTTTATTTTCTCCAATGCTATTACACAGTCCAGTATCGCTTGTTAGTTTCGCTTGGGGGGGTGCAGGGGGACAACAACAAACCATTGGCCAGTTAAGGGGGAAATCTGCCTCAATTCCTCCAATGAAGTGCTTCTCAATGCCTAGACGTCCTGGTGGCAAGTGCAACTTCTGATGATGAGATGTTTGGACACACATGTGCATTCCCCTTCTGAAATGGCAAATACATATTTATTTTTGAGGTCTGACCTAGATCTGCCCAAAACATACCCAGACCACACCTCTGCTCCAGGCACACATTTTGGCATTTTACATGTGTATATCCTCACTTTGTAAAATAAGGATTTAGATGTGTATACAAAATACCTACCTAAACGTCACTTCATCTAAAACACGAAAAGCACTTTTATAAAAAGCATAATATATCTTTTATCACCTTAGATATCCACTTACATTATCAGCACTTTCATATATATATCAAGCATGCAGAGCACTGTACAACAAGGCCATAAAAATCATAGTAAATGACGACAGATAAAGACCTGAACAGTCCATCCAGTCTGCCCAACAAGATAAACTCATTTTACATGGGATGTGATACTTTATAAAATGCATGGGCAAAAATATCAACACAGAATAGTTAACACTTACAAAATATATAGTTTCCCAAAATTTATAATTATACTTATATTTTAAGGTTGGGCTAATACCTTTTTCGGACTTTCATTTTTTAAAATGAGCCTTCGCACAAGAGGGATTGGTAGCATTGAATGTTGCTGCTAATTGGGTTTCTGCCAGGTACTTGTGACCTGGCTTGGCCACTGTTTGGAAAACAGGATACTGGGCTAGATGGACCATTGGTCTGACCCAATATGGCTATTCTTATGTTCCCATTGCAGAATAAGACATGCAACCACTCTGTACCTATTTAACTTTTAGGTGGAGAAACTACCCAGATAATTTCTGCTGGAAAACATTCCTAAAGCTAGATAGGTGCTTTGCACCCACACCGTTCCCTTTTCCTAAACTTTCCTTACCATTCTGATGTAGCTACAAGACAGTAATGAGGAAGCCACTGCTTGCCCTGGGATTGGTAGCATAGAATGTTGCTACTCTTTGGGGTTTTACATGGAATGTTGCTACTCTTTGGGGTTCTACATGGAATGTTGTTACTCTTTGGGGTTCTACATGGAATGTTGCTACTACTTGGGTTTCTCCCAGGTACTTGTGAGCTGGCTTGGCCACTGTTTGAAAAAAAAAAAAAAAAACAGGATACTGGGCTAGATGGGCCATTGGTCTGACCCAGTATGGCTACTCTCATGTTCTAAATAAAGGTCATTGGCTTAAAACAGCCCTGTTTCTTATAGAAACTAACAAGGAAATCTAAACCATGAGTCTATGCATACAAGAGGATAAAGGCAGTAAGTGCAGCACTGATCAGGTTATCCTAAAAAAAAAAAAAAAAAACGGAGCCAGCTGACAAACTTATTTCAAACCTGACAGCTCTCGGAGGTGGCAGAGTAGTGTAAATATTTTCAAAAGCAACAACTTAACATTACAGTTTTGAATTTAAGACAAGCTTCTTGCCATATGTTTTTTTTCAATATTGCACAGTACAAGGTGGGAGAGATTTTTTCCCTAAAAGCTCCATTCATCAGTTTATTCACAAATGCCAAAAAAAATAGCGATGATTGATAAGTGGGCATGAAAGAAGATGTCCATTTTTCAGTGTCAAAAGCCTTTCATAAATCTTCCAGTTTCCTGAATAAAATGTGCCTGAGCTATATAGCAGTAGATAATATATATCATTCATATTAGAACTAATTTTGTTTTTCTAGGTAAGAAAACATCTTTTGTTTATATTTGTTTACATATATTTTTCTTTATAATGCTATACTTTTTTAAAAAATCCGTTTACCTAACAACTGAGTGAAGAGTATATATATAGCACAATTCTATACTTGGAAATAAAATACCGCACAGCTATAGCTGGACAACTACATTTGATGTTGCTCTTAAACATACTGAAAAACACAGGAGCTCATGTTCGAAACAGAAAAACATCTAAAAAACACGGCACAAAGTGGCAGATGGCCGTTTCCCACCCCCACCCCCCCAAAAAAAAGTCCAAACTGATATTTTTAAAACGTGTGTTTAAGATGTAGCGCAAATAAGATACAAAGAAGAACTAAATGATAAACCAATGGTGGCCACTTACAATGTAACATATTCCATCAATGGTTAGAAACCTCTCAGAGAGGAAAGTTTGCAGTCTTTTGCAAAATGAGACACATGATACAGACAATTAAATACTTAAAAGGGTATTAATATGCAAACTAATATTTTTAAGATATGGAGAAGCAGTAGAACTAGAAGTCATGAGTTGAGGTTTCAGGGTGAAAGACTTAGGCGCAATGTCAGGAAATACTTTCACAGAAAGGGTGGCGGACACCTGGAATACCCTCCCACGAGAGGTTGTGAAGACAGAAACAGTGACAAAATTTAAGAGCATTTGTCTTTCAAACCCCAAGTTTCTCGTGTGGTCTGGAACTGTTTCTATATGCTTTGTTTGATTTGTCCTGTTCGCTCTTTGATATTCTTCCCACGGCTCTTAATATCTTAGTTCATTCATTAGTCATTACTCAGCTAGGATTACTGTAATTCTTTATAAAAAGGCCTTAGAATTAAAGCCCTCCGACGACTAAAAACAATCCAAAACCCCTCAATCCAGCTGATCTATAATGTAAGTCAACATGACCACACTACTCTCCACCTAAAGGACGAACAACTGGCTGATGCTCACACACCGAATAACATAAGATTCTGCTATTAGTTTTTAAGGTAGCAACTTCAAGCGAACCACTTTACCTTTCCTCTCATCTGAGACCATACAATCCAGCCAGAACTCTTAGATCCACAAACCAGAACCAACTTACTGTTTCTAGCTACTACATGGTGAATGACACTCAATACTCTCTGTTCAAGGTCCTGAGCTCTAAAATGCTCTTCCTAGTGCTCTCAATCTACAAACTTCTCTGGCCACTTTTAAAACATATCTATTCAATGATGCTTTTTGTTAGGTTTTGGCCCTATTGATGCCAGTCCATGTTGAGTCCTGATTCTGCAAAATACTCCCTCCTTTTGTCCACCCCCCCCCCCCCCCCCCCTTTACCTTCCTATCATTATTACAATGTGGAAACTCAAAAGATTAAAACCTTTCTTCCCATGGGACATTTTTTGCAAGCTGGTACAATCAATGGTGCTAAGTCATCTAGACTACTGCAATGCACTTTATGCGGGCTGTAAAGAGCAAATCATCAAGAAACTTCAAACAGCCCAAAACACTGCAGCTAGACTCATATTTGGTAAAACAAAATATGAAAGTGCTAAACCCCTGAAAAAAAAGTTACACTGGCTTCCACTTAAAGAACGTATTACGTTCAAGGTCTGCACTTTGGTTCATAAAGTCATTCACGGAGTTGCCCCGGCCTACATGCAAGACCTTATTGACTTACCACCCAGGAATGCCAAAAGATCAGCATGCGCATTCCTGAATCTTCACTTCCCCAGCTGTAAAGAACTAAAATACAAATTAACACATGCATCTAGCTTTTCCTACTCAAGCACGCAGCAATTTGCGACATTATTAACTTTCGTAAATCATTGAAGATTTTTCTCTTCAATAAAGCATACCACAATGATCCTTAATAGGAACTGTAATGCATCTCCACTTACCTAATTATTCTGAATGTTTTTCCCTCTATACCAATTACTTAATTCTATCATCCATATTCTTATGTAATACCAATTGTATCTCTTACTCTGGAATGTTGACTGCCATGACAGAACACTGTAAGCCACATTGAGCCTGCAAATAGGTGGGAAAATGTGGGATACAAATGCAACAAATAAATAAATAAATTATTGTCATTCCATTCCCTCTCTCCCTAACCTCTCTCACGCAAGTCTTTCTTCTTTTCAAATATATTTTTCACCCCTTTTATGTATTTTGTTAGCCTGTAAGCCACCTTGAAGGTTCCCGGATGGTGGGATAAGAAATTCTGAATAAAGTTGGAAAGTTGTAATGCAACTTCAGAAGTTGGAAAGAATGACCAATGCTGGGCAAACTTCTACGGTCTGGGTTGGCAAAAACAGATCAGGATTAAAGGTGGAGTGGGCTCTGACAGCAACTCCAGTAGTTGAGAAGTAGGTCTGTGCTCCAAAATTGGCAGGGAGAGACAGAGATTAAGTATACTAGTATTTAATCATGAACAAGTGGAACCTGTGCAGAGTATAAGATTCAACTCTGGCCACTTTGATGGGTTGACTGAATGGACCATGCGCTTCTATCTTCCTCCAAACAACTGCTTAATCACCAATTATTAATGCACATAAATATTGTTGGATCCATCAGAATATGTAGCGCTCAACCCATCCAGGCTCAAAGGCAATTGGACAAACTTAAAACCTTCATCGATCAAATTCTTAGCATTATCACTTTAAAGAATGTATAGTACAGCCATCACTTTTCTTCCTTTTTTTATTTTTATATAAAATCCAAGCAGGAATCCTTAGCATTATTCACTCCCACAGGATTTGAATATAACTGCGAGAGTGAACCTAATGGAGACTGACCTTGAAACAGCCGCATGGCGAAACATGAATTTATGTTACTGCTAGGGTCTCCTGCTTGGATGTTATATAAAAAGAAAAATGGAAGAAAGAATTATATGCAAAGTAAAGATAAGTACTAAATATACTATACATGCTTTAAAATGATTATGCTAAGAACTGGATTGAATTACCTTTGACCATAGATTGGTTGAGTGCTATATATATTCTGACGGCTCCAACAATATTTGTGTGTATTAATAATTGGTGATTAAGCAACAGCTTAGAGAAAGTTTATTGGTTTTGACTGTGATCCACATTTTCAGTTTGAAATTATTATGATAGTGCATTTGTGTGGATTGGTCTTTATCTACCGACATTTACTGTCAACCAATTTACACCACTATGCAATACTTTTGCATTTCACCATGCAATTTCTCAATCAAGATTCACAGTTTTATAATATTTTGTAGCACGTTCCACAATCATAATAAAAGGCAAAAGTATAATGAATATTTATTTGGCCAATAGAAAGGCCAAAGCACAGCAAAGCCTGGTTTTTCATCATTGCTTAATATACTATAATCACACAAATTTTGAACCAACCAAACTAACTCTAAAACCAGAGATGGGAGCATAATGAATTACTCAATGCCTCTACAGTTAGTGTTTCTTTTCCATAACAAACAAGAAGAAAATACTACCTTCAGAGGTGAAATAGTTCTCAAGATATCTGGAATAAATAGCTTTTACGCTCTAAGAACACCGCCCTCATCTTGTGAGGGGGTCACAGAAAAAGGGACCACAAAATAAAACAACTCTACATTAGAAATTCTACTATGGGATCCACTCTGCCCATTTCTACCTTAGATAAACTGGAATATGACAGCAGACAGAGGACCAGACAGGCAGATTTACTGTGTCCAATTTCATAGAACTGCACTGCTCTGTAATACTATCAGGCACATCAATAGTCCGTAACCATAATATGTGGAATGACTTCATCTTATTTTTCCTCACATTTATGGACCACTTTTCTATGAGAAGCTAAAAGACAATGATAAACAAATGTTTCCAGACTTTGCCATAGAAACCAAGGCTACTGGGATAAACTTAGCAAACATACTGGAGTCTGGTTATCTATGCTCAAACAAAAGCTGTCTGGCACCCCTTGGTGAATGCTATCGATCTTTCTTCCCATCACTTACCTAGTGTTCGCAGGTTCTGGTTTTTAAAACCATTGAAAACGTGTTCTACAGGGGAGGCTGATCATTGCAGTAACCTGAAGCATGAATATTTCACCTGAATTATTTTAGCATACCAATACAATTGATTTTCAGATTGCCAGAGGAGCACATTTTCTGTCTGGTTAAATGAAACTACATAACTAGCAGATGTACATGTACACATAAAACCGTAAAGCAGGAATACTAGTAAAACCATATTTAGATAAATCAAATTCACAACTAAAGCAATCACTTTTTTTGTCTGACTTTTTATTTAATTTCTAAGGTTCTAGTACTGAGAGCTTTTCAGTGTTCATCCCATTATTAAAAGTCTAAGGAAATCAGGGTCTCAAACCCATGTGGCTCTCTTGTCAAAAAAAATAAAAAAAAAATAAAAAAATATATATACACACAAGTTCAATTCTTGGGGATCACAAACAGGCCAGCTTTTTCAAGATATTCCTAATGAATATGTGTGAGATAGAGATTTCCTTTCAATGGGGGCAATACACATGGGGGTAAGTCTCGGCAGTCATTTTCAAAAAAATGCCAACGTCGCCTTGCAGAGTAGCAACAGCGGGCAGGAAAAGAGTGGGATTCTTTCCTGCCCCTGAAGAAGCTACTAAACCACCAAGCCCTTCAAGATAGGACTAGGGAAGGCAGCAGCGGTACAGAAGGGAGGCAGCAGCACAATGGTGGGGTGGTGGGCAGTGGCTGGGGGAGCCCCAATGACCTTTACTGTCCGGAGACCCTGACCACTGTCAGTACACCCCTGCCACCTTGTCTTGAACCAACAAAACATGGTCACACTGATTACATGCAATTCTTTCACTCCTTCAGTGGTTCCCTCTTTTTATGGTTCTCCTCTGACTTTGGCCAGTTCTTTTAAGTATCTCGGTGTGACTTTGGATTTACAGTTGACTTTTGATTCTCAGATCCTCTCAAGTTACTCATTCGTGTTTTTGGTCCCTTTGGCTTATTTGCTCACTTGCCTCTATTTGGATAACTCCTGTACCAAACTTTTCTATTCCCTAATGGCTTCTAGATTGGATTACTGCAACATTACTTTCGCAGATCTACCAGCTTACTCCTAGAACAGACTCCAGACTGCTGAAATATTGCTCCCATGCTCAGAAATTTGACCATATCTCCTTCTTTAAATATCATTGGCTTCCCCATCATTTACAGCATCCAACATTAGTTCACATAGTATATTGCACGCTAGCATTCCTCCCTCATTACCCTCATACATGCCATCCCATACTTTGAATTCCTCTTCTGCTCATCGTGTTTACCCCCACCCCCCACACAAACACCTGTTTACTGCTCTAGATTAGAATTGATCAGTCACTCCCAACTTCTTCTCTATTGCTCCATCATTCGGGAATTCTCTGCCACTTGATATCCACTTACAACAACCCTACTCTAAATTTAGAACCCTTTTTACCGAGACATTTCCTACTGGTGTTGGGGCCAAGTGAACTAGCAGGGGTTTTTTTTTCTCTTTTTCTTATCTAGGCTCTCTAATGTTCTTCTTATTTCCCCTCTTTGCTTTACCTATTTCTGTTGGCATTGTAGTTCCTTTCCAGTTTCCTTTAAATTGTTTTAAAGTAAACCACTTTGATTTTATTTGTTTAAAATGTAATTTGTTTTAAACAAACATACACATTAAAGAATACAGAATTAGGGAGGAAGCTATCCACCAATAAATATAGCTGCAATCACTTATGCCATGTCATTGGCAGGCGGAAGTGTCTGTAGTTCTCTTGCAGCATTTTCATGCATGACTTACACTACTTTTGTAGTCTAGTAGCGCTTTAGAAATGATAAGTAGTAATAGTAAAAAAAAAGTGCTATCAAAATGATCTACAAATATGGCCTTGAAAACATTTACTGTTCTGTTTTATTCTTAGGCTTATATCCTTATCACCCTAGAAGGGTAACCAAATTTTCGCAACATTAATAAACCATAAAATGTTACAACAGAAACTTCTTGCACTACTTTCCTCCTTCACATTTTGCATCTACTCTGGTTAGCCAGTGCTTTTCATTGCCATGTGTCAAGAATGGAAGGAAATGTCAGGTTGGCCAAGGGTCCTACAGGGAGACATGTTACTTCTACATGGCAGGCATTACATTAGCCACCTGGCACTGAATGTGTTAGGTTCATATTTTTCTCTCTGGTTCATAAATGTTTACAAGGTTATTAAGGTGCATTACGGCTATAACACGTTATTTGCTCTTTAACACATTTTAAATGGCAAATAACACACATTATATTATGTGCTATTATGGTAATATGTTACCAAGAGATACGTAATAATGAGATGCAAAACATACAAATGCATCCAAGACACCTCTTTCTTATCTGAATTGAACAACATAGCTTTTGGTGAAAACTGCAACCTGCATTATCCCAGGAAATACAATGCCAACTAAAACTTGACATCATTTTTCTGTCCAGGAGCATCAAGCCCCCAACCTTTGACCTGATGCTTCCAGGCCATATCTTAAAGGGGCCAGGCAATAAAAACTTGATCTCCTCCTTTTCCCCCAAAGCCCCCTTGCAAACACCCCCCCCCCCCCCCTCTGCTGGAGCATCCCATTGGAAACCCTCCCTTCACCCTCCTGTACACCCCAAGCCCACCTGGTGAAGTCCCTGGTGTCTAGGGTTTTGGGACAAGAGCAATCCTCAGTTGCTCCTGTCTTACCCTGACCCTCTAAAATTGCACCAGTGACCCCTAGCAGTAGTCTCATAGTACTGCTGCTAGAGGTCAAGCTGCTGTAGGGTTCTGAATCTCGCATCTACTTTTTAAAAATGCTGCTACTAATGTTTGTTTCAAATATTCTTTATTTAGTATCACAGAAAAGGAAATGTTCTCCATTCTGAGCTTATGTAATAAAGCATTTATCGATTCATAGTGCTCCTATAGTTAGCATGATGACTTAAGACTCAAGGACTTAATTGCCCTTATCAGTCTACATTTTACAGAGTCACAATACAAAGTAGATTTGTGCAATTATTGTGATTATACCAGACTACCAGGGCTAAACGTAAGTGGCACATGCTGGGAGGCAATGGTAAATCATCCCAGAACATTGGGGTGGGGGAGGGGCTTATTTTTGCCTTTGTTAGACTGTGATTTACACAGAGCAGGTACCATCTTTTATATAGCTCTATAAAACATTGTTAACACCTTGCAGCTGTATAGCTCTGGCACAAGAAGTACAGGGTGACAATATGGGGGAACAAGCAGTTAATCTTGATTTTATCCAATATATTTATACCTGAATTTAGAGCTCTACCGAATAGCTTATTTTACTATTCAGCCAAATATGAATACCCAATATGAATTAGGGTAATATTGAGCTTTAACATAAATAACAAAAGAAGCAACGTGAAATAAGTGATCAAGTGTTTCTTTCTGTAGTATTTAGCACAGTAGAGCCCCAGATCATTCATACTCAAATTTAAATCACTATTTGGACGAATGCAAATAATGCATTCAGGGCCAAATCGAATCGAATACAAATATTCAGTACAGTCCTATCTGAAATGTGTAATGCTGATCTGCAAGGGCGACATACTGGCCTAGGTTTTAGGATATTCCTAACATGAATACAAGTTAGATTTGTAAGTAATTGAGGTAGCATGCATGCAAACATATTTCATGTATATTTTTAGTGGTATAGTGAAAACCGACTGGTTTACAGTCCTTCATACTTATATCAGTATTGTTACAGCGCAATCCACTTTAGTGCAAGGGTCTGGAACCAAAGAAATAAATGCAGTTAACTAGAGCGTGCACTTAACCATTGCGACCCAAAGAAGCGTGACATCTGACAAACATATGTACAGTAGTTTATTATAAGTACAGTATACAGTCTCCGTTAACTGACATTATACAGTGTCGGTTAACTGACGTTAAGTTAAGCTTACTTGAAGTAATCAGTCATAGTCCTCTGTACACTATTGTGTCTTGAGTTCCATAGACTACATCTTCCAGACGGTAAAAACTGTCATAGCATTGACATCCAGTAGCCTCCAGATAGGCCCGCACGTGTTGAGACTCTCCAGTGCTCTTGCAAAAGTGACAGGAGGTTGTTGAATTTTGTCAGCATGTGCCTCACTGCTCATTTCATCATCTGTTTCATCATCAGCCGTTGCCTGCATGTAGGCGCATATCAGCTAAGTAGTGATGAAACGCCTCTTCAGTAACACCGGCTGGGATGTCAATAGCCTGTTCAACTGACGCGTTTGCAACAGCTGCATCTGTTTCGTCCCTCTCCACATCCCTAACAAAGCTTGCCTGCTTGTAACAGTTCACAATGGTTGACGTTAGACAGCCTGACATCATCACTGTGTGCAGCACAATTATCACAAAGCAACAAAATCTGACGCTTTTGTGCCCGCATTCTAGTGTCTAACTTCTTTAGCCACTGTTTCCAAATTTCTCCAGTCATCCATGAATTTGCATTAGCCTCGTATGACACAGAAAGTCGCTTAACATTCTTGAAGCAACGGGGCTGTTTGCTCTTTCCAATGACGAGTGGTTCCAACTTCTCACTCCCATCCATATTGCAGCAAAGGAGAATCGTCAGTCGATCCTTCAACATTTTACTTCCTGTTTGAATGCAAGTGTTCTATCAGGAATCGCTCTCCAGTAGAGACTATTTTCGTCAGTATTGAAAATGTCACGAGGTGCAAACTCATTCAAGATGGTAGGAAGAACTGAAACAACCCAATTTTTAGCACCAAAGTCATCAGCATCTTGTTTCTCACCATGCTGTTTCTTGAATTTTATGTTGTTCCTCTCCTTCCATCTTTCCAACCATCCAACAGTGGCTTTGAATTCAGTGAGTCCAAGACTTTCAGCTAGCTGATTAGCTTTCTCCATAAGCAGTGGACCACTGACAGGAAACTGTCTGCTCCTGACTTGAGAAAACCACCGAACAGCATCTTCTACCTCCTCAGCTTTTCCCGCCCGTTTTCATTACCGTTGTGGATTTGTATTGTTTTGCCAGTCTTCCAGAAGCTGGTCTTTCTGCTACAAGACACATGAAATTTGACTGGGATTGACACCATATTCTTTAGCAACAGATGCTTGACTTTGTTTGTTTTCTAATTTTTTAAGGTAATCAATAGAAATCAAACAAAATAAAACATGGAACAGAAAATAAGATGATACTTTTTTTACTGGACATAACTTAATACATTTCTTGATTCTATTCGTTCAGGCAGTGTTAAAGTCTTACAATTCTGCCGCGATGACGACTCCAGTGTACACTCTAACAACATTCATTCGCTTATTCTGCCTGTGGCAGTTAACCGAGATTTCAAATTTACTGCCCCTTTGTCACGCACCAATTGGCTTCCATATTCCATGCGTGCGCTTATGCGGAGTCTTTCCTGCACAGGAGCGGTCTTAATCCATGCATATAAGCAAATCTTGTACTTATCATTGGTGCGCTAAACCGAAGTTTGTCCCCATAGAAATTGATGGTGTGAAATGGGACCGAAGTACGGCATGCAGTTAAACAGAGCATGCGCTTATCCGACATGCACTTAAATGGAGTGCACTGTACTTAGAAATAGAGTAGATATTACTTGCTCAGCACATAACGCGATATATCAAGTAGAAAGTAAACAAATATAATGCAGTTTATACAAAAAGATGTTTTGTTTAGGGAATTGCTTTGTAGAATTCTGTGAGATGCCTTCTCTTTCACTGAGTTGCAGAACTGAAAAGGATTTCAGCATATGACAAAGGCGGAAGCAGAACACTATAACAGATTGTGAAGCAGTCCTTACAGATGCTCTGTTTGATGTATTGCTATTCTGTTGTTATTCATAAGTACATAAGTAGTGCCATACTGGGAAAGACCAAAGGTCCATCTAGCCCAGCATCCTGTCACCGACAGTGGCCAATCCAGGTCAAGGGCACCTGGCACGCTCCCCAAACGTAAAAACATTCCAGACAAGTTATACCTAAAAATGCGGAATTTTTCCAAGTCCATTTAATAGCGGTCTATGGACTTGTCCTTTAGGAATCTATCTAACCTCTTTTTAAACTCCGTCAAGCTAACGTACCACGTTCTCCGGCAACGAATTCCAGAGTCTAATTACACGTTGGGTGAAGAAACATTTTCTCCGATTCGTTTTAAATTTACCACACTGTAGCTTCAACTCATGCCCTCTAGTCCTAGTATTTTTGGATAGCGTGAACAGTCGCTTCACATCCACCCGATCCATTCCACTCATTATTTTATACACTTCTATCATATCTCCCCTCAGCCGTCTCTTCTCCAAGCTGAAAAGCCCTAGCCTTCTCAGCCTCTCTTCATAGGAAAGTCGTCCCATCCCCACTATCATTTTCGTCGCCCTTCGCTGTACCTTTTCCAATTCCACTATATCTTTTTTGAGATACGGAGACCAGTACTGAACACAATACTCCAGGTGCGGTCGCACCATGGAGCGATACAACGGCATTATAACATCCGCACACCTGGACTCCATACCCTTCCTAATAACACCCAACATTCTATTCGCTTTCGTAGCCGCAGCAGCACACTGAGCAGAAGGTTTCAGCGTATCATCGACGACGACACCCAGATCCCTTTCTTGATCCGTAACTCCTAACGCGGAACCTTGCAAGACGTAGCTATAATTCGGGTTCCTCTTACCCACATGCATCACTTTGCACTTGTCAACATTGAACTTCATCTGCCACTTGCACGCCCATTCTCCCAGTCTCGCAAGGTCCTCCTGTAATCGTTCACATTCCTCCTGCGACTTGACGACCCTGAATAATTTTGTGTCATCGGCGAATTTAATTACCTCACTAGTTATTCCCATCTCTAGGTCATTTATAAATACATTAAAAAGCAACGGACCCAGCACAGACCCCTGCGGGACCCCACTAACTACCCTCCTCCACTGAGAATACTGGCCACGCAATCCTACTCTCTCTGCTTCCTATCTTTCAACCAGTTCTTAATCCATAATAATACCCTACCTCCGATTCCATGACTCTGCAATTTCTTCAGGAGTCTTTCGTGCGGCACTTTGTCAAACGCCTTCTGAAAATCCAGATATACAATATCAACCGGCTCCCCATTGTCCACATGTTTGCTTACCCCCTCAAAAAATGCATTAGATTGGTGAGGCAAGACTTCCCTTCACTAAATCCGTGCTGACTTTGTCTCATCAGTCCACGTTTTTGTATATGCTCTGCAATTTTATTCTTAATAATAGCCTCCACCATCTTGCCCGGCACCGACGTCAGACTCACCGGTCTATAATTTCCCGGATCTCCTCTGGAACCCTTCTTAAAAATCGGAGTAACATTGGCTACCCTCCAGTCTTCCGGTACTACACTCGATTTTAGGAACAGATTGCATATTTCTAACAGTAGCTCCGCAAGTTCATTTTTTAGTTCTATTAATACTCTGGGATGAATACCATCAGGTCCCGGTGATTTACTACTCTTCAGCTTGCTGAACTGACCCATTACATCCTCCAAGGTTACAGAGAATTTGTTTAGTTTCTCCGACTCCCCCGCTTCAAATATTCTTTCCGGCACCGGTGTCCCCCCCAAATCCTCCTCGGATTGTTGTTGGTTTTTTTTTTTTGGATGAGAACTACCAATGCTGATTTCTTGAGCATTAACTCCCTAATTCCATAAAAATCACCAAAAATTGCATTCACAAATTTGGGCACGTACCCAATTTGTGCGTGCAATTTAATTGAATGAGCCAATTAGCACCAATTGCCTTTTTTAACAAGCAACTATTGGCACTAATTATAGTAAGTTGGCATTTACATGCCTAAAATTTATGCACGATTGGAAAAAGGTGGCGCAGAAATACAAGGAGCATGGACGTAACATGGACATCCCTAAAATTAACATGCTTTGTTACAGAATTATGGGGATACATGCCTAGTGTAGGTGCATACATTTGCACCACGTTTCAGTTGCTGCAAATGGCCGTACCTAAAACTGGGCATGATTCCCAGACATAAGCGCTGTTCTGTAAACTGTACCTAACTTAGCAGCATTTTTTTTCAGTGCTATATATAGAGAATCTAACCCTAAACACTTTGCATGCCAAACCTGCCTTCAACTACATAGATATATCATATCTTTCATCTGCCAGCATAAAGCCCAAAACAAAATGCTTTAAAATGATCCATAAACATATCATTCTTTTGAACACTAAATTTTTGTGAAATGGAATTTTATTTAAAAATCAGCCATAATACACACAGAAAAAACCCCACATAGTTGTCTTTATCGGTCCATATTTACATGTTTGGAACATTGTATGTTCACCATTTCCAAAGTATATGTATGTGTGTGTGGGGGGGGGGGGGGAAATATGTGCAATTTCAAGTAAGATAAAAAGTTCACATCTACAACGGAGAAGGGTAGTTAGCGGGATCCCTCACGGATCGGTGCTGGGACCTCTGCTTTTTAATATATTCATACATGACCTAGAGATGGGGGGTAACTAGTGAGGTAATCAAATTTGCCGATGACACAAAGTTATTCAAAGTAGTCATGCAAGGTTCAGCGTTGGGAGTCACGGACCGAGAAAGGGATCTAGGTTTCGTCGTTGATGATACGATGAAAACTTCTGCTCAATGTGCTGCTGCGGCTAGGAAAGCAAATAGAATATGTTGGGTATTATTAAGAAAGGGATGGAAAACAAAAATAAGGATATTATTCTGCCGTTGTATCGCTCCATGGTGCGACCGCACCTCAAGTATTGTGTTCAATTCTGGTCACCGCATCTCAAAAAAGACATAGTGGAATTGGAAAAGGTACAGAGAAGGGCGACAAAGATGATACAGAGGAAGGGACGACTTCCCTATGAGGAAAGGCTGAAGAGGCTGGGGCTCTTCAGCTTGGAGAAAAGGCGGCTGAGGGGAGATATGATAGAGGTCTATAAGATAATGAGTGGAATGGAACGGGTCGATGTGGAGCATCTGTTTACGCTTTCCAAAAATACTAGGACAAGGGGGCATGCAATGAAGCTGCAGTGTGCTAAATTTAAAAAGAATCGGAGGAAAATTTTCTTCACTCAACGCATAGTTAAACTCTGGAATTCGTTGCCAGAAAAGGTGGTTAAGGCGGTTAACATAGTGGACTTCAAAAAAAGGGTTGGGCGGCTTCCTGGAGGAAAAAACCATAGAATGTTATTGAATGGACGAGGGAAAACAGTATTTCTAGGATGGGCGGGATAAATTGCTTGTTCTTTTGGCCGCTGTCGGTGACAGAGTGCTGGGCTCGATGGACCCTTGGTCTGTCCCAGTATGGTGATGCTTATGTACTTATGAGTATGATCCAAACAGTATACAGTGCAATTCTGGTGCTTTTGTTATTTTATGTTTTCTGAATCGTCATGAAAAATATGACCTTTTATTTCCAAGACAGCATTCTCTAAGCCCTTAGGGGTCCTTTTACCAAGCTGCAGGGAAAAGGGCCATGCGCTAGCAGCGGGGGCCGTTTTTCCTACGTGCCAGGGCCCTTTTTAGCACAGTGGGTAAAAAGATCCCAAGCACACATGGCCATGCGGTAAGAGAACTCTTATCGCATGGCCATGCGACAAGGAGCCCTGGTGGCGATAAGGGCTCCCACGCTAACCCGGCGGTAACCGGACAGCACGCAGTGATGCCCAATTACCACTGCTCCAGCCATTTCCGGGGCATTTTGTTTTCCGCCGGAAATGGCACGCACTCAGGGCAGGAATACCACCGGCGGATCATGCTTTGGGCCGGCGGTAGTCCTGGAAGAGCGAGCGCTAAGCCCGCATTGGGCTTACCGTTGCTACGTAAAAGGGCCCCTTAATGCTTAAAGGTAATGCAAACAGAGCAAGCGTTAGAAACAGGGCCTGAAAACGCTTCTTCAGTTGAACACGGGGAGGAATACCGGATGAAACTGAAAGAAGCCAAGAGAGAGGTACGTCTGGCGAAGGCGCAAGCGGAAGAACAAGTGGCTAGAAATGTAAGGAGGGGCGACAAAAATTTCTTCAGGTATATTAGTGAAAGAAGAATGACTAAAAAGGGAATTGTGAGACTAAAAGATACAGCGAACCGCTATGTAGATAATGATGAAGAAAAAGCCAATTTGCTAAATAGATACTTTTGTTCTGTTTTCACTGAAGAAAATCCTGGAGAAGGACCACGAGGGACTGGCAAAAGTACACCTGAGAATGGAATGGATACAGCACCGTTCATGGAAGAGAGTATCAACAACTTGGAAAGCTAAAGGTGGACAAAGCCATGGGACCGGACGGGATCCACCCCAGAATATTGAGGGAGCTCAGAGAGGTTCTGGCGGGTCCTCTTAAAGATTTGTTTAATAAATCCTTGGAGACGGGAGAGGTTCCGAGGGACTGGAGAACGGCGGAGGTGGTCCCTCTTCACAAAAGTGGTGATAGGGAAGAAGCTGGAAACTACAGGCCGGTAAGCCTCACTTCAGTTATTGGAAAAGTAATGGAAGCCATGCTGAAGGAAAGGATAGTGAATTTCCTAGAAGCCAATAAGTTGCAAGATCCGAGACAACATGGTTTTACCAGAGGGAAATCCTGCCAAACGAATCTCATTGAATTCTTTGATTGGGTAACTGGAGAATTGAATCATCGACGTGCTATAGACATAATCTACTTAGATTTTAGCAAAGCTTTTGACACAGTTCCCCACAGGAGGCTCTTAAATAAACTAGATGGGCTGAAGATAGGTCCCGAAGTGGTGAACTGGATTAGGAACTGGTTGACGGACAGACAACAGAGGGTGGTGGTAAATGGAGTTCGCTCGGAGGAGGGAAAGGTGAGTAGTGGAGTGCCTCAGGGATCGGTGCTGGGGCCGATTCTGTTCAATATATTTGTGAGTGACATTGCCGAAGGGTTAGAAGGTAAAGTTTGCCTATTTGCGGATGATACTAAGATTTGCAACAGAGTGGACACCCGGGAGGGAGTGGAAAGCATGAAAAGGGATCTGAGGAAGCTAGAAGAATGGGCTAAAGTTTGGCAATTAAAATTCAATGCGAAGAAATGCAAAGTGATGCATGTAGGGAGTAGAAACCCACGAGAGACTTATGTGTTAGGCGGTGAGAGTCTGATAGGTACAGATGGGGAGAGGGATCTTGGGGTGATAGTATCCGAGGATCTGAAGGCGACGAAACAGTGTGACAAGGCGGTGGCCGTAGCGAGAAGGTTGCTAGGCTGTATAGAGAGAGGTGTGATCAGCAGAAGAAAGGAAGTGTTGATGCCCCTTGTACAAGTCGTTGGTGAGGCCCCACCTGGAGTATTGTGTTCAGTTTTGGAGGCCGTACCTTGCGAAGGATGTTAAAAAAATGGAAGCGGTGCAAAGAAAAGCTACGAGAATGGTAAGGGATTTGCGTTCCAAGACGTATGAGCAAAGACTTGCTGACCTGAACATGTATACCTTGGAGGAAAGGAGGAACAGGGGTGATATGATACAGACGTTCAAATACTTGAAAGGTATTAATCCGCAAAAAAATCTTTTCCAGAGATGGGAAGGCGGTAGAACGAGAGGACATGAAATGAGATTGAAGGGGGGCAGACTCAAAAAAGATGTCAGGAAGTATTTTTTCACAGAGAGGGTGGTGGATGCTTGGAATGCCCTCCCGCGGGAGGTGGTGGAGATGAAAACGGTAACGGAATTCAAACATGCGTGGGATATGAATAAAGAAATCCTGTGCAGTAGGAATGGATCCTCAGAAGCTTAGCCAAAATTGGGTGGCGGAGCAGGTGGGGGGAAGATAGGTTGGTGGTTGGGAGGCGAGGATAGTGGAGGGCAGACTTATACGGTCTGTGCCAGAGCCAGTGATGGGAGGCGGGACTGGTGGTTGGGAGGCGGGAAATACTGCTGGGCAGACTTGTACGGTCTGTGCCCTGAAAAAGGCAGGTACAAATCAAGATAAGGTATACACATATGAGTTTATCTTGTTGGGCAGACTGGATGGACCATGCAGGTCTTTTTCTGCTGTCATCTACTATGTTACTATGTCCTTTCAACAACAAAAAGGATAAAAGATATTTACATATAGATAACATTTCTAAGTAGAAAGTAGTTGGTATCTTTCTTCTCCTGAATTTAAAATCAAAGCAACTTATTACCAGCTAAAAACAAATGAGACTACTATTAAAATTCCATCCTCACTCAGGTCAGCATACCCTATGCTTATTTATTTATTACATGCGTTTGATATGCAAAGTATGACTTCTATGCGATTAACAATAAAAAATATATAAAAATAAGTAAACCACGAGGATTCAAGCATTACGAAAGGAGATGATGAAACAGTGGCATAGCCACAAGTGGGCCTGGGTGGGCAGGAACCAACCCTCTTTAGGCTCAGGCCCAACCAGAGGCAACACACTCTTACTGCAGCTGGTAGGGGATCCCCAAGTCCTGCCAGCTGAGAACCTCCTTGAACACAACCTCTCCAACTCAACTCTACAGTCAGCAGCAGACCTCCTTTGCTGCCTGATGCTAGCACCTGGCATATGCTCAGTTTCTATGCATGTGCAGGAAAATCAAGCATGTGCCAGGTGCTGGCGGTGGGTGCCGACTGTGGAACTGTGTTAAAAGAGACTTGGATGCATTCAAGGAGGTTTTCAGCTAGCAGGGCTTGAGGATCCCCACCAGTTCAGGTATTTGTTGGAAGTGTGAGGGGAGGGGGATGAGAAGATTACATGTGTCCACCCAGTTTGCCCAACAGCCCAGTCAAAATTTGAGGTCTGGTTACGCCTCTGGAATGAGCTAAAGGGAAGGAGTGTGTCAACTAGTTATTTTAAAGGTCTCATGAAAGAGCCAGATCTTCATGTGTGGTTTGAATTCACATTAGGAAGTAAGTGACTGAGTGGCTTTGGGAAAGAAATTCCATAGTTTGAGATGAAGATGTCAGAATGCAATCTCTCTGGTGATGTCAAGGCGCAGAATGGATGGCAGTGGGAGAGGGAGGAGGAGTTGTGATGAACAGAGAGAATAAACAGGGCTGTAGGGGATAAGGAGCTTGTGAAGATAATCTGGGACAGTAGGGAGACATCCCTGGAATACAAGTAATAAAAACTTAGAAAGGGTCCACCAATCAAAACTGACGTTTTGATATGCTCAATGTTTCAAAGCCTTGTGCAGCATTAACATACATAGCATCGTCCCCTCTAAGCTCAGCAGGAGTCCCTCTACCCATAGTCCTACCAGTCTGTGTGTGTGTGGGGGGGTGAGTGGCAGTGGGGGGGGTGGGGGGTATGACGTTTCATTACCACTTTTCTAACAGTGAGGGACAGGCATATTTTGCAGGACTCCAGGGAACCTGCCAGTCCCTGGTGACTGAAAACACAATATTATCACTCCCTACTAGCAGCAATGCAGTTGGAGGAACTACTACTACTACTTAACATTTCTAGAGCGCTACTAGGGTTACGCAGCGCTGTAGAATTTAACAAAGAGAGACAGTCCCTGCTCAAAGAGCTTACAATCTAATAGACAAGTGAACGGTCGGTCCGATAGGGGCAGTCAAATTGGGGCAGTCTGGATTCACTGAACGGTAAGGGTTAGGTGCCGAACGCAGCATTGAAGAGGTGGGCTTTAAGCAAAGACTTGAAGACGGGCAGGGAGGGGGCTTGGCGTAAGGGTTCAGGAAGGTTGTTCCAAGCATAGGGTGAGGCGAGGCAGAATGAGCGGAGCCTGGAGTTGGCGGTGGTGGAGAAGGGTACTGAGAGGAGGGATTTATCCTGTGAACGGAGGTTACGGGCGGGAACGTAAGGGGAGATGAGGGTACTCCCACTCAGTTTAGAAGGAACAGTGATACATATAGTAACATATAACATGAATTGCACCATATGCCTGGAATAGACTTCCTGAGCCGGTACGTCAAGCTCCATCTCTGGCCGTCTTCAAATCTAAGCTAAAAGCCCACCTTTATGATGCTGCTTTTAACTCCTAACCCTTATTCACTTGTTCAGAACCCTTATTTTATCATCCTCACTTTAATATTCCCTTATCGCTTGTTTGTCTGTCCTAATTAGATTGTAAACTCTGTCGAGCAGGGACTGTCCCTTCATGTTCAAGTGTACAGCGCTGCGTATGTCTAGTAGCGCTTTAGAAATGATGAGTAGTAGTAGTAGTGTAACATAGTAAATGACGGCAGATAAAGACCTATAGTATAACAATGCTAGGTATGACAGCAATGCCCCATAAAACTTATTAAAAACTAAAAAATTTTTATAAACGTTAACTACAAACATAGCATTTGTTAATTCATGCTGTTGGTAGCATCTCTTACTTTATCAATAAAGTACCACTACACATATTTTGCTTACTTAATATCTGTGTGTTGACATTCTTAGTCATCAAGAGATGACATCAACAGCACGCATTAAGGTAGTATTTAGCAACAGTGACGGACAAACTGTTTAATACATTATCTAGCCCCCCCCCCCCCCCCAATATTAAAAATGATTTAGATAGCAAGGAGAGTCTCACGGCCAATTTAAATCAGCTGCCCATGGCTAACTGGGCATATTCAGCGGCACTTAACTGAATTAGTACCGTTGAAAATGGCCAGTTAGCGACCAAGTCAAAATAAACTATTTTGAGGGCATTCCGGAGCGGAGTTGGCATTTAGGACGGCATAAATGTCAGTCCTACCTTTATGCGGTTTGCCATAGCTGGGTAAGCGCTGAATATCACACTTAACTTGGCTGTGTTTTTGTCACCCCTGTATCTGGAGCCCAGATATGACCCAACATTGAATTTTGGGGGATAATGCTGATCGCCACTGACTTAATATCGGGCCCTATGTATCTACAGTACCAAGGAGTACAGCACAATGCAAGTGGTACCGGATATTTCTGATAGTATTCTCTTGCATTTTCGTGCTATGCAGATTTTGGATTTGAAATCCACAGTAGCACTTAGAAGAAGGTCATGTCCAGACCTATTAACATCAAGGAAAGTTCTTCTGATATTCTAGGCTATATTTCTGATTTTGCATCACAATATCAAAGAAGCTCATGGTTAATTCAGCTAGTAATTGGGTTCAATATTTCTACATATGTTTCCTCCCCTATTACTTTATATTACTACTACTACTAATTATCATTTCTATAGCGCTACTAGACGTACGCAGCGCTGTACATTTGAACATGAAGAGACAGTCCCTGTTCGACAGAGCTTACAATCTAATTAGGACAGACAAACAGGACAAACGATATAAGGGAATATTAAAGTGAGGATGATAAAATAAGGGTTCTGAACAAGTGAATAAGGGTTAGGAGTTAAAGTTTGTCCTGTTTGTCTATCCTAATTAGATTGTAAGCTCTGTCGAGCAGGGACTGTCTCTTCATGTTCAAGTGTACAGTGCTGCGTACCTCTAGTAGCGCTATAGAAATGATAAGTAGTAGTAAAAGCAGCATCAAAAGGGTGGGCTTTTAGCTTAGAAGATGGCCAGAGATGGAGCTTGATGTACTGGCTCAGGAAGTCTATTCCAGGCATATGGTGCAGCCAGAAAAAAGGAACAGAGTCTGGAGTTAGCAGTGGAGGAGAAGGGTGCAGATATAGGCTGTGTTGTCTTCTTTAATTAAATTTTATAAGGTTGTGCTGACAATATCAAAGTAAGTGTTATTACTGTGATAAGTTCCTTTAGGTGGTCTTTTACTAAGCCACGGTAGCATTTTTAGCTCGCTGTAGAAATCAGCTGGCAGTATGGGTGTCTCGGCATTTACTGCCAGCTGATTTCTACCGCAAGCTAAAAACACTACCACAGCTTAGTAAAATACCTCCTTAGTGAATAAACCTGCATTCACTCAAACAGAATGAGATAAAGAGAATTTGAGAGCTAACCTAGGGGCCCTTTTACTAAGCCACTTAAGTCTCTACGTGCACCCAAAGCACGTCAAAATGGAGTTACCCGAATACTATGTGGTTCTTGTGATAATTTCATTTTTGGCACATGGCCGAAAAATAATTTTTGTTTTTGGATGCGTGTATTGGATGCGCACCCAAGTGGCATTTGAAGCGCGTAGGTCATTACCACCGCTTACCACATGAGACTTTACCACTAGGTCAATAGCTGGCAGTAAGGTCGCAGACCCAAAATGGACGTGTGGCAATTTTGATTTTGCTGCACGTCCATTTTCGGCACAAATTTTAAAAAGGCCTTTTTTCACAAGTGAACTGAAAAATGGATCGGGGCGTGCCCAAAACCCGCGCCTACACTACCGCAAGCCATTTTTCAGTGCATCTTAATAAAAGGATCCCCTAGTGAATATCACAGTCTAGGACCTCATACTGAACCAAATAGTTGGATAAGAGCATAAGAATAGCCTTCTTATGCTCTTATCCATATAGCCCAGTATCATTATTATTTATTGCATTTGTATCCCACATTTTCCCACCTATTTGCAGGCTCAATGTGGCTTACATTGTTCCGTTATGGCAATCGCCATTTCCGGAGTGAGAGATACAAGTGGTATTACATTAAAGAACATGATTGGCATAGTAGATTAAGCAATCAAGTATAAGGAGTTCATGTTCAAAATAAGAGATAGGGCGGTATTGCGTTAATGTTCATTCATAGTAGAGTAGACCTTGGCAGTCAAGTATATAGAGTTAGGTTTTATCCAGTTCAGGCTTGAGTTTCATTGTCTGGTAATTAGGATGGATCATTGTGGTATGCCTTGTTGAACAAGCTGGTCTTCAGTGATCTCCGAAAGTTAGTTAGGTCAGGTATTTTTTTCATGGCGAGTGGTAATGCATTCCATAGCTGCGTGCTTATGTAGGAGAAGCTGGATACGTATGTTAATTTGTATTTTAGTCCTTTGCAAGTGGGGTAATGGAGGTTCCGGAATGTGCGTGCTGATCTTTTAGTGTTCCTGGGTGGTAAGTCTATGAGGTCTGACATGTAGACCAGGGCCTCTCCGTAAATGATCTTGTGAATCAGAGTGCAGATTTTGAACGTAATACATTCTTTAAGTGGGAGCCAGTGTAGTTTTTCTCTTAGGGGTTTGGCACTTTCGTATTTCCAAATATGAATCTGGCTGCTGTATTTTGGGCTGTTTGGAGCTTCTTGATGATTTGTTCTTTACATCCGGCATATACTGCATTACAGTAATCTAGGTGATTTAACACCATTGATTGTACCAGGCTGTGAAATATTTCCCTTGGGAAGAAAGGTTTTACTCTTTTGAGTTTCCAAATTGATTGGAACATTTTCTTTTCTTCCAACAGTGGCCAATCTAGGTCGCAAGTACCTGGCAGAACGGACGATGACATGCAAACGGATTGGCTAAATCACTGTTTACTTACCCCTGCTTCAACTGTGCATATTGGGGGCCTATTGACCCACCAAATAATGCATGCTAACAATTAACAGAGTACCTTTGCAGTAAAAGTATTTTCTGCTGTTCTAACAGCTAATGCAGAATGGGGCTGAGACTACGCAAGGACTGCGTCTTACAGTTAATATAGAGAAAGTTACTGCATGTTAACTGTTAAAGCAAAAAATAATGAAGTAGTTAATGTTACCTGGATAGGTCTAGCTACTTGATATCATGTTATCTGAAGTGCAGCAATAATTGCATACTAACTGGAAACTGCAGGGCACACCCCCAACTGTTAAAGCAATCCTGCAATTACTTCTGGGCACAGATTTAGATAGGGGAAACTGTCTAGGATGCTAATCCCTTAATTCTATAAATTTGGGTGCTCAACTTTACACTTAAGGCTAGATTCTAAATATAGCACCAAAAAAGCACTATTATATAAGCCATGCTTAAAGTTAGGTACAGTTTATAGAATAGAACTTACACCCGGGAAGCGCGCCTAACTTTAGGTATGGCCATTTGCACCATCTGAAACGTGGAGTAAATGTTTGCACCTACATTATGCACGCATTCCCATTATTCTATAACACGTGTTTATGTTAAGAATGCTCCCCCCCCCCCCCGTCATTATGCCCATGACTCACTTCCATGCCCCCCCCACTTTTCAGATCGCACATAAATTTTAATTTTACGCACGTAAATGCCAATTAAATCTAATTTAGTGCCAATAATTTGTTAAAAAGCAAATTATTGGTGCTAGTTAGTTTGCTATTCAATTCAATTGCATGCATGCCAAAATTTGCACACTCAACTTTTGGCAACTTTTATAGAATTAGGGAGTTGGGTGTCCAATTATTGGTGTAAATTGGTGTTAGTGTTTATTGGCCCCACCTATATGTACTGCCCTGCCCATTTTATGCCCCCTTGCAAAATACATGCTACGCAAGATAGGCACTTCTTTACAGGATAGTGGAATAGTGGCATAAATGCACATTTGCGCCAAGTATTCGAAACATCAACATACATTATGCATGCATAAATATTAGAGCCTAGTTTACAGAATTGACCTTCACATGTACTATAACTGCAAAATCTTCCCACACTTTATTGTGATATGGCTATGAATACAATTTATAAAGTTGTCTAGTGATTAATGCAGCGGACTGATCCTGGGGAACTGGGTTCAATTCCTACTATAGCTCCTTGTGACTCTGGGTAAGTCACTTAACCCTCGAATTGCCCCAAGTACCAGTATGTACCTGTATATACAATGTAAACCGCTTTTAATGTAGTTGCAAAAACCACAGAAAGGCAGTTTATCAAGTCCCATTTCCCTTTCCCTATGTGAGATTCTACATGGAATGTTGCTGTTCATACTATTTGAGATTCTACATGGAATGTTGCTAGTGGAGGAGTAGCCTAGTGGTTAGTGAGGCAGACTTTGATCCTGGGGAACTGGGTTCGACTCCCACTGTAGCTCCTTGTGACACTGGGCAAGTCACTTTTATTTATTTGTTGCATTTGTATCCCACCTTATTCCACCTCTTTGCAGGCTCAAAGTGGCTTACAATACATCATGGGTAGTGGAGGAATGTTAATAAACATTTGGTATTACAGGATCTTGGTCAGCATGATGATAGTAAAATAAAAATAATAAACGAAATCATAGTGTACAGATACTATGAAAAGTTCTGAATATAGATGTGCGAGTTGTGCATATTCACAATTGTTGATCTTTGTGGTATGCTTTATTAAAGAGATGTGTCTTCAGTAGTATGCAGAAGTTCGTTCTTTCAAATATCGATTTCAAGCTGTGTGGCAGTGGTAGGTAAAGTTTGACGCAAGCATTATTTTGTATTTCATTCCTTTGCAGCTGGGGAAGTGCAGATCAAGGAATGTGCAGGATGATCTTTTGGCATTCCTAGGTGGTAGGTCTATCAGGTCTGATATGTACGCTGGTGCATCTCCAGCGTACATGAACTAGTGAGCATATTTTGAACATGATGCGTTCCTTGAGTGGTAGCCAGTGTAGTTTTTCTCGTAGGGGCTTGGCACTTTCAAATTGTGGTTTGCCAAATATGAGTATAGCTGCAGTGTTCTGGGCTGTCTGGAGTTTCTTGATTATTTGTTCTTTGCAGCCGGCATATAGTGCGTTACAATAGTCTAGATGACTGAGCACCATTGATTGTACCAGGTTGCGGAAAACACTCCTTGGGAAGAAAGGTCTTATTGTTTTTAATTTCCACATAGAGTGGAACATCTTCTTGGTTATGTTTTTTGCGTGGTTCTCTAGTGTTAGGCGTCGATCAATAGTGACTCCAAGAATTTTTAGGGTTTCTGAGATAGGAAGGTTTAGAGTTGGTGTGTTAATGGCGGTGAATTCTTTCTTGTTGTGTTGTGAGGTGAGTATTAGGCACTGGGTTTTATCTGCATTGAGTTTTAGCCGAAATGCGTCCGCCCAAGAATGCATGATATTGAGACTTTGGTTGATGTCATTGGAAATTTCTTTTAGGTCTTGTTTGAATGGGATGTAGATCGTTACGTCATCTGCGTAAATGTATGGATTAAGGTTAACCTTCCATTGCCCCAGGTACAAATAAGTACCTGTATATACTATGTAAACTGCTTTGAATGTAGTTGCAAAAAAAACACAGAAAGGCAGCATATCAAGTCCCATTTCCCTTCCCTTCAGAGAATTAGCATGTTTGCATAATTTAAGTAACAACAAAAGGAACTGAAATTCCTTAAAGTATAGCATATTACATGAAAAACTATTAACTGTAAATTAGTATATGCAGCATTAGCATAAGTTATGCTAAAGAATTCACTGAATGCTACTGAAAGATCAAAATTAGTTTTGCACACAAATTTGAATTCATGGAATGCTACAGAAATACCACCATTAGTTTTGCACTCATATACAAATGAGGCACACAATTTAACCAGACAGTATATAATGTATGTTACAGAAAGATCTGCAAGCTATATATTATATATAACCCTATGGGACCAGAAACCACAGCTAATAAAATATAAATATTGTAAGGCATATTGCTAGGTTGAATTATAAGCAATATACAAGCAGAAGGTGTTTGAAAACATAAAATAAGCACCAGGTTGCTGCCAGATGCATGCAACAAATAAGTCACAACATTTTAATAAACTATTAGGTAGACTACTTATAAAAGCTACTCTAAATACCTTATGGTTCTTTTCTAGTAAAATAAGAAATTTCCCATAGGCATCCTCTCTATATAATTACCAACGTAAATAAACCACAGTGTACTTACATTCAGTCTTAATAACCTTCATATTTTGAACTCACAAGAACTAAAAAGCTACACATTACTTTAAGCCTTTAGCATATCACAATACCAATATTATGCAGCCTAACAATGAACTTCTTATAGTCAGAGTTAATAAGACTATCTGGCATTTTCTACCATGTTTAAGGCTCCTTGAAAACAATGTCAAAATTCTATTAATCCACACTACCTTTCAAAATAGGGTACCAATGACAACATGCCTTCCAAAAAAATAAACATTTCAGTCAAAGGCGAGCTGCAAAGTCTGTTGCCGAAAATAGGGTTAAATCCCTGCAGGTAAATGGCACGTTTTTTTTTTTTTCCCAGTCTGCAAATTTTGAATCCCATTGAATCTCCTTCTGACATTGTAAGCAGACAAATTTTAGTTATCCATTCTGTAAATCGGTTTCTACATTCAGTGAGCAGTTAGCTAAGTACTTCTGGTTACCCCCCCCCCCCCCCCCCCATCACCACCCAGTAAAGCTATTGGGGGGGATGGGGAAACAGCACAATGAGGTTTAACACAAAAGACCATCCTTTTCATCTTTTATGCTTCTCCATTTTCCTCCAGCTGAGCTGCAGCTTTATTCAAATAACACTTTCAATAAATACAAGTAAATAAAAAAAAAATCCAACAGCTCATTAACTAGAAGGAAACAAAGGACATAAAAACCTTGTCCAAAAGCAAAATACATGGTACAGATGGCTGTTTTTCCATTTTGCCTTCGGTACTGCTGCAAAGGCCCACATACTGAAAAGGACAGCGAACATCCCCGGTTATTCTCAACAAAAGCACTCACCGGGTATATAACTGCATTTAAAAACATGGCTGGCTGGCACAGCGACAACTGCATGCAAGTCTCCTTTAAAAATATATATGTTCTAATGCTACAAAACCGATTTTCATTCCTTGTGGTGTTGATTTGAAATTAAAGATAAAAGCAGGAAGGAAAAGTGATTGCTACACAGCTGCTACCGCCACCCTTCCAGCACAAAGTGTAGTCCGTTCATTCATTAATTGATTCATTCATTCGCTCATTAATAGAGGCATTCTTAACAGCAAGAACAGAATCCAGGAAAAAATAATTCTGACTCTTTACCTCTCTCGACGCGGATTTATCAGCGCAAACAGCAAGTTTCTTTTAAAACATGTAGAAAACAAATCTGCTTCAGTCTCTCTCTCTGCAGTTCATCCAAGCGTCTCATCTACATGCATCTGAGCAAGCACTTGCCAGCAGCTGCTGCTTTTATCAAACCCACAGACACAGCAAATTAGTCCCTCCTGCTCAGTTAGACAGCACAGAAAATGTGTACTATTCACACTCTGGGCTGTTGGGCGAGGCAAGCTTCTCCTGTCCCTCTGTCTCCCTGGCAGGCACCCGCCCACCTCCACATGGTCTATGGATAAACAAGGCTTTCACATCACCCACCAAATATAATCACATGATCCTGAAACTCCGCTGTCCCAAAAAAAAAAAAATCCCAACAAAAACAAAAGGACTCCTCTCCCTGAAGGTTTCCTTCTTTGGTGATGAATGTTGAGAAGTTTGATACTAAGAAAAATATTAACATAATTCTTCCTAAATATAACCATGAATTTTAAGATTTGGAATGGGTAAACGCAAGGGCCTTCCCTTTATTCAAGTCTGGTTTTTTTTTAAACTTGATATCCTGCTTTCTCATTTAAGCTCAGAGCAACAGCAACTAGGGCAGACATCTATATAATAATAACGCTGCTTCCCTGGTTGGCTGCCTGGCTTCGTAGCGCCATGCTGCTGTCAGCTCGCCTCCAGCGTTCCCTTCCCTCTCAGTGTCCCGCCTTCGCGGAAAGACAAAATGATGTCAGAGAAGGACGGGACACTGAGAGGGAAGGCAAGGGAAGGCTGGAGGTGACGCGAGCCCAGCCTTCCGCCGCTGTGACCTAAAGTAAGATGAACGGCTTAAAGGCAGGGCGGCAGGAAGGACAGAGTCACTTGCCGGGGAGGGGAATGTAGGAACGTGCAGCACGTCAGGACTCACAGAAACAGAATCCAGATCAGCGAACATGCCGGACTCGGAGACTGGCGCTGAAGGGGACTTCAGCTGGCGGGGGTTGGGGACCTCTGCCAGCAAACGTACCTGGCGGTGGCGGGAGGAGGGTGGCGCTGGGGGGGGGGGCTAAAATGTGCCCCCTCACCTCAGGCTCTGGACCCTCCTGCCACTGAAGTCTGGCTACGCCCCTGTTTTGACGGGGAGTGAGAAACGAATGCATAAGACAGCACAGACTTTAGTGTGCATTGTTGATGGCAAGGTAGATTGTTACCACAAAAATTAAACTACTGTGAGCACTAGAGGGCAGTCACGAGTCTCCTAACCTAGTGTGCTCCCTATCTGGGGTCTGCACTACTCCCACTTATCGCTTACACTACAAGTAGAGAAGAGTAGTAAATGCTTCCATAGTAGTAACAGCTGCTGTGTTAACGCACAGAAATGCTGCAGCTCTTCTCCCCTCCCCCCCATTAACTAAAAAAATATTAACAGATGTTTTTGCCACTAGCATGTGTTAAATTTTGCTGTTTACACTCATCAATGGCAAAACCTTACCACAATTTAGTAAATAGACCACTATTATTCCTCATTAGCATACACAAAATGATCCAACGTATACAGAAATTATTATTATTATTGGTTACATTTGTATTCCACATTTTCCCACCTATTTGCAGGCTCAATGTGGCTTACATAGTACCACAGAGGCGATCGCCAATACCGGTTTTAACAGATACAAAGTGAGGTTGTGGTAAAGTAAAGTTCATGTGTGACAGACACATTGGGAATCGTAAGAAGGAAGAGTTAAGTTATGTCCGGTATGAGCTTTGGTTTTGTTGTGTTGCTGGGTTAAGGCATTTAAGTTGGATTGTTAGGGTATGCCTTTTTGAACAATTTTGTTTTTAGTAATTTCCGGAAGTTCAGGTGGTCGTATGTTGTTTTCACGGCTTTTGGTATTGCGTTCCATAGTTCTGTGCATATATAGAAGCTGGATGCATAGGTTGATTTCTATTTCAGTCCTCTGCAGCTTGGGTGAAGGAGATTTAGGTATGTTCGTGTTGATCTTGATGTGTTTCTTGTTGGTAGGTCTATGAGGTCTGTCATGTATCCCGGGACTTCTCCGTAGATGATTTTGTGAACCAGGGTGCAGATTTTGAACGCGATACGTTCTTTGATTGGGAGCCAGTGCAGTTTTTCTCGTACGGGTTTGGTGCTTTCGAATTTTGTTTTTCCACATATAAGTCTGGTTGCTGTGTTTTGAGCAGTTTGGAGTTTCTTTATGATTTGTTCTTTGCATCCCGCATAGATTCCGTTGCAGTAGTCTAGATGGCTTAGCACCATAGATTGTACCAAGTTGCGAAATATTTCCCTCGGGGAAAAAAGGTTTCACTCGTTTGAGCTTCCACATTGAGTGGAATAATAATAATGCTCATAGGCAAGAAAACCCCAAATTATAGAACACAATACTAGGGGGCCATTTTACTAAGCCATGTAGGTGTATACGCGTGCCCAACGTGCATCGTTTGAGTTACTGCCCTGCTACCGCATGGCCCTTGCGGTAATTTTCGTTTTGACGCATGTCCACTACGCACAATGGAAAATATTTGTATTTTCTGGCACACGGATGGTAATCAGCATTTTATGCGCATAGACTGTTACCACGTGAGACCTTACCACTAGGTCAATAGCTGGCGGTAAGGTCTCAGACCCAAAATGGACATTTCATTCCTATGGGCCCTGCTGCAAATAACTCAAGCTGATCTAAAGACACCCCCCCCCCCCCCCCAAGTCCTTTACTTGACGGAGGGGACGGACAAAATAAAATGTGAAGGTGGAAAATAAAAATCAGCCTGAAACATAAAGCATTAGGCAATTCAGATGTTAACTAGTCATTATGATAGAACATAACACCTCTGCTATATTCCTGAAAGATAACAGATCAGACAAGACTGGCCATCGAAACCATCTTGTCTTTTCAAAAGTTGAAAAGGCCAGAGAGAATGCAGATGAAATCATATTCTTTCCCATGCATCAACTATGTTTAGGATTCACCATGGGCTCTGATGCTCTGGAAGCTGGGTATTTTATTTTTAATTAAAAAAAAAATACTGCGCTTAACAATAAGGCCAGATTCTATATTTGGCGCCTAAAATTAATGTGCAATAGGCAATCACGCCTAAGTGTATTCTAAATACCGTGTGTAAATCTATGCATTGCATAGACTCCTATACCTTGCAAGATATAAAGATCACACATGCCAGAGATGGTCTTAGTGGGGTGCAACTAGGAAAACTGCCCCCTTGCCAGAGAGCCCCAAGCCTGCTGGAAGCTGAAGAAGGCATGGCATGGTAGTGGGCTTTGGGGTCCCCCTCCCAAATTTCTGCCCTGGGCCCTAACCACATCTAAACACCAGCTCTGGTAGGATACACACTTCCTAGGGTATGTCAAAATCAATTCTATAATGCAGGTCAACATTACTTCTATACTATTAACCCTCCTGTGCCCATTAATGCTTAACTTATTTCAGATGCTATGTGGAAACAAAGGCATGAAAGGGTTAATATCCTGCAAGCAAGTTAGGCTTATATCTCATCACAATTAAATAAAGGCATTGCTAATTCTGGAAAATATAAAAAGTTAAATTAAGGAAAATACAATAATAAATGCTCATTTGGTAGTTCTTCTGAAGATCTGATAGAGGCAAGTTTGCATGTTAAAATGTCACAATATGGGACAAACATGTTCCAATGATTGTGATGTGGTAAAGGCGGTTAGCTTAGCAGACTTTTAAAAAGGTTTGGCCGGCTTCCTAAAGGAAAAGTCCATGGACCGTTATTAAATGGACTTGGGGAAAATCCACTATTTCTGGGATAAGCAGTATAAAATGTTTTGTACTTTTTGGGGATCTTGCCAGGCATTTGTGACCTGGATTGGCCACTGTTGGAAACAGGATGCTGGGCTCGATGTACCTTTGGTCTTTCCCAGTATGAGTTCACCACCAATTGGATAACAGATCTTTTCTATCTATCAGCACATTTTGAAGAAACTGTAAGATTTAAAAAAAAAAAAAAAAACCTACACAATTTAAGTCTGCAATAAACTTGATGCCTACTTACCAAAGCCTTTTATGAAAGTTGAGGATCGTTTTTGTTTACTTTCTCCTACAAAAAGGAACAGATGAGCTTGTCCAACCTGACCCACCAGTTAAGCAACTTGAAACAGGGTTTCATTTGTCAATCAAGATAACAGATCAAGGCACTCCTTTAACAAGAAATCAGTACTTCCAATTTTCAATAAATAACTGAGGGCTCTGTTTACGAAGTGGCGCTAATGATTAGCATGCGCCAAATGTGAAGAAGCCCATGGGAACAGAATAGGTTTCTCTACATTCAGCGCACGCTAATCAGTAGTGTCGCTTTCTTAAAAGGAACCCTATAGATGAGAAGGCTTACAGCAAACAGAGAAAAAAAAACATACTGGTAAAACAGACATATACAGATTGTGTAAGAACTGCTGGAAATGGTTACCCATCTCATCAGGCAACAAGAATCTGAGGGAAGAACATTGTTATAGGGAAAGGCACAAAGGCCAGTACTTGTGGCAAAGCATGAGCAACAGTTCAGCGCAACCAGTTTCCTAATGCATTCAAAAACACTTTGCTCCCAAATGTAGTATTTATTTATTTATTAATTAAATTCCGGAGCGCCCTTTATAAAACAGTGCTGAGCACCTTTTACTGAATCCTGCCCATTATGGGTATGTGGTGGAATGCTAATTAAGGTGTGTTATTGTTCATAGAAATGAAAATGCACATTAAAATACTGTATTGACTAATGCAGGAATCTTATGCATGCTAATTCAGTGTTAATATGCTTGTATTAACAGAAAAACTATGATAATGAAATAATGATTTGAAAATTACCTAATTACTCATGCTAAATAGCACAAATGTTAATGCAGATGTGTGCATGTCACAAAGTTAATTATACCTAAAACTGTAGTTAAATTTTTGTGTTAAATGCTGGCCCTAATGTGTTTATTAGTCCACATTGGCTGATTTTTATATAATATTGAGTACCATGTTAATAGTGATATTACTATGCAAGTTAAAAATGAATCTTAACACTTTGATTTTAACGCGCTTTCATTAATAAACTCTCAATTGCTTATTTGTCAATACTTATACCTGGAAATATGGGAATTTTATCTGAGATATAAATGGTCCACATTTAAGAGATTCTGGCTGTAAACGCCTCACGTAACCATACTAGTTCCATCACAAACCAGTTTGCATATATCCAATATTTTTTTTCTTCGCACCCTATCTTCTTCCAGTTTAGAAAGGAATTAGATATCCTGTATCAGTTCATCTACCTCAGGGTGACGTAGAGGAGCATTTTCGAAAGGGATGTCCTTGCAAAACGGCAAAATCCAGGGGCAGGAAAACCCATATTTTCAAAACAAGATGGACATCCAATCTTTCGTTTCGAAAATACCGTCAGAGATGTCCAAATCCTTAAATTTGGACGTCCCTAGATTTGGACGTTTCTGACTTTCGGTGATTTTCTAAAGACGTTCATGTAAAAAACGTCCTAATGCAAGCCATTTGGGCTTGGGAGGAGCCAGCATTTGTACTGCACTGGTCCCCCTGACATGCCAGGACACCAACCAGGCACCCTAGGGGGCACTGTAGTGGACTTCATAAAATGCTCCCAGGAACATAGCTCCCTTACCTTGTGTGCTGAGCCCCCCAAAACCCACTACCCACAACTGTTCACCACTACCATAGCCCTTACGGGTGAAGGGGGCACCTAGATGTGGGTACAGTGGGTTTGTGGTGGGTTTTGGAGGGCTTGCTGTTTCCTCTACAAATGTAACAGGTAGGGAGGGTATGGGTCTGGGTCCGCCTATCTGAAGTGCACTGCAGTACCCACTAAAACTGCTCCTGGGACCTGCATGCGCTGTCATGGACCTGAGTATGGACATCTGAGGCTAGCGTAACATATTTTTAAAGATTTTTTTTGAGGGTGGGAGGGGGTTAGTGACCACTGGGAGAGTAACGGGAGGTCATCCCCGATTCTCTCTGGTGGTCATCTGGTCATTTCGGGCACCTTTTTGTGTCTTATTTGTAATAAAACCACGTCCAGGTGAAAATGTCCAAGTGTTCGTCAGGGATGTCGTTGTTTATTTCGATCATGGTTCAAGGACGTCCAAGTGTTAGGCATGCCCAAGTCTCACCTTCGCTATGCCTCTGACACGCCCCCTTGAGCTTTGGCTGTCCTTGTGACGAACTGCAGTTGGAGACGTTCTAAATCGGGTTTCGATTATACCGATTTGGATGTCCCTGGGAGAAGTACGTCCATCTTCCGATTTATGTCGAAAGATGGATGTCTGTCTCTTTCGAAAATGAGCCCAATATTCTCTCAAAGTGTGCATGAAGGACTTAAACTGGCCCATCAGTTTATTGAAAGAGTAGCATCAAAAACATAACTCTAGGAAAAAAATGCTGAGCCAATTGGTATTTGACATGGGGCAATCAGAACTGCACAGAATACTCAAGGTATGGTTGTTCCTTAGAATAAAACTTAGAATATCATAATGGTGACCTTTTACTAAGGTACGCCAAAAAATGGCCTGCGCTGGTGTAGACGCATATATTGGATGCGTGCAGGTCCATTTTTCACCCTGCCTGCAAAAAAAGGCCTTTTTTTTTGGCCGAAAATGGATGTGTGGCAAAATAAAAATTGGCACACATCCATTTTGGGCCTGAGACCTTACTGCCACCAATTGACCTAGCGGTAAGGTCTCACACGTTAACCGGGTGGTAATGGTCTATGCGCGTACAATGCCAACTACCGTCTGGTTAGCACTGTGCCCCTGAAATTTTCCAGCGTTCTTAATGAACGCATGTAAAAAATGAAATTACCGCCCAGGCCACGCGGTAGCCAGGCTGTAGTTCAAAATGGACACGAGTAGGATGCACGTACTCACCTATGCAGCTTAGTAAAAAAAATCCCTCTATTTCTTTCCTAATAATTTCTGCCAATCCATTTGCTTTATTTTATGGCTGCCATACACTGTGCCAGGATTTCATTGTTATGTATTGCCCTCCAAGATTCCAACTTCCTTTTCCTTAGCAGTAACTCCAATATACAGAGGATTAGTCTTCCCCAAGTGCGTCATTTTGTACGTTTGTATGAACTTTCATCTCTCGTTTAGATAGCCAGTTAGCAAGTCTCATAAAGTCTTCCTGCAACTCCTCTCATTCTTCTCCTGTTTAACTATTTTGAATAATCATTTTTTAGTCACCTGCAAATCTGATCACTTCAGAGATTTGCTCTCTTTTTCAGATCATTATTGAATAAGTTAAACACTGACTCCAGTACTGATCTGGAGGCCACGCATTGACCACTCTCCAATGGGAAACCTAACCATAAATGTACTCTTACACTTTGTCCCTATCATTTAGCCAATTAATCTTTGACAACAAGACACTGCCAATTATCCTATTTAATTGTACAATTAATAAACCATTTCTGAGTAATTTTCCAAAGTGGCTACATAAAAAACAATTATGTAAAATATTACTTGCACTTTAGCTGCAAGAAAAGCATAAGCCACGTTATTAAACGCCAATTACATTTGTTAGAATACTGCTTTAAAAAATGACCTACCAAACTTAAGTACATTATACCCACTGACCCTCAATAGCCTTAAGAAGCCAAAAGCCATGTCTTGACTTTTCCCCCAAAAGAACGATATAATCCTGCCAAATCTCAAAGGAGACACTCCTCCCCATGAAAGGCACTGCCACTGAAAAAGCACAGGTCTGCCCTGGTTCCTGTCTTCTCTCTTTTGCCATCAGAAGGTCAAAATTCAGCAGGTCTATCAGATATACCTACGCTATGAACTCAGTACCTGAAAAGCCAGTACAAACAATTTGGACTACATATGATCCTTGTCAGTGGAAGCTATGACTGGAGTGGAGGAGTAACTTAGTAGCAAGACCACTTGACATCCAGATCCCATCATTTATCCTTGTGATCTTGGGCAAGTCACAACTGTCTATTGCCCCAGGTGCAAAATTCCATTGAAAGCCCCTTCAAGGATATGGAAACAAGTAGTGTATCTGAATGTAACTCACCTTGAGCTACTACTGAAAAAGGTGTGAGCAAAATCTAAAATAAAACCTCTCTTTGGCAGTATAGCAAGGAGAGCATTACAGTAATCTAAGGAGCTGAAGAACAGAACAGCTATCACTATATGGATAGCTGAAAACTAAATAAATAAATAATTCTGGGTAAGTTATGATCAGGGCATAGGGGGAGTATGGGCATGGATGTATGCATTGCTGGATGGCAGGGATGTCAGCTGCCTTTAGGGAATGTCTGCCTAAATGTATATCCACAATAAATATGTAGGAGAAAATTTTATATAAATTGGAAATGCAGTAAATGCAAATTTACCTCCTGATATCCTAAAAAATCTAGCGTCAGTGAGATTCTCTGAACGGCTTTGAGAAGTCCTGTTCACATGTGCATATGAGTTGCTTGAGAGAGGAGGGGAGGTGTGGGTATCAGTTTCTCCCAAAGGTGCGTGTGTATTTTTCTGGAATGACTTAAGTGGGTATGCACTGAAACAATCTCTTAAAAACAGCTCCCCTTGGGAAACATTCTACATGGAATTTCTATCTATAGAGATTCTACAGTAGAGATTGTTATCTGCAGAAACTGAATCTTACTTGACTTCATGCCAAGTTTAACATATGGTGAAAATCCCAATCTGTTCTGTCATTCCAATCTATTTTATACATTTGCATATCACAATATTCCAAGGACTATCTTTCTGTACCAGGACTCTGAGATATCTATAATGTATACATCTTCATTCAGTGCCATATACTTTAACTCTCCCTTTTTTTTCCCCTTTGGACTTCTTGTATTTGTATATAGGCACCTAAATGCATTCTTTCTAATCCTATTCATAACCCTATTATTAGGAGCTGGTACAGGTAATTTTAAATAATTCATAATTGTCTGCTTTTTATTTAATCTTGCCTAAGCTATCTTGGCGTTTTCCATATCCCGTCTATCAAAATACTGTAATCTTCCTGCCTTAACTGAATCCTTTAAAGATACCTCATATGAATCATGAGCTTCTAAGTAACTCTTGGCTTTCCACCAATGATCTAGTTTAAAGATGGCTCTATCTCCTTTTTAATTGTTCACACCAGCAGCCTTATTCCATATGAATAGGCTCCCTCTTCTCCAAAGAATTCCTCATTATTTAAGGAACCCAAAGCCATCCCTCCCTGCACCGTCATCTCATCTAGTCACTAAAACTCCAGACCTCACCCTGCTTCTGGACTCCAATGCCTAAATCTGGAACTATTTCTGAAAACACTATCCTTGAGTTTCTGGATTTTAGTCTTATAACGCAATCCTAAAATTGGTCTCTACACACTCTCCTGTATCTTCCTATGTCATATATATATGCATGCTTCAATCTTTACAACCATCATCAACCCAGCTATCTATGTTTTTAATTATCAAAATCGTCCTTAACATTGGCAGTCATACTAGTCCTCTCTCTAATTCTTCTCAGCACAAAACTCTGAAGATATATTTTGGGTGCAAGTAGATAGCTTATCATCTGGAATGCCTGAACTGTGTGTGTGTGTGTATATATATATATATACATATACACACACATATATATATATATACATATATACACATACATTACACATACATATATACATACATATATATATACACACACACATATATATATATATATACACACATACATTGTCTGATTTTATTGAAAGCTCATGAATTTACTGTTGCATCGCTTTTCATAGTAAATTATGCACTGCTTTTATTTGGATTATACAGTACTTAATGTGTGAAGTAAATCTGTCCTTCATCCATCTTCAGAAATGCAAATGTCAGATTATTTAACAAGGAAATCACTGCTTACATATATTTGTTGTCTCTGCAAAGCCATATGTGGGTTTTGTTGTTCTCACCTTTTTTTTTTTTTTTTTTAAAGACACTTTCCTGCTTTTATATTATATATCTAACATGAAGCAGGCAGAGGAGTAGCTTAATGGTTAGAGCGGTGGACTAGGAACCAGAAGGCCCAGGTTCAAATCCCATTGGAGGGGTGGTAGCCTTGACTAAGCCACAACCTTTGGTTGCCTTGGGATAGCCATGGGTAGTGCTGGAAACCTCACCCCGCTTAGGTCCCGCTATGGAAACTGTTATGCTTGGGGCACAGGGGACAGATAGAATTGAAACGGAATACAATCCTACGGACTGAGGAGGAGTAGCTATCTTGGATGAAACTGCAGACTCTCTTGATAGAATGAGTCACAAATCAGATAATTATCCATGTACCATCCTTGGCGAAGGAAGGCTGCCACTACTACCATGTCCTTGAAAAAATGTCCTTTGTGAAGTGGAAACACTGAATGGCACGGTTATAAAACTGATAATGTTCTCCAAGGATTGCAATTCACAGAAATCTTCTATGAAGAAGAGAAATGGGAATATGAAAGTATGTTGTCCTCGATATCCAGGGAGGTTAGAAACTCTCTCTGCTGGACTGAAACTATACAGTCTGTAATGTTCTCATTGTGAAAGGTTGAACTTTTACCACTCTGTTGACGCCTTTGAAGTCCAAACCCAGGTAGAAGGAATCCTCCTTCTTTGGAACTACAAAGTAAACGGAATAATTTCCCATTCCCCAATCGCAACTGGGGACAGTCTCTACCGTGCTAAATGAGACATGTTTGCAAAGTGGATTGAAACTGCTTGAGATTTGGGCTACAGCTTGCATAGAGATTCCAAGAAAAAAAAAATCTGCAATGGAATGGGAAAAAACTTAGTTTGTAATCCTGCTTCAGTATTTCCAAGACACATTGGTCAGAGTAATTTTGGTCGAGTCCTCATGAACCTGGAGAGGTGTTTTGCTATTATGAAATGCAAAGAGTGAACCGAGATCCCATTATTGGGAGGTGTGGGAGGCATTTACTGCATGGTATGCTCCAGTCGGTTAAAAAAAAAAAAAAAAAAATTCAAACCGTGCAGAAAATGGTGCACACTGGGACAGCACCACTGCCGGCACCATGCAGTAGTGCTAGAGTGGCACACGACAACATAGAGGTGGCTCTAAGTAACACTCAGCAAACTGTTACATTTCCTTACCAGACTCAATCATAAAATAAAATCTGATCCTAGTTGAACCAGACTGCAGTATGCGTCATGTTTTGGCAAAAGAGACTTGCAGGATCTCTCACCCTTGAAGGATAATTATCTTCTTTTCCGTAAGTTTAAAAGTCTTCTCACAGAGGAACAGCATCCAATTTTCAATACAAATCACACTATTTTATTTTGCACAGCATCTTCCATACAAGTGTTATCTACATGCAATTTGCAATTACAGTAAAAGCTGCACATTATAGCCTTTTGAAAAAATGAAAATAGACAAAAAGCTATCAGTAAGAAAAGTAAAAAAAAAAAAAAAAAATCCGATCAAGCAGATTACTTTTATTTATAAACATTTGCTTATCTGTCTTTTGAGTACAAATAGTTCATCAAGGTGTTTTAAAATAAAATTACAAATACAGGAATAACAAAGAAAGATATATTTAAAAGTAAACAGACAACTAGAGTCTTCAAGGAGTGGCATCATTCATCTCACTCTACAGTCACCCTGAACGCCCCTACCGAAAGAACTAGGCTTAATACCCCTTTTACTTTTTTTTTCATGTATTTTTCTAAAGACTATTCGAAAAGGAGGGAGCCAGGCAGGAAAAAAGCAGCCTCAGGGAAGCTGACAAGCTTGACATTAGGAGTGTCTGGGAAGAAATTTTCCAAAGGGGAACAGGGGATTAAACAGCTAGATAAACCAGACAACCCATATCTGGAGCTCAATGTATGAGACAATGGATCTTAAATCTAATCTGGTATGTCACATGGTCAGAACACTTCAAACCAACTAATATCTTAATAATACATTCGAATGAATAAATAAGAAGAAAAAGTTAAAGAAACAGTGAAAAAACAAGCCCCACAAATGTGTAAGGTAAGTTTGACAACTGATTAGCTGTTAGCCTTTCCTATAATCCCCACATTATAAGAGTTGAATATAATCATTTGTATTACCAACAGATATGCGTCGAGAACTACATAACACAGGCATCATCACCTTTTCTTGTGTTCATTCACTTTCCCAACAAAATTTCTACTTGTTTCCATTCAACCAGGGCATAGCTATGTGGGGCCTGGGCCCCCATAGATTTGGCCCTGGACCCCCCCTGCCGACGACCCGCCCGACCCCCCTCCCGTCGCCAACCCGCCATCGCCTGCCTTTGCTGGTGGAGGACCCCAACCCCCGCCATCCGAGGTCGTCTTCTTCTCGCAGGACATCAGAAACAGAAGGAAGCCTTTTGCGAGAAGAAGAGGATCTCGGCTGGCGGGGGTTGGGGTCCCCCGCCAGCAAAGGTAGGCGACAGCGGGTTGGCGGCGGGAGGGGGGGGGCTAAAATGTGCCCCCTCACCTTGGGCTGTGGACCCCCCTCCCACCAAAGTCTGGCTACGCCCCTGCATTCAACTATGAAAAAGGAGGGCTTTCTCCATCTGTAGACATAGAGGTAGACTCTGCTCTGCTATTAATTTCTTCACATAACCTTGGTCATGCTTCTCAAGTAGATCTAGCTGATGATTGAAGTTCGGTTTCATGGTAAGGTTATTAAAATTTGCACAATTGCTTTTTTTTTTTTTTTACAGCATAAATCGAAGCGATGAACATAATAATAATGTCTATCAAGGAGGGAAATTACCAAGGTGTGCTAAAAGTTGGGCTTTTATCGCACCTTGATTTACCACCAGAATCACCAAACTGCAGTATCTTATTACTGCAGGTTACCGACCTGCCATGATATAAGCATAACGCTGCTTTGAGTAACCTCACGTGCACCATTACGCCATATTGGGCCATGACTGTGGCCCGATGGTCCTGGACACACATGTTAAAGATGCTGGGCAAAATTACCTTGAGGTGTTCCCATTCAAGCACAAACCCCTCCTGAAGCCCCCCTCTTAATTCAAGCCCCTCCCCTAAACCTAAATAGCCCCCCAACCATAAAATCTTCCACCCACAAGGGCCCCCCACAACCTCCACAAAGCTCCCTAGGCTTATATTCCAATATCCCTGTTATCTAGTGGGGTCGGGCAAGAGCAGTCTCCAGTCACTCCTGCCCTAACCAGCACTAGGTTCAAAATGGTGCTGGTGACACCTAATGGCCCAATGCTCCAGGACTGCTAATTTTTTCAGCTATAAACAAGTTATAAAAATTTCCATAATAATGAGATGATTCGCATACTTGCATCTCATTACCTGTAGTGATTTCCCTAACACTGCATTACGGTAATTGAACTTGTGTTAGTGCCCTTTAACACTCGTTGAGGGGCAAATAATTTGCGTTAGAGCCGTAACGCAGTTTGTTAACTGCTCCTTAAATCTGTGATTTTTTTCTGATTAGACTGCCAGTCGGAGTGCTAATTAAAGCAAAATTATCAAACGATTTTAGGGAAGGGAAAACGTATCTAGTAGAGGACCTGAACTTGAGCCTAAACATGGTTTTCAGATACCAATGACTTCCATCTTAAACAACTTGCGTCACCAAGTTATGGAATGCACTACCCACAGACTTGAAAGCAATCAACGAAACAACTATCTTTCGAAAATTGCTGAAAACATTCCTCTTCAACAAGGCCTACAATGAGCACCCACAACCTCATTAACCCACCTCACCAACCCTCTCAACTATGAAAGCTTACCTTATACAGCTATCCAATTCACTCCCTCCCTTCTTCCCTCTTCCCTTCTTGATCGCTACACACTACTAACTTTATCTGATATCCTGATATGACAATGTCAACAAATCTATGTAAGCCACATTGAGCCTGCAAATAGGTGGGGGAATGTGGGATACAAATGCAATAAATAATAATAATAATAATAATAAATAATAATGCTTTATGATATACACAGGCTCTACAGGCTAACCAGCCCCTTAGAGCATGCAAAATAGAGATACTACAAGTTAGTCAAACTAATATTCCAATTCTGCAGCATTCATAATCGTTAGAAAATTTCCATTTTCATGCCCACTTCATAACTCAAAATTATAATTTGTTAATACAATAAAAATCTTCACTATAACATCTTGATATAAGCATATATGGTAGACATTTACTGAAGTGCAACCCTTCTGGATAGAGGTTATTCAATATGTACAAGCAATGCTGAAAATTGATATACCTCTTGATATGGAAGTGGTCCTATTAAATAAAAGACTTTCAGACATTGAAGGGCCAAAGGACAAGCTATTGCTTTCAACTTTCACAGCAGCAAGAATGATGGTGGCAGCAGGTCAGGGACAGCAGAGATTCCTACTGACCAGAAGATTAAGAAAAAACCGGGTTATTTGTGAAAGCGCAACAGACTTACAAGCTCTTCATATCAACAAACAGAGCTTCTATATGCAAATGTGGGGCTGGTTCTTGGAGTTCCCCTAAGGGTGGAGTTGAGAGGGGTCATACAGTTCTGGGGGGTTGAGGGAAGGGGAAAATGATTGGGGTCTATGGCTGATTGTTAACAAGTTGTGTGGTAAAGGCGGTTAGCTTAGCAGAGTTAAAAAAAGGTTTGGATGGCTTCCTAAAGGAAAAGTCCATAGACCATTATTAAATGGGGAAAATCCACTATTTCTGGGATAAGCAGTATAAATTGTACTTTTTTGGGATCTTACCAGGTATTTGTGACCTGGATTGGCCACTGTTGGAAACAGCATGCTGGGCTTGATGGACCTTTGGTCTTTCCCAATACGGCAATACTTATGTACTTATGGGTACCACACAGAATTCCGAAAAACATTTTTTACTGATTTATCAGGACATGTACTAGATTTATTTCATTTCTGAGGTGTCCCATAAAAATCGTTCCTTAATAGCCTTATCTTAACCCAAAACAAACATAGTTTTCTCATGAAAGAGAGACTAAGGGGGTCCTTTTATGAAGCTATGGCAAAACGGGGCCCGCGCTGGCATCAGCACGGGTTTTTGACGCGCACCGAGGCCCCCTTTTACCGCAGCGGGTAAAAGGCAGGTCTTTGTTTTTTTCAAGAAATGGCCGTGCGGCAAGTGAAGTACTTGCTGCATGGTCATTTCAGGGGACGGGCACTTACCCCATTAATGCAGCCAGCATTTCAGGGCTAGCTCCAAGAACTATTATAATAAATATTAATATAACCACCAAGGGAAAACCTAATATAGTACAAGGAAAGGAAAAAACATGAAATACATAATCGCTTGTTATAACATATAATCCAGAACTAGAAAACCAAAAACAATTATAAAAGGTCTTCATTCCCGAAAATAAATATTTTCTGCCCCCCCCCCACATGTAACCTTCTGCCAAACACCCAACCTGAAACAAAAACATAAGAAATATACATAGTAACATAGTAGATGACGGCAGAAAAAGACCTGCACGGTCCATCCAGTCTGCCCAACAAGATAACTCATATTTGCTGCTTTTTGTGTATACCCTACTTTGATTTGTACCTGTGCTCTTCAGGGCACAGACCGTATAAGTCTGCCCCGCACTATTCCCGCCTCCCAATCACCAGCCCCACCTCCCAACCACAGGCTCTGGCACAGGCACAGACCGTATAAGTCTGTCCAGCACTATCCTCACCTCCCCACCACCGGCTCTGGCACAGACCGTACAAGTCTGTCCAGCACTATCCCCGCCTCCCAACCACCGGCTCTGGCACAGACCGTATAAGTCTGCCCAGCCCTATCCCCGCCTCCCAACCACCAGCCCCGCCTCCCGATCTTGACTAAGCTCCTGAGGATCCATTTCTTCGGCACAGGATTCCTTTATGCTTATCCCACGCATGTTTGAATTACATTACCGTTTTCATTTCCACCACCTCCCGTGGGAGGGCATTCCAAGCATCCACTACTCTCTCCATGAAAAAATACTTCCTGACATACCCCAACAGAATCCCAAATAGAAAATGACAGAAAACCCTGTACAGCACTGTGTACGTCTAGTAGCGCTTTAGAAATGATAAGTAGTAGTAGTAAGACATCAGGATGAAAGTTATGCCGACACATTATCAGAGCCACCCACATGGGAATGACATTCAAAAAGTAAAGGGCTCAAACTCCTGCTTCTCAATGAATATAGTATATAGGATGCAGTGCAAAAAATGTGAAGGGGGGATGCTACATCACAGAAGCAAGCCAAAAATTGAGGACACTTCACAGAAAGAAATGACAGGAAAAAAAAAAAAAGCTCAGTAGGTGAGCATTTCTGAATGGAGCATCACTCTCTTAATGACCTTACAATAAAAGTGCTTAAAGGAAATTTCAGGAGCACACAGGAAGGGAACAATTTTGAAAACAGAATAATCAAACAATAAAGACTGGTTCTCTCACCAATTATTGGGTCTTCCAACTGGAAAGCTGTTACTGTCTCCTTGTCTCTGTCTATAGGCAGACAACCTAAAACCTAAATACATTAAGGGACCCTTTTGCAAAGCGGTGGTAAGCCCAATGCGGGCTTACAGTACGCTATCCCGGTACTACCGCTGGGGGTAGTTACGGCGTGAGCACGTGCCATTTCCAATACGACAGAAAATATTTTTCTAATAGTGTGGCGCTTACCCATTGTGTGCTGCCTGGTTACTGCGGGAGCCCTTACCGCCACCTCACTGGGTGGCGGTAGGTGCTCCTCCCTACGTGGCCATGTGGTAAGAATAATCTACTGAATGGCTATTTATTTTAGGGGCTTTTTACCCACAGCGGTAAAAATAGCCCTGGCACACAGGAAAAAAAACGGCCCCTGCCACCTACCGCAGAGCTTTTTTCCTGCAGCTTAGAAAAAGGGGAAGGGAATGGGACTTACATACTGCCTTTCTGTGGTTTTTCCAAATACATTCAAAGCGGTTTACATATTATATACAGGTACTTATTTGTACCTGGAGCAATGGAGGGTTAAGTGACTTGCCCAGAGACACAAGGAGCTGCAGTGGGAATCGAACCCAGTTCCCCAAGATCAAAGTCCACTACACTAACCACTAGGCTACTCCTCCACTAGCAACATTCCATGTAGAAGCCTGCCCTTGCAGATCAGCAATGCGGCCGCCCAGGCTTCTGCTTCTATGAGTCTGGCGTCCTGTTTTGGCGCATGCTACCGCACTTTCGTCAAAGGGCCCCTAAATTTCTGATAGTCACCGAGAACAATTTTCTATTTGTATTCTTACCAGTAGTGTAGTCACAGGGGGGCCTGGGTGGGCCGGGGCCCACCTACTTAGGGCTCAGGCCCACCCAACAGTAGCACATGTTTAGCGGTAGCTGGTGGGGATCCCAAGCTCCACCAACTGAAGACTTCCCCGAATGGTAACGAAAACGCTGCTCTCCACGATAGTGGCACCTGCTCCATGCTCAGTTTTCAGCGCATGCCTGCTGCAGACTGCCAAGGTGGAGTGAAGCATTTTCCCGCCAGCTGAGATACTTTTTTGGTGATGGGGGGAGGGGGAAAACACTTGGTGCCCACCCACGTCTTGACTAGGCCCATCCAAAATTTGCTGTCTGGTTATGCCTCTGATTCTTACACTAGGAAAACCATCATATCTGGACAACATGGTCTCAGGGAGACTAAATGGGAACAAGAGGAATTTGCCATCACAGTTTATTTCTGTGGCTGACCCAGGATTTTTAAAGTTTTATTTTATTTCTACAGTAACAGCTCTATTATTTACAATGGAAGTTTTGCTCCATAACAACAGCAGACTGAAAAGGAGAGTCACTGGGTTACAGTTTACAATAATAAGGTTTCGTACATCTGCCTCCTTGTTGGGGAGGGGAAGAGAGAATTGTTATTTAGAAAGTTAATTGGGGGTTTTAAAAGGCAAAGCAGTAATGCTCAGCACCTGAAAACTGTTTTTACACAGCAACTGAACTAAGGTTTGAGCCTTTGGCAGGTGGGATGAAAGGAATCACTCTTCTTACAGCATGTATTAACGGATGATGGTACAGAATGAAATGAAATAAATCAGGGGAGCTCTGCTTGTAGAATTAAGGACTTAGAGATGTTTGCGTAATTTAACGTTAAAAAGGTTTGTTACTAAGGAAAAAGAAACGTGAACTTCCTTGGGGTAAGACCCCATAAACTACAAAACTGTACAGTTTTTTTTTCCACTCTTTATTTCACATTGGAAAGGACATAACACATTCAATCATAACATCACAAAAGAAATTTGGAAATAATTTAGCAATACCCATCATTTTTAGTGTGTTCCGATCCAAAAGAACAATTCTATGTGTTGCCTTCAAATGCTTTTTCCCCCTCCCCAGTCATTCCCTTCCACCTGTCATTCTCTAAGCCCCCTCATTCAATTCAATCTTCTCCATGCATCCACTCTACAACTGTAGGTCCCTTACTCCTCATCATCCCATCCACTACGAAGCATTTGCTGCATGTTGTGAACAATTGTGAGTCTCTCGCCATTGCTATGTGTTTTTTTTTCCCTCTTTATTGGATCATATTTCAAATAGCCCTATTTTGTTCACTACGACTACCCAATCAAACATATAAATGGCAAGTAACCAACTTACCTGCAAATGTGCAGTAGAGACTTCCCTCTCTGTCCCGCCCTCGCGTCAAGACGTGATGACGTCAGAGGGCGGAACAGAGAGGGAAACGGAGTCGGACTGTCAGACACTGCCGCTGGAGCCTGGAAACGAACATCGTGTGCACCAACCGCCACCCTCCCCCCCATCCCCACTGCCGCTCCCCTCCATATCGGGCCCCCTGCACTGACTTGACAGCGCCTCTCACCTCTGTGTGGAAGCGCTGCAGGCAGCAGCAGAGCGAGGAGGGTAGCTGGAAATCTCGCCCATTTTAACGGGCTTAACGACTAGTAATTATATAAAAGGGCTTCTTCTTGCATCTAACATTTCAGTATTAGTTTGTGAACAAATAAGGCTGAAAGTACAAACTTTTTTAATGGCTGTTTACAATTATATCCCCCCCCCCCCCCCCACCCCCTGAGACTTCCCACACTCCTAACATCAAGAGACTATCACACCAAGGAGCCTCCTTACTAACCTATGGTAAAGCAACACATTCACAAGACGTGATAGGAACCACTACAGTGTAGTATTCCCCCCCCCCCCCCCCCCCCCCCCCCCCCCCCACACACACACACAATACCCTCCTCCCTGAAATATGGCTAAAAATTACTTCCCCTAACTTCCAGAGTGTAGGATACAAGACAGTTAACTCATCAGGCTTCACCTACCTATGCATGAGCTGGAATGCAGTCCCTAAAGCACTGAGGAACCTAGATATTTACTTGATCTTTCGTAAACTACCCAAGGCCCACTTCTTCAAAAAATCCTTCCACACAGCTCCACTGTTAATCAGCTATGAATAGTCATATAACTCTTACTCAGCAACTCTCCCTACATCCCTAGCCTGGTCATGACCCCACTTTAGCTTCCGCTAACAGACCCACCTCTCTACCCTGTCGCCCTTCCCCCTGTCCTTCATATCTCCTTCTGCCTCACTTCTCCCCCTATCCCTCTTCCTTCACTTTGATTCTATATAGTTCAGATCCCCTATCTTATTGTATTCCATATAAGCCACATTGAAACAATGCTAGTTGGGAAATGTGGGATAGAAATGCTGTAAGTAAATAAATAAAATAAATGTGTCGCATTTAGGTAAGTCAATTTTCATAAAGCCAATCACCGAAATAAAGTGGTATTTATCCGTGTAAAATTATACAAATCATTGGGTTCAATTCTGCCAGATTTGGGAGTATCTACAGAAGCAAATATTAAGACGGTCATCATTCATTTTGGAAATTGACAAAAAAGGGTACGTGGCACTAATTTCCTCAGAATCACCTCCATTTAGGGATCAATGTTTAAAGGAATTTCCATGTATAAACTGGTGTTACCTATGGAATACGATAAACTCTTCTCGCCCTCCTTGGGGTCAAGATTAGCAAACAGCAAACTATGTTGGGAAATCCTCCTCACACTACTGACCACTAGGTGGATTTTGAAAGGGGATCTCCTAGATTTTCCATTTCAAATTCTGTTGTCAAGTCCACAGATACCAAATAACCACAAGCCTGCAACCTCTATCACCCTGATGAAAATGGCCTTCCCTGTAGGTGTGACTTCCACTAAACCAATACATGTGTCCACAACTCCACCCCCTGACCAGGAAATTTTGAGTTATTCTACTTAATTTGCGGAAGTCTCCAGTGCATTGTATATATAAATGAATTTACACCTGTCTCAGGCAGGAAAATTCCTCTGGGCAAGAAATGTGCAGTGCTATTGATGTCTTTAAGAACTGCTTTGTTTTGAAATGTTCATCGACTGCCTTGTGGAAATGGTAATGCTGGAAAGGAGGGACTGAAGTGTTAGATATATTTTCTCAAACTACTACTACTACTATTTAACATTTCTAAAGCGCTACCAGGGTTGTGCAGCGCTGTAACCCAAGGAAGGCCTAAATGACATATCTAATTATGGCAAGTTGAGTAATTGTAAGCTAATTTTGGAAGTGTGGGTTGAAATCTAGATTAGAACATAAATAGCTAGCATTGAGAAGAGGGACAAACTGAGGCCTAGGGGAGCTCAAGGAGTGCTAGTCACAGTGAAACACTGTATTGAACAAAAGAGGCCCCAAAATTTTAGAGCTGCATTCTTGCTTTTTTGAACATTTGAAAACATTTTTCAATATTTTGTGAATTGTGGTGGAAGGAAAGGGTTGCTATATATTTATTTCTAATAATTCTTTTCTATAGCAAATTACATAAAATATATATCACAGTTACAAAACCAATACATATAATAAAATACAACAATCTTTACTCTAAATCACTAGTGTTCAACCCAGTCCGGTTTTCAGGATACCCACTGTCGATATACATGTTAGATTTGCATAGAATGAAGGCAGGACCTGCAAATTTATCTCTGCCTTTTCCTTGTGGATATGACAAATATATAATAAAATTATGAACAAACAGATAGAAATAAAAATTCTCAAACAAAAAAAAATATATATACATACATATACACACATACACCATACAAAAAACTAAGTCATAAGTCAAATCAAGCTGCCAAAGACTATGCCATGTACTCCGCATGCAAAAATACATTCTTGTGGGGGATTGATCTCATTTGACACCACAGGAGCACCATTGCCTGATGTCCTATACGCCATTGCCAAACACCATGAAAGTCCCAGGGAGCATCAGGGGGTGGGGGAGGAAGATTTAGTCTAGCACAGAAATTTCTTACATCTCAAATTATGTAGTGAGCCACTGAATCATTTTTATTAAGCGGCTGGAATTACCCACTCGTAAATAATAAGTCTTGCATACTGAACACTTTTTTCTACTTTATAAAAATAATTTTCTGATCTTTCATGTCTGGGTAATGACTTCTTTTTCTGAATATTTTGGGTGGGAAAAGGGGGACCTTAGTGATGGGTGCAGGAAAACGAAGGAGATGGGGAAAAGAGGGAGGAAGGTAAGGCACCTCTGGGAAGAAGAAAGGGAGATTTCCACCTCCCCTCCTGATACATATTTTTCTTCACTGAATACCCTCACCTCTCTCTCATCCTGCCCTCTCTTCCATGTCTGGTGTAAGTTCTTTCTCTCTCATACACGACCACCCAACATCTCACACTCACCCTCTCTGTCATGCCTCCAAGAATCAATTCCTTCTCACAAGTACAAACACTTACCCACCCTGCCTCCTGTTTCTCACACACACTGTCAATCTGCCTTAGGTGAATCTCTTCATAAAGGTGGTTAATAAATCCCAATAAATATAATAAATCCACATCCCCTTTCCCTGTTCTTCCCCCCCACCCCACACTCTGTGTCAATCATCTCTTACTTTTTAGAAACTTAAAGAAGTCTTTATTAAACAGATAGGAACAATATTAATCCATAAAGCAACAATAACGACACAAATAAGCAATAATAAACTGTTTGAAAATAAAATAAGTCATAAGTCTTTGAAATACATAACAAAACACAAAGTTGAAACTTCAGTTTTGTTTTGTTTTTTTAATTATGCTGAAACAAAACCCCAAGGCTCCCCCCCCCCCCCAAAAAAAAACAACAAAACAAACAAAAAAAACAACCCATTTCCCCCACCTCTTACTTTTTACCACCACAGGTACACTCCTCCCTCCTCCTCACCTTTCCAATGTATTTAGTTTTTCGTTTTTTATTATTATTTATACCCACCTTTCTGTGGTATAGTCAGAGCGGTTTGCTATTGAGTTCAAGCATTTTCTCCGCCCCTAGTAGACTAACAATCTAGGTTTTGTACCTGGGACAATAGAGGGTTAAAGTGATTCGCCCAAGGTCACAAGAAGCTGCAGTGAGAATGGAACCCAGTTTCCTAGGTTCAGAGCCCATTGCATTAACCCTTAGGCTACTTCTCTCTTTGCCAATCCCCTCCCCCCCCCCCAAACATACACACAGGAGGACAGTGGACGGTAGTGGTCCTCTGTTGTTCTAGACTCATGGTTTGGACTATGGGGACAGTTCAGTGTATTTCAAAGCACCAATCAGGCTCCAGACGACAAAGGAAAAGGACAGGGCAGAACTGCTGTTTTCCTGCTACTGCTGACTCAGCTGGGTGAGGAGAGATCAGGAAACATACATCTGTGGGAAGAGATAAAGACAGGGTCCCCCTTCTCTTGTTTGTCTTCCTGTCTGTTCCCCTCCTCTTCTAGTTTTCTGCAGTTTCAGAGGGACCGGATCTGAAGAACGTGAAAGCTAGTCGAAAAATGTACCTGTTAGTCGAATCAAAAAGGTATCAACTTATTGCCTTTTCTCTGTTTTGATATATTTGTTTTTATTACCTTTAAAAATGGACTAACGCGGCTATCACGCCACTTTATACAGGGGCCACACAATTTCATGACAAAAGCCTGGATTTTATGTGCCTTGTTGCAACATTGCAAAAGACCAGGGACCCTCGAATAGCGCAACGGGGATAACTCAAAAGTCTTGCATAGTCATGACATGTTTACAAATTTTCTCTTCAGCATACAAATAGTACAGCTGCTAGAAAAGATAATCCTATAGTAACCTGAAAGCAGCAACTAATAACTGATCTTCATATTCTTAAGTTCTACAGCTGGCAAACATTAACAAACAGAATATTATACTCTGAATACATTGTGCTGCGTAAAAATGTTGCTATTTAAAAGGAATAGAAATTTACATGAAAAGATTTTCTCTTTGACCAATCCTCTTCACACACACTTTTTCTGCATCTTTCCCCTTTTGCTTTTTGTCCCCCCCCCCCCCCCCAATCAGCATTCTCAAGAGCCAATAACCTACTCAATCTGATCTAAAAGTGCAATTAAGTATTTTTTAAAAATCTCTGCTTCGCTGTAATTGTTCTTATCTAGTGATGTCATGAGCTGAGAAGAAAACCATAGTGCTAAGACCCAGAATTGCTCCAGCTGATGTTTCTATACACCCTCCCCAATGATTTCACTCAGGGGAATCTTTCTAGGACACTGTGGTGCCAGCTCAGCTCTTTAGAAGTGATTGAGGAAGCTTTTAAGCTTTGGTAGTTAATGGGAACGTTGGATATGTTTAACTTTGATAAGGGTTTATTATAATAAGTTAAAAGCAATATGTTGGAAATGTTTAGGTGAACTGTGAATTTTATTTCCTCTAAAAAGAGTTGGTTAATTCTGAGCCATGATCCCCCAATTATTACATTTTCTAGATTATAGGGTAGATAACTAAAAGGTCCTTTTATTAAAGTGTGTTAAATTTTGCAGATATTATGCCTAAATGCAAGAAATTAATGAATAGTAAGTGCAAATTTAAGGCAGCACCTATTTGGGGGCTTGTCTAGCATTTCTTTTGCAGGTCACGTATTAAAATGTCCTTTAGTGCATAGGACCCTGGTCACACTTACAACAAATGCACTACAGGAGGCACTAAGAGGTCTATAAAATAATGAGTGGAACTGGGAATTGCTTGTTTACTCTTTCCAAAAATACTAGGACTAGGGGGCATGCAATAAAGCTACAAAGTAGTACATTTAAAACGAATCAGAAAAAAATATTTCTTCACTCAACATGAAATTAAACTCTGGAATTTGTTGCAACAGAATGTGGTAAAGGCGGTTAGCTTAGCTGGGTTTTAAAAAGGTTTGGATGGCTTCCTAAAGGAAAAGTCCATAGACCATTATTAAAATGGACTTGAGGGAAACTCCACTGCTTATTCTAGGATAAGCAGTATAAAATGTATTGTACTGTTTTGGGATCTTGCCAGGTACTTGTGACCTGGATTGGTCACTGTTGGAAACAGGATGCTGGGCTTGATGAACTTCGGTCTGTCCCAGTATGGCAATACTTATGCTAACTGCAAAATTGTCAGTGTATGATAGTTGTGTGGTTTAATGAGTGGAAACAGGAAAATTCTACCACAAAATCCCTTAAAGCGATTACACATTAGACCATTTCCATGCAATAGCTGCTTAACACCCCTCAATAAAAGGGACCATTAGTAACTGCTTAAATTATTACAACAGCTTTTGTGTGCTCAACTATCGAGTAAAAAGGTTTTTAAAAACTGACATGGATGGGGTACTGATTTCCTATATATGGCCAAGGTTCTATGACTTGAAAATGGGATATACCCTTGCAATGTGGACCGGAAGAACTAGACAGAAAAGCTGGATTAACTGGTCTTTTTCTATTTGAATGCATCATTTTTTTTTAAATCTTGACAATGGCTAGTCTACTTTTCATGTGCATCTCCAATATTCCATATCTGTGACAAAACGTTCATAAAAGCAGAAGGACTGGATGTTTACAGTAATAAAACCCTGTCGTCGTCTAGTCAATAGGCAAAAGATTTATTCTATTATTCACTTTCCTGTGTTCGTGGCTACAGATCTTACTACCAAGTTACCTCTTCTAATTGTCAAAGAATACTCCAGATGTTAAGGCTTCCAAAACAACTTCAGAATCTGACTTCTTGTTTACTCTACTCCAGTTCGGAGCTGGAATTGGTAGTAAAGGCTGAGCATGCACAGCTGGCAGCCACATATGGATATAACTTACTGAAGTGCTAGAAATCAACAATGACACAATTCAACATGTCAGTTTCAGTGGAGGAGTAGGCCTAGTGCTCACAGCACTGGTCTGAAAACCAAGAAAGCCCAGTTCAAATCCTGCTGCTGCTTCCTCTTGTGATCTTGGGCACATTGCTTAACTCTTCATTGCCTCGGGTACAAATTTAGGACTCCCAAAGCTGCACTAGTGAATAGTGCTGCACCAATATGGGAGGAAGCCTCTAAATAATCAAAGCAGTGGTGGTGGAATCTAAATCACTCGGAAGTAACTCTCACTAAAAGATCCACACTTAGCAAAGATAGGAGGAGATAAATACTCAATTGTCCATTAAAAGAAGGAAAAGCCTCAAAGCACTCAAGACCCGCAGGTCTGATGAGCCAAAGCGATCAAACCTGACCTAAATATTGGTCAAATGATCTGTTCCTCATCATTGGCAAAAACCTTCTATTTTAAGGACACGTGCTCCTAAGTACCGGCTACACAATTTAAATGCCCCTCATCAGTTCAGATTAACATTCACATATAGCCAATGAGTCATAGAATCATACAATCCAATTCTTAATGCACTTAGCTGAATCTGGTCGTATCAACTGCTCACGCTGCTCTTTTCTTTCAGGACTGTGTTGTTCCAAATCTCTGCGGTCAAATGTTCCTCCCCGAAATAAGAGGAAAGGGGGAGTAGGAGGAGTAGGCTCTTGAACAACACTAGTAGGCGACGTAGGTTAGGAACAATCTCTTTATTTAAATATACACTCGACTCAACACAGCATCAACAGTGGATTAACAATTGTAGCAGAAGCCTTGTTTTCATTCTCTTTGAGCTTAATATTCGTATATTTATATATCACAAGACTCCTGAAGAAGGCGTCTGTAGCGCCGAAACACGGCTGTGTTGAGTCGAGTGCATATTTAAATAAAGAGATTGTTCCTAACCTACGTCGCCTACTAGTGCTGTTCAAGAGCCTACTCCTCCTACTCCCCCTTTCCTCAGATTCTACTTTTCGTAGGAATTTGTGTACCTCCACCCTTGTGGTGGTTTGGCTTGCTCCTCCCCGAAATAAACCAACAGTGATCAGCATTTCACTAAAGCTGACTTTTAAGTCATGCTGCTTCAGGGTTCTGGCAACACTTAAACTCCCCGCTTCACTCCGATGATGACCATGTGACCATTCAATTCCTATGGGCTTGGTCACATTTGGAATGTGGTAATCACGACCGCGGCTTTGTAAAAGAAGCCCTCAGGTTGTAAGCCTCCGGGAATACATACTGTACCCGAATGTAACTCGCCTTGAGCTACTACTGAAGAGTATGTATTAAATCCAAATTATTAACAGTAATAATAATAGTATTTAAGGGCTCAAGTTTTACTAATCAAATCCTTCAGAAGGTTCTGAAAACGGTAATGGAATTCAAACGCATGTTTCATCTCCACCGTCTCCCAGTATTTTTTCACGGAAAGGGTGGTAGATATGTGGAATGCCCTCCCACGGGAGGTGGTGGAGATGAAAACGGTAATGGAATTCAAACGTGCGTGGGATAAACAGAAAGGAATCCAGTTTAGAAGGAATGTATCCATGGAATCTTAGTGGAGATTGGGTGGCGACGCCGGTAATTGGGGAAACAAATCCAGACTTCTATGGTCTATGCACTGAGAATGGCAAGCACAAATCAAACTCACGTATACATATAAAGTATCGCATATCATATAAAATGTTTATCTTGTTGGGCAGACTGGATGGATCGTTCAGGTCTTTATCTGCCGTCATTTACTATGTTACGCTATGTTACAGGAGCAATGGCTCATCGGAGATGAGCCGGGTCATTAAAAGGTGGGTCGGGTGACCCGGACTAAATGTGTGGAGGTCCACACAAGCTATGGCTCTTGTAGTCAGGGTGGAGCAAGAAGAGGAAGAGTTGCAGCAACAGCAAGAAGCGGAAATTGCTGCTTTGCTGTCATGGCAAGCAGCGGTTGGGGGGTGTTGTTGTGCCTTTGACAGCTGTAGCTCAGGAGGGGGGGAGTAGGTTATTTACTGATGTGAAATGTTTTTAAAGTTGTTAATAAATTAAATGCGGCCTGTGGTTATCCCATAATTGTTTGTATGTGAGTTATTGATTGATGAGGCGGGGATAGAGCGAAGAAATTAACTTCGGGGGAGGGGTGAGAGCCTGGCAGAACTGGTCCCAGATCCAAGTGTTAGGGATATTAGAATAGATAAGCATCTACTGGAGTTCAAAATGCCATAATGCTGAATTTCATTTGGAGTCAAATCATAAGGCTATGTTTACACTTGATTTTATCATTAAAAACAGCTATGCTGAGCTGTTTTTTTATACCCTACATGTATTTATTTAATTTCTGCCTTTCTTCTGCAGAACAGCTGTTCAAAACATTAAGGGGCCCTTTTACTAAATATTGGCGAACAGTAACGGGCATTGGTGTGCGCTAAATACTGCGCATCCTATTTCATATCAATGGGCCAAGTAGCATTTAGCACATGCTAACTTTTAGTAAAAGGGCCCCTAAATAAAGATAAACCAAACTATAGTGAACATATCTGTGATTGTGCAAGGGGGAAAACAATATCCTTCTGGGTCAATATGATTTTTTTTTTCTTACCAAGATCAGGAATTGAAATGTCACAGGACTGAATATTAAGCAAATACTAAACATTTAAGTGAAATTAAAACATTTCTGACTTAAGAAAAAGTGAATGTATTTCTCTTCACTGCAATGATGGAATATTTATATTTGATATGTCTTTAACATCTAGTTTGTTAAAGAAAACCTACAGACATCAAAGAAGCCTGGATTAATCCATAAGAAGGCAGGAATATGTGCCTAATCTACAAAAAAAAGATATATAAAAAGAAGAAAAAGCTCCTTATTCATCAGGTGTTCCAGTTAAACTGGACCTGCTGTACCCGCCTTGGGTGAATCTGTTCATAAAGGCAGTTAATAAACCCAATAAATAAACCAAATGAACAAATCAAAACCTAAACTACATTATCTCCCAGTTTGTTTTCAATCGCAGTCTCTGATATGTATAAATATAAATATGTACCATAAAAATAAAAAAATAAATATATACCATATTCAAGCCAAAAAGTCATTTTCATACACAAAACCCAATACTCTTAATTCATCACTATCTATATCAAAGCATAGATCAGTCATCTGTTCATAACATTTATAGAGAAAACGTGTACTGTTGCTTTACTGCTCCTTTAAGAGCTGTCCAGCCTCTTTTAGCTTCGCTCACCAAAAAGTCAGAAATTCAAAGTAGACATTCAGGGCAGAATCAGACCACTATAATTTTTGTAGAAAAAAAAATGCCTGCAATTTTCTCCTCCACACAAAATCAGCCACCAGTCCTCCTCTGCATTCAGGGCATGCTGACTATCTGGAGCTATTTCTTTTCCGTCCACAGTTTTATTTGTTGTGCTGAGTGAAAGCTCTGGCACTTTTTATACACAGAATGATTTCATCCTGGGTAAGGGGGAGGGAGGGGATTTTCTGTTTCCTTTCGCCTGGGGCTGCAGCCAGAACAATGTATGAATCTACATTCAGCCAGCAGCACCTGCTCTATCGCATTAACCTGCACATGAATGCATTGATTTTTCTCCCCCACTTTCAATGCAAAAGGCTGCATTCTTCTCTTAAGATCCATCGGTAGTTTACAAGACCCCCTTCCCCCCCCCCCCCCCACCTCTCCTCAGAATCCCAGGCTAACGACCACGCTTTGGAATCTACTTTATTAAAAAATGTGGCTGCCCAAACCCAACCTGCAATGCGGAGGCGATAGAAAAGCGAGCGCCACGCTTCTTCCTGCATCGCTGTGAAAAGTCCCATTGTTCTTGCTGGCATCTGGACCTGATCTCAGCCTATTCGCGCCCACTGACCCCCCCCCCCCTTTTTTTTTTTTCATAGCACACCCGTTCACGAATGGGCCTCTCACCAAAAGCCTACTTGATGAATTAAAAAAAAAAAAAAAAAAAACACCACTTGCCATCTGTCCTCTCAGGCTGGGGTTTAAGAGCTGCTCCTCCGACTCCGATCGCCTAAAACCTGACCTACCTCCGTGTTTGCTCAGTAAACACAGCCGGAGCCTCATCCTACTTGGCTGCTTTAACATTTATCACATTTGCATTATAGTAATATTTATTTCAATTTGGGAAAAAAAAAAAAAAACAAAAAAGGAAGGGGAGAGAATGCTGTCCACTTGCCTGGGTCCTGTGAAATTCAAGCACATAGAAACGAGTAATCCTTCCTTTGTCAGGTCTCGTCTTTAAAGTCGCAGTTTTATACTGATGATCCTCGGCACTGCAGCAGAGAGGGGGGGGGGAGATTCAAAATGAGGGGATCATACGTGGGGGAGGAGAAGGACTTACTCGCATTAGGATTTCTGCCTCAGGACAAACCTGAGAAGGAAGAACGAGAGCAGGGCAGGAGCAGCTGACAGTGCAAAACGGAAAAGGCAGAAGGCTTGCTTTTATATTATTGGTGACATTTCTAACACATGACGATAATTTCCATCTGGATGGAAGCTGGGAGTGTGAGAAAAGGGCGTTACATCACAATTCCTCCATTCCTAGAGGGCTGCTGAAAATGTAGGCCGGAGGGATTAAAAGCCACCAGTGAATAAAAAAAAAATCAGCTTACATTTTTCTGCTATGGTAACAATAATGTGACAGCAAAGGAATGTTGGAAGAGGGTGAGGTGGTGCTTGTCCTGTTTGGAAGCCACTAAATGGAAAAATGATTAATTGTACATATGCTTCAATTTTAGCAATGTATACAACATTGTTTCCTCATTTGCTGTAGCATCAACAAATATTACATTTTTTCTGCTACATAGGCCTATTTTTTTTTTTTTCTTTTATGGTTTTATCTTTTACCTTGCTTTGAGCTTTCTGGAAAGTTAAGTCAGAAATCATAGAAAGAAAAAAAAAATCTACATCTAGTATATGGATATATTTTTTCCAAGAATTGAGCTAAAGACATGGGCATAAGTTCTGAATAGTAGAAAAAAAAAAGTCTAATGAATATTAGGCAAAAGTAAAGGGGAAACCCTTATTTTAAATTTCACTGTCCCTATGCTGCAAGAAAAAAAATACTGGCAGTAATTCTGTAAGTTGGTGCCAACTCTATATGGGGCACCTAGATCTGTCAATCAACGTATGCATCTGACAGTATTCTGTAAGATGAGAGCGCTGAAGGGCGACACTACCGCATGTACTGTTGACTAACACATGTTGCAAGTTGCAGCAAGAACTCTACCCGAAATACTTCTGCCTGACGTGGCTACGTGTATTGGTCTGCTGCTTTTTTTTTTTTTTGCTGTACTTGCATCGCAGATCTTCTGCCTCTCTCGTTTATGCCTCATACACGTACACCCCCTTTTCAATTGCGTGCTATGCCACTTATGCGTGAGCTTACAGAATGGCGCTTTGGGCAAGGGCATGCACAAGTGGTACCCATTCTGCAGTTATATGTATTAGTCACACCTAAATTTAATTGAATGCACTAATTAGCACCAATAATTAGCTTTCCAACAAGCAATTGGCTCTAATTAGATTGAATTGGCATTTACACATGAGCTGAAAAAGGGGGGAGGCAGAAATGGGAGGGTCATGGCAGTAACGGGGGCATTCCTAAAATTAACGCACATTATTTATAGAATAACGGGGATATGCGCCTAATTTAGGCATGTGTGTTTGCCCCATATTTCAGCTGCTGCAAATGGCCGCACCTAAACTTAGGCACGATTACTTTTTTTTTTTTCACGGAGAGAGTGGTGGATACTTGGAATGCCCTCCCGCGGGAGGTGGTGGAGATGAAAACGGTAATGGAATTCAAAAATCCGTGGGATAAACATAAAGGAATCCTGTTCAGAAGGAATGGATCCTCAGAAGTTTAGCCGAGGTTGGGTGGCAGAGCCGGTACTGGGAGGCGGAGCTAGTGGTTGGGAGGAGGGGCTAGTGCTGGGCAGACTTCTACGCTCAGTGCCCTGAAAATGGCAGATACAAATCAAAGTCAGGTATACACAAAAAGTAGCACATATGAGTTTATCTTGTTGGGCAGACTGGATGGACCGTGCAGGTCTTTCTCTGCCTTCATCTACTATGTTACTATTCCTGGGCTAAGCGCTATTCTATAAGCACCTAACTTTAAGCATGGCTTATAAAATAGCGCTTTTTTGGCACCGTATAATGTGTGTGTGTGTGTGCGCGCACACACACATTGGATTATGTTCATTTCTGTTGCAAGGTACCTTTATATCACACATCAACCTAATAAGTTACTTTGCAATTATTATGCACCAAGCAGAAAGCTGCAGATGACCATAGGATGTGCCATGGCATTACGCTATCTGAGTCTGCAATCCTAAAAGACAGTAGCACAAACTGGGCTGACATCAGCAGCTTTTTGCATACAAATGGTCAATATTCAGTTTGTAGCAGTAAACGCTAACTGCCACCAGCTAAGTTGCAGTTAGATGCTCAATATGGCAGGGCAGCCAAGAGACAGAGCTAGGCTCGGGGCAGGGCCACTGCAGTCACCCCCCCCCCCCCTCCACTCAGGCTCTTGCCCCCTGTCCCCTTTACAAACTTCCAGTATCTGCTCCTTCCTCAGTCTGTCACTCTCCTGCTCCTGTGGTCCGGGACCCCGGTTATCATATTAATGTAATCACCCAGGTCTCAACACTGAGGAGAAGCAGAAAGACAGACCAAGGGTGCAACACCTTCTGCTATCCTCTGGAAGCCTTGCCGGCATCAGGGCCCCTCCCCCCTTGGAGGCTGGGCCCAGGGTATCTTGCCCCACCCCCTTCGGCAGCCCTGCAATACAGGCAGTCATATCCGGTACTACAAAAATATATTTATTTTTGAGCATCGGAGTGTACCCGGTGATAATCGGACAGTGCTGCACACTGCCTGGTTACTGCCAGGTTAGCGTGGGAGCCACCTTAAAGGGTGGCAGTAAGGGCTTCCCCCCCCCCCCCCCTGAAATGGGCACGTGGCAAGTGCTTTATTTGCCACACGGCCATTTCCTGCAGGAAAGAGAGACTTCCCTTTTACCCACTGCAGTAAAAGGGGGCCTCAGAATGCATGAAAAACACACGCCAACGCAGGCTACTTAGGACTTCTATTTAACTGCTTCTATTTGCCTGGCACTGCCCTGTCTCTGGCCAGCGTCTGAGTCCAGCAGCAATGTCTGGGCCCAAAGCTTATTGTTCAATTGAGTAGTTTTGATGCAGTAACATTGAACACAATACAATAAAACAAAGGAGGCAATTCTATTACTTAAAGCCAAGAAGACAATATCATCTGAATCTAAAATTGATGGGAAAATTATTTCACTTTATGAGAGGGTATCCTGCCTTTTACAACAGCCTGGTTTCACATAACACTTTGCACTACTGTTCATAGTCTCCTTTTCTGCACTTTTTTCAGTATCCTGAGGCTGACCCACTAAAGGTACGGTAAGCTGTTACTAGTACATAGGTCCAACTGAAACAAATGCAATGTGTGATCCTCTTACTTCTTAGTGAATCAGACTCTCTGTTATGGCATTAGCTCCTTTGAATGCTGCTGCTGCTAGGGTTCTTTTCTTCTAAATTATAGAGATAAGAGGAGTAAAATTAAAAAAAAAAAAAAAATTCAGCCGCTACACGTAAGGAAGGAGAACAGCGTTTAGAAAATGTGAAGGCAGAAAATAACCTGGACTAATGCACATGAAGAATTGATTTTATCAGAAAAACAAATTAAAGTACCTTATTGGAATTTTTACTAAGTTGTGTTGGACGCTAACACAGGCCTAATGCAACAAAAATGTCCTAATGCAGGATATGCTGGAGCAGGGGCGTAGCCAGACCTCATGGTGGGAGGGGGCCAGAGCCCGAGGTTGGGGGCACATTTTGAGTGTTCCTCCCCCCCCCCCCCCCCCCCCCCCCCCCCACCGCCTCGCCTCCTTGTCACTTCCCCTCATCGCCTCGTTGCTCCCCCTCGCAAAAACAAATACCTTTGCTGGCGGGGGTCCCCAATCCCCGCCAGTGGAAGCCTTCTTCAGCACTGGTCTCCGGCATAGCCGCATTCGCTGCCATGCTCTTCTTTCTTCTTGCGCCTCCTGTGCACGCTGACGCTCCTTTATGTGAAACTGAGAAGGAGCGTCAGCGAGCACAGGAGGAGCAAGAAGAAAGAAGGGCAGGGCAGCGAAGGTGGCTGTGCCGGAGACCAGCGCTGAAGAAGGCTTCGGCTGGCGGAGCTTGGGGACCCCGGCCAGCCAAACCAGGGGCCTGAATTAAATTTGCGGGGCCTCCGGCCCCCGCGCTCCCCCACCCCCATAGCTACGCCCCTGTGCTGAAGCATTCCGTCATAGTTTTGCCATCTGCATGCACAAAGCATGCTTTATTTATTTAGTTATTTTTATTTGGGGGGAGGTGTGTGTTAAGGGGAGAATGGATGTGGATGCACTAGTCAGCTAACATTCTGACATCATTGTCATGCTAACTGGTTAGCACACCATAATGCACCTCTTAGATAGGAGGTGGTAAGTGCCCCCATGGTAATTTTGTTTTAATGGTCACACACTAACGATACCATCAGCACAGAGCCATATGTTCAGCCAATAGGAAAAACCCCTTTCTGATGGCTGTACGGCTTAGTAAGGGGTCCTTTTACTAAGGTGCGCCGAAAAATGGCTTGCGGTAGTGAGGGAACGGGTTTTGGGTGCACACCAATCCATTGTTCACTGCCTTTTTTATTTTTGCAGAAAATGGGCGTGTGGCAAAATCAAAATTGCCACATATCCATTTTGGGTCTGCGACCTTACCACCAGCCATTGACCTAGCGGTAAAGTCTCACGCGGTAACCAGGCAGTAATGACCTGCGTGCGTCGAAAAATAAAAAATTATTTTTCAGCTGTGTGTATCAGACGTTTGCCAAAAAATGAAATTACCGCAAGAGTCACGCGGTAGCCGGGCAGTAACTCTATTTCGGCGCACATTGGACATGTGTAGACGCTTACGTGGCTTAGTAAAAGGGCCCCTATCCAGCTGATTTTCGAAAGTGATCGCCGCCCATCTTCCGACACAAATCGGGAGATGGGCGGTGATCTCCTGAATCCGCCCAAATCGGCATAATCGAAAGCCGATTTTGGGCGGCTTCAACTGCATTCCGTCGCGAGGCCGGCAAAAGTTGAAAGGAGGCGTGTCGGCATGGTAGCGAAGGCGGGAAATAGGCGGGACGGGGGCGTGCGTTGAGATGGCCAGCTTCGCCCGATAATGGAAAAAAGAAAGCCGGCTGTCAGGAGAATTTGGTCTGTTTTATTTGGACCCTTTTTTTAAGGTCCAAGTCCCAAAAAGGTGCCCCAACTGACCAGATGACCACCGGAGGGAAGCGGGGATCACCTCCCATTATTCTCCCAGTGGTCACCACCCCCTTCCAATACACAAAAAAAAAAATCAGACATTTTTTGCCAGCCTCAAATGTCATACCCAGCTCCATGACAACAATATGCAGGTCCCTGGAGCAGTTTTTAGTGGGTGCAGTGCACTTGAGGCAGGTGGACCCAGGTCCATCCCCCCCCCCACCTGTTACACTTGTGCTGGTAAATGGGAGCCCCCCAAAACCCACTGTACCCACATGTAGGTGCCCCCCTTCACCCCTTAGGGCTATGGTAATAGTGTAGCGTTGTGGGCAGAGGGGGGGGGATTTGGGGGGCTCCGCACACAAGGAAAGGGTGCTATGCACCTGGAAGCTAATTTTGTTTTTTTTTACTTAATTTTTAAAGTGCCCCCTAGGGTGCCCGGTTGGTGTCCTGGCATGTCAAGGGGGCCAGTGCACTAGAAATGCTGGCTCCTCCCATGCCCAAATGCCTTACATTTCGCCGGGTTTGAGATGGTTGGCTCCGGTTTCCATTATGGCTGAAAATCGGAGTCGGCCATCTCATCTAACTCCAGCAAATGATTTGGCCGGCGCCAAGCATATTTCAAAAATACGCTTGGCTCCGCCCCTTTGCAGAGCCGGCCCCGAAGATGGCCGCCCATCGATTTGGCCGGAGCCGTTCAATTATGCCCCTCTATATGTTCCTATGCATTTTAGGCCTAATATTCAGACAGACACAAATATTTAGAAGCAGCTGCTCAACCAAGTCCCCTGTTTAAACATTTTCAAAGCCACTATGAAGATGGTACTGCTAAAATTTCCTCGGACCTGGCACTCACGCTCAGAAGTGTAGCCAGGTTGAGAGCGTGGGGGGCAGCGGTGAATGGACTGCCGGCGGCGCTTAATTTAAATGTGACAGATCGCGTCAAAAACAGATGCCGGTGCCATCGGAAGTCCATTTGGGGGTTCAGCCACTCCCCTAGCGACCCATTCTATGGTCAGCAACAAACAGAAGATGTCATAAGAACATAATTGCCCTACTGGGTCAGACTAAGGGTCTACTAGCTCAATATCAATAAGCTGTGTCTTTTCCTCAGGTCCACTTTAATAATGATTTATGACTTTTCCTCCAGGAATTTGTCCAAACCTTTTTTTTTTTTTTTTAATACAGCTACACTAACTGCTGAGTTATATGTATGCCTGGACTCATTACACAATTCCTTTATTTTTCTCTCTTGCTTACATGCTACAATAAAGAAAGTGGATTTTTTTTCCTGTTAGTTTTTCTATTTTTTTTTTTCAAAGAGAAAATGAGTTTTTGGAAGTGTTAAAATAAATCTTATAGGAACGAATGGAAACTTTGTGGGTTTGGCAAGCCCCAACCTGTGCTAGCCTGGTCTGAAGCTCTTAGAGGAAAATAAAATATTACTTATGTATTTGAGTAAATAAACAAGTGCCAATAAGTGGGGCAGAAAGGATGCCAGTCAGCGTGTCTATAGTGGTTCCTTCTTGTCTGAATATTTATTGTCCTCTGACCATGAAGAATATTTTCTTTTCGATCTACAGTTTACAACGATGGCTATTCAGGCTCTTTCAACACTATTTGTTCTCCAGATACCAAAAGAATGGTAGATTATATTCCATGATTTGTAAAGTTGCTTCTTTTTAAACTGGTCTTCAAGTTGCCTGCATTAGCATTCAATCTTGGGGGCAGTGGAAAAAAAAAAAAGATGTAAACTTTGAAACCAGTAATAAAACTACAATTTAACAAAGCAGGCAAATGAAATAGTTCACTACACAATACTTTCATTATACTGTTTTCAAGAGAACACACAAAGCATAATAACAGTGCTGACATCACAAAGTCACAATGAGCAAGTACAGTAGATGGGGAACAAAGTTCTGTAAGTTAAAAACAAAGAAAGAAATCTGTATGTCATTTAACCTTTTCATTTTGCTGAGAAAACCATAGCAAAACTGTGCAAAAGTGAGGGGAAACTGAAAAACTACTAGTAAGTTGCTCAATGACTCCAAACAATTTGTAAATCCAACACAATTCTTAATAAAGAAAATCACAGCACAGTGTCTCATTGAGAGCACCCAGAAATGTAGAATATCAAAGTTTATACGTTATAATATTAAAACGTTTTCCAAACCACGATATGTGATTAGTTTTATAGTTCACATAAGTCATTGTAATTCCCAGTATTAACTACCTTCAGTCTCAAAACATAGAGCTCCCTTCCCCTTAAACAAGACATTTATTTTGCATATTTTCTACAAAACAGCAACTAAATTGTTTTGTACAATGTATGAGGAGTCAAAAGCCTGGCTAGCTAAGCCAGAATTATCACAGAATGGGTTAGATTAGAAGGTTCCATCCATCTCTGTGCTGTTTGCAGTAATTTTCCCATGTGTCACACAGGCACAGATCACAGTAGGCACGGCAATAGTTTTATAGAGTTAAATTTAAAAAGGCTTGGGGTCCCTTTCACCAAGCTGCAACAAAAGGGGGCCTGCGCTGGCATCGGCACGTGTTTTTCACGTGCGCCAAGGCCCCCTTTTTCTGCAGCAGGTAAAAGGGAAGTCTCTTTTTCCTGCAGGAAATGGCCGTGCCGCGTGGCCATTTCGGGGGAGAGCCCTTACCGCCACCCATTAAAGTAGCAGTAAGGGCTCCCACGCTATTACCCACCAGGTAAACTCCACTTACAAAAATATATTTTTTTTGTAGCGGCGGATATGACAGTGCGCTTCGGGTGGGAAGTACCACCGGGCAGTACTGCCTGTTTAGTGAGCGGTAAGCATACTTTGGGCCATGGGCATAGCCAGACCTCAGCGGGAGGGAGGGCCAGAGCCCGAGGTGGGGGGCACTGTTTAGCTGCAGAACCCCCCCCCCCCCCCGCCGTCACCGCCAGGTAACTTGTTTGCTGGCGGGGGTCCCCAACCCCTGCCAGCCGAAGAGTCTTCTTCAGCGCCGGTCGACTCTGGCACCTTCGCTGTGTGATGATCTGTTTCAAACTCCTGATATCATGCACCGTGCACGTCCTGTATGTAGCCCCGTGCAGGACGTAAGGCGTCAAAAACAAATTATCACACAACGAAGGCGCCGGAGTCATCCGGCGCTGAAGAAGACTCTTCAGCTGGTGGGGGTTGGGAACCCCCGCCAGTAAACAAGGTACCTGATGCGGCGTGGGGCGGGGGGCGGAGGCGGGGGTGGTCAATTGTAGAGGGGGCCAGGGCTTAATCTGTGGGGGGCCCATGCCCCCGTGGTCCCAAGTAGCTACGCCCCTGCTTTGGCTTACCACCACTTAGTAAAAGGGGTCCTAACTCTCTACAATGTACTCCACTATTTCTTTTCAATCTCATTCTCCTGTTGATGCAATTCAGAGGAGCACACCATGAGTCACTGCATAAATAGCTGGTAGGGTGGGGACAAGCAAGGTACTCAGTTCAACAGGAACCTCCTTGCTTCAGGTGTGACTAGATCAATTGCTCTGTGTATAGTAGGGAAAGAGTATAATTGGTGGGATGGACTCATGGAGGGCAGAAATCTTTTATTCAATAGTAGCAAAGATGTAACCAGACTCTTGGATACAATTAGCTATCTTAATCTGTGCTCCAACATTTCAAGTCAAGGTAAACCTTAACTGTCATGCGGGTAGGAGGTAGCTCAGTTGACTGAACAGGAGAACATTTTTTAAATCCTAGCTTTCACTTGCATTCCTTCCAGAATAGAACAGAAGCGTGTAAGCTTTGCCTCTTCAGAGATGACAGGTCAGGTTGCCAATGGTCAGGTCATTATCAAAGGGCAAACTACAAGCATTGATCCCTTGGAAGCTCCTTCTGGGGAAAACTGGAAGCGTAGGCATGTGAGGTAGATTTCATAACTGTTTGTTATATATTATATTTGTGTAGGTTTATTAAAGTATTATGTTTTCATGTTTTCTGGAACGTGACAATACCAGCCAGATGTTTACAGTCTGTGTCCCACAGATGACAAGACAGATTTGGATAGGATGCAGTGGGCTTTAACGGAACTCCAGCAGTTGGAACGTAAAAACAGTGCCGGACGGACTTCTATAGTCTATGACCCAGAAACGCCAAAGAGAGACAATGATCAAGTATTTTATATCACATTTATTGTTGGTTTAATCATTAATTAATAATGAATGTGACTGTTAGGCAGACTGGATGGACAATTCAGGTCTTTATCTGCTGTCATTTACTATGTGCTTTATTATGTTGGGATGCCACTGAGATACTAACTGTAGTAGTGACTTGACATCTAGCAAACACAGCTAATGAGCTAAAAATGGGCTGGTATCACACAGTGGAAGTGGAATAAGAGCTCAAACAATTAGATTTTAAAACTTAAATGAGAATCACAATATAAGTGCATTGTGTCATATCCCAACTCTGGAATGCTCTACCTAGATACATTCGGTCAATTAATGAATATCTTCCCTTTAGGAAACAATTGAAAACCCATCTATTCAAACAGGTTTACCCAAGTGACTTGACCTATCAAACAAACATAAGCAAATCACCTACCTACCGGTTCAAATAACCACTATCTACAATGACTCAGAAACATCTCCTACCACCCTTCTTACCCTTCATGCTCTTCCCATCTTCTCTTTAATCGCTCCACCGCATTACCTATCCCTATCCTTTTTATCATACCTCTTCTATCCCATTTACTCCTTGTTCATTTGTCCTATCACATACCCCTTTTGTTGATTCTGTTACTATTGATTGTATTCTCTTGTTACTATGTAAGCCGCATTGAGCCTGCGATGAGCGGGAAAGCGCAGGGTACAAATGTAATAAATAAATAAATAGGTATTTATTTTCCATCTTGAGGGTATAAGATATCACTGTTTATCAGTGAGCTTATCGCTCGTTCTTTCGGGACTACCGCCAGCCCAATGCAACCACCAGCGGTGGTCTCGCCCCGAGCGTGCGCCCCTGTGGCTATGTAGAGAAAATAAGAAATTAGACTGCATGATTTCAAATTTTGAACCTTGATTCTAAGACGCCATCAAACGCAAGCCGCACCTACTTTCCACAGACATCAAAAATGCCAAAAAATGCATCTTAGATTTGAGGAAATACAGTGTGTAAACTACTTGTATTGTAACCACAGAAAGGCTGTATATCAAGTCATACCCTCTTTACTCTGAGTGGTGAATGCTTGAGGTTTAGTTGTCAAAAAACAATTGAAGACATATTTCGTTATACAAGTGTATGGGGCCGAAGATGATCTAATTTGAGAAGGTGGAAGAGATCAGCTTGAGTGATGAGACTGAAGTTTTATAAGATTTTTATGTCGATTGGTTTTCGTTATTTTATTTTAGTTAGCTCAGTAATGTCAGTGTGAAGAATTATATTTTGATTTTTTTGTATGTATATCTTGTAAACAGCAGAGAACTTTTGGATTGTGCGGTATATACATTTTTAAATAAATATATTAATGATAAGGTAGGAACGTGAAGGGTGCTTTTACCAAGCTGCGGTAAAAAGAGCCCTGCGGCAGGGGCCATTTTTCCCCTGCACCAGGGCTCTTTTTCTGCAGCGTGTAAAAAGCCCCTACATTACTCTTGCCGCATGGCTGTGCGGCAGGGAGCACTTACCGCCACCCATGAGATGGCAGTATGGACTCCCATGGTAACCCAACAGTAACCGGGCAATGCGCAGCTCTGCCTGATTACCGCCAGGTTAGCGCCATGGTAAAAAAAAATCACAAAAATATTTTTCATTGCGCTAGAAATGGCACACACTTAAGGAATAGACAGCCAGGCCGGGACCAAGGCACTACAGTATCACTCTAAAATTATCCCTGGTTTACAATGTGGCCAGAAAGTGGTGAAAGAACTGGGCATTGGTGACCCAGGTGAAGAAATCTCCTAATTAAAATAACACTGTGGATCACTAGGAAGCACCCCAGTCATGTACTCATGATCAAACTCCGGTTCGGGGCGTGGAAATTTTTTCCATTTGGCAACACTAGCCTCTGATGGGACCTGCACCACAAGAACGCCAGCTAGGACCTGGCATTATTCTGTGGCGCTGTTTTTCGGCATAGCGCCATTCAATACCTCTGTTCATGAGGCGCTAGTTTCGATCATCCGGGAGGAACGCAAAATGACCTCATTTACATGAAATTGACTACAATTAAATGTCCTATGCGCAACTGCCTTGCGCTCTTGTAGTTTATGGCGGTAACCACATTGATCATCCCACATTGTTAAAAGCATGCGCAAAAACGGCGCTAGTGGGCTTGCGCGCTCACGTTGACTTTTGATCATCTGCCTCTCAGTCAGGTTTTCAGGATGTCCACAATAAATATTCATGAGAGAGATTTGAATGCATTGCCTCCACTGCATGCAGCTCTATCTCATGAATATTCATTGTAGAGACCCTAAAAACCTGACTGGCTGAAGTGCCTCCAGGATCAGGTTTGGGAACCACTGGTTTAGCCTGTCTAGGAAACATGCTTATTCTGGAAGCTGGTAGTGGGCTGTAGATCCCAGCAATAGGTTTGGTAGTTAAAGCCACAAGCTGAGAGTTTATTGTTAAAAGCCACAGGCTGCAGTCTGGAGAAGAGAAGAGGTCTAATAAAAGTTATAGTTTGAGAAAAGCATTTGAGATTCAGGGATGCAAGTGGCTGTAAAAATGCCTGTATATTAACTGTGGAAAATTGTTAAGTACATGAAAAAACTTCTGATCTAAAGCACGTAGGATGATTTAATTACATTCAGGTAAGTGCATGTATTTTTAGAGCATTAGGTTGTATAAAAATTCAGATAACATGAACTAAAATGGATCCATAAGGAAGATATGGTCATAAGCTTTGTCAGTAATGCTATAATGCTTCATATATAACTACTGACACATACCTAAATCTCCACTTCCCAAGCTGCAAAGGACTAAAATATAAAACAACATATGCATCCAAGTTCTCTTATATATGCACGCAACTATGGAATGCACTTCCACACAGGGCCGGTCTTAGCAAGTGCGGGGCCCTATGCAGACCAATTTGATGGGGCCCCACCCTAGCCCCGCCCCTAGCTCCGCCCCCTCCCTAGCTCCAGGGCCGGCCACCCCTCCCTCCAAGCTCCCAGACCGCTCCCTCCGAGCTCCAAGGCCCCCAGCTCCAGGGCCTCCCTCCCTCCCAGCTCCAAGGCTCCCCTCCCTCCCTCCCAGTCATTTTTTAACATCCCCCTCCAAAATCCAGTACTAGGTATGCCGAGAATACAAAACACTCAGGACCTATAGAGCAATTCTACCATACCATAAGCAGTCATTTCTACTAATCACACAAAGAAAAGGAAAACATCTTAAAACACTACAGTGAGCACTAGAGCATCAATTCACCTATTGTAAAATGAAACCAGACAGAAAAGTACAGATCGTCGTCGATCCTGCACAGTCAGTGCCAAGTAAAAGCCATGTCTTTTTCACAAACACAGATACACCCTAATCCACTATAGAATAAGTAGTAATATTAAAACTTTCTATTTAGACAAAAATTAAACTGAACCCCCAAGATGCCAGACTCTGCATACAATGCAACACCACAGAAACAGAAAATGTCCCCTAGTACTGTGCAAAATATAAAGACTGCAGATGTAAATTTGAAAAAAAAAAAACTAACAAAGATTCCAATCATCACTTTACAAATTAACAAATAGAAATAAAACAAATATAGAAAATAAAATAATACCATTTTATTGGACTAATAGATTTAGCTTTCAGAGGCCAAAACATCCTTCCTCAGGTCAATATAGTATAGTGCTGTTACAGTATCCTATCCTGACCTGAGGAAGGGGGTTTTGTTCTCCGAAAGTTAGACAAAATGTATTGAAAATGTATTAAAATTAGTCCAATCAAAAGATTACCTTGTTTACATGTTCTATATTATAAACATTTATTAACACATCTACAATACTACTTTATCCTAAAGCAAAAAAAATAAAAATATATATTTTATTTACAGTTTGTTGTCTCAGGTTTCTCCTTTCCTCATCTTCTTTTCACTGTCTTCCTTCCATCCAGCATCTGTCTTCGGTCTCTCTCTGCCATCCAGTGTCTGCCCTCTCTGCTGTTCCCTCCATCCAATGTCTGCCCTCTCTCCCTGCCCCTTCCATGATCCATCCACCATCTGCCCCTGTCTGCCCTCTCTCTCCCCCCCATCCATTCACTGTCTGCCCTTTCTATCTCTTCCATCCATTTTCTGCCCTCTCTCTCTCTGCCCCTTCAATCCACCATTTGCCCTCCCTCTGCCATCCATCCAGGGTTTGCCCTCCCTCTCGCTCCCCCATCCAGGATCTGCCCCTTTTTTTCAGCCCCCAGTTCCAGCCCCACTATCCCACCAGTCCCCCATTTCAGCCCCAGCCCTTTTCTCCCACCAGTCCCGAGCTTCAGCCCCCCAGCCACTTCTCCCTGTCCCCTTTTCAGCCCCCAGTCCCCAGTTTCAGCCTCCAGTCCCAGTACTAGCCCCCTTATCCCACCTACCCTCCTTTTCAGCCCCCCAGTTCCAGCCCCCTTCATCCACATGCCTTGTATTAGGGCCCCCTTTTCAGAACCATTCTCCCACCTGACCCATGCATGCCCCATTTTCCCACCAGCCCCAGGCCCCATATGGCCCCTTCTCAGACCCCAGTGACAGTCCCCTTCTCCCATCCAAGAACCCCAGTCCCCTCCCCAACCCCAGTCCCCTTCAACCATCCAAGAACCCCCTCCCCACCCCACCCCCTTCTCCCATCCGTGAATACCCCTCACACCTCAGTCCCCTTATCCCATCCAAGAACCCCAGTCCCCTCCCCTGTCCTCTTCTCCCATCCGTGACCCCCTCCCCAACCCCAGTCCCCTTCAACCATCCAAGAACCCCCTCCCCACCCCCTTCTCCCATCCGTGAATACCCCCCCCACCTCAGTCCCCTTATCCCATTCAAGAACCCCAGTCCCCTCCCCACCTGTCCTCTTCTCCCATCCGAGAATCCCCTCCCCAACCCCAGTCCCCCTTCAACCAAGAACCCCCTCCCCACCCCTTCTCCCATCCGTGAATACCCCCTCTCACCTCAGTCCCCTTATCCCATTCAAGAACCCCAGTCCCCTCCCCACCTGTCCTCTTCTCCCATCCGTGACCCCCTCCCCAACCCCAGTCCCCTTCAACCATCCAATAACCCCCTCCCCACCCCCTTCTCCCATCCATGAATACCCCTCCCACCTCAGTCCCCTCCCCACCCGTCCCCTTCTCCCATCCGAGAATCCCCTACCCAACCCCAGTCCCCTTCAACCATCCAAGAACCCCCTCCCCACCCCCTTCTCACATCTGTGAACCCCCTCTCCACCTCCCCATTTGAGAACCCCCACCCTACCCTTCCCCCACCTGAGAACCACCACCCCCATCCTTCTCCCATCTGAGTCCCTCCCCACCCGACCCACCTACCAGCTGAGCTCCATTCTGCCGCCCACCACCCTCACTGCCTTTAAAAAAAACAATTTGGAAGCGTCGGAGAGACAGTGACAGGCAGCGCCTCGCGTCTGCCCTGCTACTAAAAATCTCTTCAACGTCGTTCGGGCCTTCCCCACATTGAGTCCCGCCCGCCCTCGCGGTAATTAGAAGTTACCTCAGAGGAGGGCGGGACTCAATGTGGGAAGGCCCAATGACGTCGAACAGATTTTAGTAGCAGGGCGGGCAGATGCGAGGCGCTGCCTGTCACTGTCTTCGGCGCTTCCAAATTGCGTTTTTAAAGGCGGAGTGACAGAAGAGCAGCGACTCGGAGCACCCCACCCCCACCCGCTGATATCTGGGGGGGTGGACCGCCCCCACCACGCCGCCATCGCGCATCGGATTCGTTGGGAGGGAGGGAGGACGGAAGGGCGGACTGGAGCTCGGGAGGGTGGGGCGACCTGAGGCGCGCGCGGGGCCCCACTGAGCGCAAGGCCCTATGCGGCCGCTTCGGTCGCCTCGCCTTAAGACCGGCCCTGCTTCTACATGTCATGAAAACGATGCACGACCTAACAAACTTCCGGAAATCGTTAAAAACCAACCTGTTCACAAAGGCATACCAGAATGATCCAACCTAAACACCTGAACCCTGCAACACAATCGAAACTTCTACCAGAACTGGACAAAATTCAACCCTCTCTCCTAGATCACTTAAAATACTCTGTCATCTATGAACATCAACACTAGACCACTCTATTTCTCTTACCGGAATTGGCGATCACCATCACGGTACTATGTAAGCCACATTGAGCCTGCAAATAGGTGGGAAAATGTGGGATACAAATGCAACAAATAAATAAATAAATAAATAAATACTGATGATCCAACTTAAAAACAATATGCACATATTTTTTTTGGGGGGGGGGGCATGAAAGGGTGTTAATGTTGATATTTGATTGCTTCCATTATATAAAAAGGAGAGAGCTACCTGGTACTACATTTTTGTGTATTTTATAAAGGCAACATATGTTAAATTGCCCACAGAAAGTAGAGACATGTTTACACCTTCTCTGAAAGCAGGTGCATTCAGAATAGGTGTACATGGATGCATTTTATGTATGTGCTCTAGTGTCTATCCTGCCCCTTGTTCCCTCTATTCTCAACCCCTGAGAATCACTTACACTTGTATTGTGTAAAAGAAAATGCTGTGGGGTTTTTTTGTGCACCAATGTTTTAAACGTGTATAATCGAAGGCAATTGTAAAATACTGTTCTAGATGCTCAAATCTCTTCTAAAATTACCGCCACAGTGTGCTATAATACCATGATAACTTAATAGTTGTGAAAATAAAATATATGTGGTGCACAATTATTGAATTTATTCGTTTATAGCACTTGATATACCGCAAATGACCCCTGAGGTGACTATCAGGCTTATTTTTGAAAGAGAAGGGCGCCCATCTTTCAACACAAATCGGGAGATGGGCGTCCTTCTCTCAGGGTCGCCCAAATCGGCATAATCAAAAGCTGATTTTGGACATCCCCAACTGCTTTCCGTCGTAGGGACGACCAAAGTTCCCAGGGGTGTGTCAGAGGCATAGCAAAGGTGGGACTGGGGCGTGCCTAACAGATGGGCGTCCTCGAGCGATAATGGAAAAACGAAGCGCGTCCCTGATGAGCACTTGGGTGACTTTACTTGGTCCATTTTTTCTTACAACCAAGCCTCAAAAAGGTGCCAGAACTGACCAGATGACCACTGGAGGGAATCGGGGATGACCTCCCCTGACTCCCCCAGTGGTCACTAACCACCTCCCACCCCGAAAAAAATAAACTTTACAAACTTTTTTTGCCAGCCTGAAATGTCATACTCAGGTCCATCGCAGCAGTATGCAGGTCCCTGGGGGGGGGGGGGGGGTATGTGTGTGTCAGCGGAGGCATAGCGAAGGCATGGACGTCCTTCTTACAAACATTTTGGACATCCTGAACTCCCCCCCCCCCCCACAGGGGCGGCCAAATTTCCAGGGAGTGAAGGAGTGAGTGGCCTAGTGGTTAGAGCACTGGTCTTGCAATCCAGAGGTGGCTGGTTCAAATCCCACTGCTGCTACTTGTGATCTAAAATCCAAATAAAGGGGGTGTCAGAGGCATAGCAAAGGCATGGACGTCCTTCTCACAGAAACATCCACATTTCGGACGTCCTCAACTGCCGTCGCAGGGATGGAGGCATAGCGAAGGACGTCCTTCACTCATACTGTAAAAAAAAAAAAAAAGACATCCCTGACGAGCACTTGGACTTGTATTTTTCTAAGGTTGCAGATGGCAATTTATTTAAGGTTGTAGACGGCTATTATACACGCAGCTTGTCTGCATGTATAAAGCTGTCTTTGGCATGCACAGAGCAGCCATGCATAATGCTTGGCTGCTCTGCACTGGCTTCCCCTCCTTAGGAAGGAAATCGTGTGCAGTTCATTTGCATGCGATTTCCTTCATGCATGCCCGTTCCTTTCTGAATCGCTAAGGGATCGGTAAGGGAAAGGCTTTTTCCGTTCAGTTAGTGCATCAGTTAGTCCACTGCAGTGCCCCCCAAGGGTGCCCAGTTGGTGTCCTGGCATGTCAGGGGGAACAGTGCACTATGAATGCTGGCTCCTCCCACGACCAAATGAGTTGGATTTGGTCGTTTTTGAGATGGGCGTCCTCGGTTTCCATTATGGCCGAAAACCGGGGACGACCATCTCTAAGGTCGACCAGCTCAACATTTAGGTCAACCATCTCTAAGGTCAAACTAAATGTCAGGAAAACTTGGGTGCCCCGTTCGATTATGCCCCTCCACGTGGTTTACAATTTCAAGGCCTTTCTTCACACCAGTTTTATTTTCTAATAAGGAATACGTGGTACTACCTCCTGAAGCTAATTGCTAAGTAAGTTTTATGTCTATCATAAAAGCTTAATATTAATTTTCTAAGTAACTGCTACTGAATTAAGTTTAGGAACTTCATTCAAAAATTATCTATAGCATTACAATTGATGATACCTTCTGTAAATGAAGGTGCTCTTTAGGGCTGTCACAAGTATTATCCTGATAAGGTTAAAGGTAAGGGTCATATATATGATATAATTACTTTCCTATATAAAACTTGAAGGGTATACTATCAATATAAGCAATATAGAAATTACCAGAAATGAGTCATTCATATAAAAAGTAAAGTAATCAATAGAAATAAAACATGGAAAAGAAAATAAGATGATACCATTTTATTGGACATAGATTAATACATTTCTTGATTAGGTTTCGAAGGTTGCTCTTCTTCGTCAGATCGGAAATAAGCAAATGTTGGTAGATGACAGTATATATGAGCAAAACATCAAAACATTTCAATGACAGTCTATATGTATGGAGACAGGGGATGAGTGAAACATCAAAGCATTTCAGTGACAGTCTAACAGGATGGGGGTGGGTAGGTGAGAGTCAGGGAGACAGGAGAGCACTACAATTTACAAAGCAATACAATTTTAAGCTTTGTAATGGGCTAGAAAACCCAGATCTTTGTTAAGTCCTGTCTGGTGGGTGTCAAAATATTTAATCATTTTGACTTCAAAGGTCTTACGTTCCTGTATTGTTTTAAAGTTCCCTTTCAGGATCCTTAACATGAAATCACTGGTACAGTGTTCTGGTTTTGTAAAGTGCTGGCCCACAGGCATGACATCTTTGTTTGTACTGGCATTTTCATATGATGTCTATGTAAATTAAATCTCTTCTTTAGCATCTGACCTGTTTCTCCAATATAGCAGCTTCATCGCACTTTTTACACTGAATGATATATACCACATTGGAAGATGAGCATGTGAAAGATTCCTTAATGTTGAATATTTTTCCTTTGTGAATGATCGTGGGGTCCTGTGAAATATTTTGGCATAGTTTGCAGCTGGATATATTGCAAGGATGTGTGCCATTCTTTTCTTTTTGAGTCTGTGTTGGGAGCTTACTTCTAATTAGCTTGTGTTTTAAGTTGGGTGGCTGTCGGAAAGCGAGCACTGGTGGGGATGGGAATATCTCTTTCAGTAATTTATCCTCCTGGAGTAGAGGCTGCAGATCTCTTATGATTTTTCTTAATTTTTCCAGATGTGGGTTGTATGTCACTATAAGGGGGATTCTGTCTGTGGCTTTTTTTTCTTTGTACTGTAGCAGATTTTCCCTGGGTGTTTTGAGGGAGGAGGCAATATTCTTGGAGATTATTTTGGGGTTGTAGCCTTTCTGTTCAAAAGATGCTGTCAGGGTTTCAAGGTGTCTGTCTCTGTCCCCTGGGTCAGAGCAGATAAGGTGGTATCTTGTGGCTTGGCTGTAAATAGTGGATCTTTTTGTATGTGAAGGGTGGCAGCTGGAGTTCTAGAGGTAGCTGCCTTTGTCTGTGGGTTTCTTGTATATGGATGTTTGTATATAGCCATCACTGATTGAGACTGTGGTGTCCAAAAAATTGACTTTTTCTGGGGAGTAGTAAGGAAACTTGTGAACTGAAGGGGGTTAAAATTAGAACCAGGCATGGGGGAAGTGTGTTCTGAACAGATTGTAAATCCTAAAACAGCTGTGGCTTGACAAAGATCATTATTAGATGGTTCTGATTTCTTTTTTCTTTTTTGTTACATTTGTACCTCACACTTTTCCCACTCATGGCAGGCTCAATGCGGCAGGCAATGGAGGGTTAAGTGACTTGCCCAGAGTCACAAGGAGCTGCCTGTGCCGGGAATCAAACTCAGTTCCTCAGTTCCCCAGGACCAAAGTCCACCACCCTAACCACTAGGCCACTTCTCCACTCACAATTTAGGTGTGAATATTCACATTCGAATTGTCTCTCTCTATATAGAGAGATATGGCTCTGTCAAGATATCAATTTGTATCTATGCAGGAAGTGCAACATTCCCTCTTAAGTTGCATGGAGTCCTTTGACCACATTGTTGATGCACAGAGTTTAGAGAAGGACTTCTCAACTCAGTCCTCGGGACACACCAAGACAGTCTGGTTTTCAAGATATCCACAATGAGTATGCATGAGATAGAGTTGCATACAATGGAGGCAGTGCATGCAAATTTTTCCGGGGGTTACTAAGTATCAGCACCTTATCCATTGCCCACTAAAGTTGACCCACAGTCCCCACAGTTTAATAAACGAGTCCAGGCTCTGCACATCAATTCTGCCTTTTCATAGATTCTGTGGCTGGTTGCAGGGGGCCTGGATATTATGGAGCAGGTCCCTCAGTGGAGAGGTTTGTATAATTCTAGACTACTCTTTCACCTTTATTTTTTTGGATCTCTGAACATCAAAGTTGGTTCAATTAAAACAATAGGGACAATAAGTAAATAAATGAGAAACATTGGCTTGGTAAAGCCCATGTAAAAGACAGCAGTTCAACATCTAAAGAAAAAAAAGCCATCTGTGTTAAGAGATCTGGTTAATGCAAGCACTGTGAGATGCAGAATTCATGGCTGACAGAACAAAAATAGATGACATCCACTCTTACAAAGACAAGGTAGAATTTTTATGAATCTGAAGAAAGATTACCGATCACGGTCACCTGGAACATCATTGAATGTTGATGGTATATAACATTGTTTACTGGCAAGCATACTGTAAAGATGGCTGTTTAGAATGTTGTTCAATTATTTCGCCCATTATTGAGAAAGCAATTGACTAATGCCATGTTCTGTTCCCGAGACCAGTGGTTCCCAAACATGGTCCTGGAGGAACTCCAGCCAGATAGTATTTCAGGATATCCAAAACGAATATTCATGAGAGAGATTTGCATGCACTGCCTCCACTGCATGCAAATCTCTCTCATAAATATTCATTGTGGATATTCTGAAAACCTGATTGGCTGAGGTGCCTCCAGGACCAGGTTTGGGAACCACTGGCCTAGACATTTTCTAACATATTCTCTGGGCAGTGTCTCCATTGAGTTCTTTCTGTAGGCATCTGTGTGACTGGGCTCCAGATCAAAATGTCAATCCATCTTAAATTATTAAATTTGTACAAAGCATTAGGTCTCAACTGTAGTCCCAAGAAAACTCTTTTTTATTTTTTAAATTTAACAATCAGGCAATATTGACTTGCCTCTTGCCGAAATCTAGATCTGATGATTCACTCTACTTTATTAGAAACCATATTAGTCCTCAATAACAGGGTACACAGAAGTTCCAAAAAAGCATACAAATCCACAAGTCTCTCACAGTTAGTCCTCCTAATTCAACCATGAATTGCAATCTTGCTTTAAAAGGGTCAGGCAACCAAGTTGCTTCCCTGCCAGCATGCACATAGCATTTGGTCTTTAACTACTTCCCAAATCCGGTCCTGGAGCACCCTTTGCCAGTCAGGTTTTCAGGACATCCACAATAAATATGCATGAAAGAGGTTCACATATAATGGAGGCAGTTGTCACGTCTGTGGCCGTGACCACCCTCAGACTTACCTTATTTCTGGGGGCCAGCTTCTAAGCTGGCTTCTGCCTATCCTTTCTGGAGTAGTTTTCCTTCTGTGTGCTGGCTGCTTCCAGCATGGCTCTAATTACTCCACTCTACTGCACCTGGGGGTGCTGCCTGAGTTAGCTCTACCTCTGTCTCCAGCCTGGCTCTGTTTGCTCCTCTGTGCTGCACCTAGGTGTTCTGTGTGCGCTCTTCCTGCTCCTTGGTTTGTGCTCCTCTCACCCGCTGATGGCCAGAGGCTGCCATAGTTTGTCTTGCTGTTCCTACCCGTTCCAGACTTTAGCTTAGTCCGGTCCGGTTCTTCCAGGCTGCCGGACTTGTCTCTCTTGTTTGTGCCTGGACAGCCTCCATAGTTGCTTACTGATGGCTGCAGCTGCTCCTCAGGTGTTGAAGGGCTTTATTAATCACTTATAGACTGCAGCCTTTGCATCGTCTAAGGTCCCTGGTATGTTAGAGTGCTCTGTGCACTGCTACCTTGTCCAGTTCAGTGTGAGTTTCTAGCTTGTTACTAGTAGCTTGGGCATAGCTTTTCTTGTTAGCTTGTGTACAGCTTTACTAGTTCTCCTGTGTTTTGCTTAGTGTGAGTTTCTAGCTTGTGACTAGTTAGCTTGGGCATAGCTTTCTTGTTAGCTTGTGTACAGCTTTACGGTTTTCCTGTGTGTGTTTTCCTTTGCTTCTAGAGCTTCAGCCCTAGTCCTGTCCGCTGCCAGTACTCCTTGCTACTGGAGCTCCAGCCATAGTCTTACTACTTGACCTGACCATTGCCTGAATCTGACTACTCTCTGCCTGCTGCCCGACCCGACTACTGCCTGAACCCCGATACTTGCTGCCTGCTGCCTGACCTATTGGTGGAACCTGGACATTCCCTGCCTGTCTGCCTTGCTTTCGACTAGGTGCCTGGGGGCACGTCTGTATCCTGATTCCTGTTGTTCCTGCTTGCTAGTTCCAGTTCCGGTTTTCCTGTAAGCCCTACCGGCTGCCCGAACCTCAGGGCTCAACCCTCGGGGAACGGTGGCTAAGTGTAGGTGAAGCCTAGGTCCAGTGTGTTCCTGTCCAGCGGGTTCCGGTCCCATGTGTTCCAGTCCAGTGCGCACCCGTCCGGTGTGTTCCAGTCCTGTGTATTCCAGTGCAGAACTCCAGTCCAGCCTTGCCTCGTCTCTGCTTCGAAGGTGACCTTGCCTGCCACTGCCGCTCCACGGTAGTGGTCCAAGGGCTCACAAACCCAGTGTTTCTAGGGAAGAAGCCTGACAGCAGTGTATGTAAATCAAGTTCATGCATATTCATTGTGGTTAGCCTGGAAACCCAACTGGTAAGGGTACTCCAGAACTGGACTTTGGAAACACTGATCTACTCTATAGGCAGCTACATCCAAACCCTTTTACCAGAGCAACAATCCTTTACCTTGAATATGCTGTTCTTCATCAGTCTGGTACAGTGATTCCCAAACCTGGTCCTGGAGGTACCCCAGGCAGTCAGGTTTCCAAGTTATCTACTATGAATATTCATGAGAGATATTTGCATGCACTGCCTCCACTGCATGCAAATCTCTCTCATGAATATTAATTGTGGATATCCTGAAAACCTGACTGGCTGGGGTGCCTCCAGAACCAGGTTTGGGAATCACTGTTCTGGTGTGTAAGCTTCTCTATCTCCAATCTTCATGCAGACTACTCTCTATTGTATCTTCAGCTCTTATAAAGCAGTGGACTCCTCCTGTTCCTGGCTCCGCTATTTCAGATTGATCAGCTACATCTGATTCCTAATTCTTAATAGGAAAATCATTTGATTATAGTTGCCTCCCTCCTAGTTTTCCCTGGCTACAACTACTATTTTAATGTTTGGGTTACAGAGTCTCCCCTTGCCTTCCTGGGTGCAAATGATATTACACTAGTATAAGAAGATATCAACATGCCCGCTTGCTGATCCCCCAATATGAACAAACTATGAAAGATATTGACCAACTGTCAAATGATACAGTACCTGGATTGGATGTGATTTCAGCAGAAGTCTAGGTCTGGAGACCAAAAGAACTATCTGAGTCAATGTAGACACAAGGAAAGACACCTCAGGAATACAAAGATGCATCCATCGTTCACATATAAAAGCAGAACAGCTACAGAGAATCCTGTGACAATCATTGAGGCATCTCTCTGTTATCAATAGCTGGCAAAATCTTTATTAGAACCGAGTTGAACAAATTGAAGAAGTACTCTGGCATAAGAGTCTGTATTGCTTTAGGAAAACACCTGGAATCACAAAGTACTTGTCGCTTGTTAACTTTAGAGGAAATATCAAATATCAATCTGTTTATCACTGTTGTTGGCCTGACAAAAGTAGTTAATACAGCTAGTCATGATTATCTTTGGAAAACTAGAGTAAAATTTCATTGGCCAGAGAAATCTATTGGAATTTGGCAATTTCATAAGTTCACGCTTGCTCCTGCTGTGGATGATCTACTTTCAGTCATCTACTTCCTTCATCCAGTGAGCAGGAGTTATCAGAGTAGTGTGGTCGACTCCAGTTATCTAATTTCCAATGGAGCCAAGCAAGGCTGCTTACTTGCTCCAGCCATTTTTCACAGGGTATTCCCTGCCAAGCCTACAGATGCTGTTTGAGACTGTGATTTTGGATTGACAAAACATACCAGATGGTAAGCTCTTCAATTAAGAGGCGACTACAGGCAAAAACAAACCTACAGGAAGTGATTATCCATGATCTTCTCTTCTAATGACTGTTCATCTGTTTGCTAATGCCAAAAACATCAATATTCAGATGAAAATGGATTATTTTGCTTCAGGTTACAACAACTTTGTTTTCATAATCAACCATAAGAAGTCAGAAAGACTGAATCAGACTGCGCCATGAAAACCTTAGGTGGCATCTACAACTATAATGAATGACTAGACTCTCAAGGCCATCGACAAGTTCAATTATCTCAGCAGTGTGCTGTCAGGCGCAGTCCACATTTATGATTAATTCAATGCCAGAATTACAAAAGCAAGTGTGGCATTTAGCTGAATATGTGCAGATACGCAGGAGAAGCAAAGTCAACAAAGTGTTGCCAAACCCTACTATATGCAAGTGAAACTTATACGCTATTTAGATGTTATGTCAGTGGTTCCCAAACCTGGTCCTGGAGGCACCCCAGGCAGTCAGGTTTTCAGGATATCCACAATGAATATTCAGGAGAGAGATTTGCATGTAGTTGTGGATATTCTGAAAACCTGAACGGCTGGGGTGCTTCCTGGATCAGGTTTGGGAATCACTGCACCAGACTGATGAAGAACAGCATATTCAAGGTAAAGGATTGTTGCTCTGGTAAAAGGGTTTGGATGTACCTGCCTATAGAGTAGATCAGTGTTTCCAAAATCCAGTCCTGGAGTACCCTTACCAGTTGGGTTTTCAGGCTAACCACAATGAATATGCATGAACTTGCATGAACTTGATTGACATACACTGCCTCCATTATATGTGAACCTCCTTCATGCATATTTATTGTGGATGTCCTGAAAACCTGACTGGCAAAGGGTGCTCCAGGACCGGACTTGGGAAGTAGTTAGACCAAATGCTATTTGCATGCTGGCAGGGAAGCAACTTGGTTGCCTGACCCTTTTAAAGCAAGATTGCAATTCATAGTTGAATTAGGAGGACTAACTGTGAGAGACTTGTGGATTTGTATGCTTTTTTGGAACTTCTGTGTACCCCTGTTATTGAGGACTAATATGGTTTCTAATAAAGTAGAGTGAATCATCAGATCTAGATTTCGGCAAGAGGTGACTCAATATTGCCCGATTGTTAAATTTAAAAAATAAAAAAGAGTTTTCATGGGAGTGCAGTTCAGGCCTAATGCTTTGTACAAATTTAATAATTTAAGATGGATTGACATTTTGATCTGGAGCCCAGTCACACAGATGCCTACAGAAAGAACTCAATGGAGACACTGCCCAGAGAATATGTTAGAAAATGTTTAGGCCAGTGGTTCCCAAACCTGGTCCTGGAGGCACCCAGTCAGCCAGGTTCTCAGGATATCCACAATGAATATTCATGAGAGAGATTTGCATGCAGTTGTGGATATTCTGAAAACCTGAACGGCTGGGGTGCTTCCTGGATCAGGTTTGGAAACCACTGTGCTATGTTATCAAGCTGAATCACTTTCATATGGACTGACTGATCGACTAAGATGGCAAGACAAGGTCCTGGATACTGAGATTCTCACATGAACTTGTACAGTATTACAAGTGTTCACAAATCTCATGCTGAAAACACTGCTCTTCAGCAGTCTAAGCTTCCTAAGCTGCTGAGACTGGCCTCATCGCATGGGGGTGGGGTGGGGGAGAAGAACACTTGGTGCCCACCCACTTCTTGACTAGGCCCATTCAAAATTTGCTGTCTTCCTGTGCAGATGTGTCAAATTATCTAACATGCTCCTATGGGAAGGAAAAGATTTGGTCAGGACAGATTCCTGTAAACAGTTCCTCACTCTAGCATCCTCCTTCAACCTCCAGCTATGCTCCACCACCCCTACTCACCGAGACGGCCATTGTCTTGACCTCGCCCTCTCCTCTTCCGGCTCTCCCTCCAATTTCCTCGCTTCAGCTCTTCTTCTCTCCGATCATCACCTAATCACCTTCACACTTCTTCACCCCCCCCCCCTCAGCCCCATCCAACCTTAACCACTACCTCCAGGAATCTCCAGGCTATTGACCCTCCCACCCTATCCTCTAGTATTTCTAATCTCCTCCCCTCCATCATGTCCTCCGAGTCTGTCGACAAGGCTGTCTCCGCTTACAATGCTCTGGACCCCCTCGCACCATCCACCTCCCGTCCCACAAAGCGTACTAATCCCCAGCCTTGGCTGACCCCTTGCATCCGTTACCTTTGCTCCTGCGCCTGATCTGCTGAATGCCTCTGGAGAAAATCTCGCACCCATTCAGACTTCCTTCACTACAAATTCATACTATCCTCCTTCCAGTCCTCCCTATTCCTTGCCAAACAGGACTATTACACCCAATTGACCAATTCTCTCAGCTCCAACCCCCGTCGTCTCTTCGCCACCCTTAACTCCCTCCTCAAAGTGCCCTCCACTCCCACCCCCCACACCTCTCTGTCCTCAATCACTGGCTGATTACTTCCGCGACAAGGTGCAAAAGATCAACCTTGAGTTCTCTACCAAGCCATCTCCTCCTCTTCACCCTTCAACCCTCTCCTTCAACCAACCAACCCAGGCCTCTTTCTCCTCCTTTCCTGTCATCACCAAAGAGGAAACCGCTCGCCTTCTTTCCTCCTCGAAATGCACCACCTGCTCTTCTGATCCCATCCCCACCAACTTACTTAACATCATCTCTCATACTGTCACCCCCTCCATCTGTCATATCCTCAACCTCTCTCTCTCCACTGCAACTGTCCCTGACACCTTCAAGCGCGCTGTAGTAACACCTCTCCTCAAAAAACCATCACTTGACCCTACCTGTCCCTCCAACTACCGCCCCATCTCCCTCCTACCCTTCCTCTCCAAAATACTTGAGCGTGCCGTTCACAGACGCTGCCTTGATTTTCTCTCCTTTCATGCCATCCTCGATCCACTTCAATCCGGTTTTCACCCTCTACACTCGACAGAAACAGCACTCTATAAAGTCTGTTAATGACCTGCTCCTTGCCAAATCCAGAGGCCACTACTCCATCCTCCTCGATCTATCCGCCGCTTTTGACACTGTCAATCATGACTTACTTCTTGCCACACTGTCCTCATTTGGGTTCCAGGGCTCTGTCCTCTCCTGGTTCTCCTCCTATCTCTCCCACCGCACCTTCAGAGTTCATTCTCATGAATCTTCCTCCACCCCCATCCCCTATCTGTTGGTGTTCCCCAGGGATCTGTCCTTGGACCCCTTCTCTTCTCAATCTACACCTCTTCCCTGGGCTCCCTGATCTCATTTCATGGTTTCCAGTATCATCTCTATGCTGATGACACCCAGCTGTATCTCTCCACACCAGACACCACTGCGGTGACCCAGGCAAAGGTATCAGCCTGCTTACATGACATTGCTGCTTGGATGTCCAACTGCCACCTGAAACTGAACATGTCCAAGACCAAGCTCATCGTCTTTCCACCAAAACCCACTTCTCCTCTTCCTCCACTTTCTATCTCAGTCGATAACACCCTCATCCTCCCCGTCTCATCTGCCCGCAACCTCGGAGTCATCTTTGACTCCTCCCTCTCCTTCTCTGCGCATATCCAGCAGATAGCCAAGATCTGTCGCTTCTTCCTCTTTAACATCAGCAAAATTCGCCCTTTCCTCTCTGAACACACCACCCGAACTCTCGTCCACGCTCTCATTACCTCTCGCCTTGACTACCTCTCACCGGCCTCCCACTTAGCCATCTATCCCCCCTTCAATCAGTTCAGAACTCTGCTGCACGTCTTATATTCCGCCAGAACCGATATACTCATATCACCCCTCTCCTCAGGTCACTTCACTGGCATTCAATTCAAGCTTCTCCTTCTTACCTACAAATGCACTCAGTCTGCTGCCCCTCACTACCTTTCTACCCTCATCTCCCCTTACGTTCCCGCCCAAAACCTCCGTTCACAGGACAAATCCCTCCTCTCAGTACCCTTCTCCACCACCGCCAACTCCAGGCTCCGCTCATTCTGCCTCGCCTCACCCTATGCTTGGAACAACCTTCCCGAGCCCATACGCCAAGCCCCCTCCCTGCCCATCTTCAAGTCTTTGCTTAAAACCCACCTCTTCAATGCTGCGTTTGGCACCTAACTCCTACCGTTCAGTAAATCCAGACGGCCCCAATTTGACTGCCCCTATCGGACTGACCGTTCACTTGTCTTTTAGATTGTAAGCTCTTTGAGCAGGGACTGTCCCTCTATGTTAAATTGTACAGCGCTGCGTAACCCTAGTAGCGCTTTATAAATGTTAAGTAGTAGTAGTAGTAGTAGTACTTAAAGGAGAAACGATGATGATCAGATAAGAATATATACATATTCATATAGACATACAGGGTGAGGTAAAAAAAAAAACAAAGTAACCCCTTAAGAGTTTTTTCCTGTTTTCTCAGCAGCCACTTTGAATTTCAGTGAGAAACTTTACTTATTTAGTCATCATTCTTAAGTATTACTATTAAACAACATTTAATTATCTTAAGCTATGTTGGTGTTACTGACATTTTAGCGTTACTACCTAGCAATTTTTGTGCGTTAAAATTATTCGAGCTAAAACACTGTAAAATAACATCATTCAAATGATACAATTAACAATGTGTCAGAACTTTGCAGTTGCTGTGAATGCTCAAAGTGTCCACCTTAGCTTTGACATAGGCCTTCAGTCACTTTGGGAAGTCCTCAACAGCCTGTCACTCGGTCCCTGTGGCAGGATGTCCCAGATCATCTGCAGCGCTTCCTCGAGTTCGGTGGTTGTTTGCAGCTTTGGGTGGAGCTCATGATAGGCCTCCAGCATTGCTCCTCAGACAAAGTCTACATCACTGTGACATCCTTAACAGGAAACCGATACCCCGGGATTTTTTTTTTTCAAATAATGGTAGCTTTACAGTGCAAACATTTTTGAACATGTGAAAATCGCTGGGTGGTCACGCTAAAAAGTCTGCAACTTTGCCATGTTTAAAGATAATCTCATTGCACTCAGCATACAAATGTAGATAGTAACAACAAATAAACCTGTAAAATTTCACACTGAAATTCCAAGCGGTTGCTGAGAAAACAGCAAAAAAATCTAAGGTGTTACTTTTTTTTTTTTTTGCCTCACCCTATATATACACACACTAATATATCTATATATATATATATATATATTATCAGGAAGCAAACCATGACTGTTCAATAACATACAGGTGGTTATACCAACTTCACTGTACGTTCAAGGGTGTTCATCTAAATAGAGTTAATGAGGGAAGGAAATTTAATAGTGCTGTAATATTACAGTTTACAGATTTAATGTTATCAGTGTTCTTTAATGTTGGTAAATTGTAAAGCGCCCATCATGCCAATTCTCCTGTGTGGTTTATTACAGAGTAGAATATCTTATCTCGACAGTAATATCTCTACAGAACATTAAACATTTTGGCAATGGAATTCTAGGAAGCCTAAAGCATAATCTGGTGTATTAACGGCAGTCTTTATAGTAGTTTATGTGAAAAGCTAAAGGATGGGAAAGTCCAAATGCAAAAAGCATGTGAAGCTGTATATCTAGATTTAACGAGATGATTTGGATTTATTTTATATCATACCATGTCTGCTGCTGGTGGTAGGGGTGAAAGCAGTGATACATTATTTACTTAAAAATGTATTACCTGCATGGTATACAAATCTCGGAAGGGTACAATTATGCATATATAATATAGTACATGCATCCCTTGTCAGTGCTGGTGGTATTTAACCTCTTCCCCTCCTCATGAGCCACCTAGACACCTTTAAACCACCAAGCATTTCCCCGCTGCTTCATACTCTACAGGGGATCCCCTTTTCCCCAGCACAACATCTGGAGAAGGCCAAGTTGCCAACACAGACCTATCATTTACATTTTATTCACACTTTTTATTTATTGTTGCGTTTGTATCCCACATTTTTCCACCTATTTGCAGGCTCAATGTGGCTTACAATGCTCCGCTATGGCAGTCGCCATTCCAGAGTGAAAGATAACAATTGGTGTTACATTGAGAACATAGATAACATAATAGAATTACACAATTAAGCAAACAGATCTTGGAAGAAATCAATTCAGAATATAAGATAAAGAGGCGATATGTTACGATTGCAATTATTGATCATTGTGGTATGCCTTGTTGAAGAGATAGGTCTTCAGAGATAGATACAGTCACTGGCAACTAAGTGGTTAACAAAATTAAACAAAATTCAGTACTGGCGGGGGGGGGGGGGGAAGGAAAGGAAGGTAGCAAGAAATGGGTAGGGAGGACAGAGGGGAACTAAGGGGCCAGGTAGAAGAAACAGGACCGAAAAAGAAGGATCACAGGGAATTCAGGCATGTGTTCCTTATCTAGAAGATGAGTCGAAGGAAGAAGAGAAGAAGTCTTGAGTAGAACCCTGAAGGATTGGAGAGTGGCAGCTGACCTGAGGGTGAAGGGGGAAGGAGAGAGTTCCAAAGGAAGGGGCCAAGGTAGCTGAAGGCAGTGTCATGGGTGACTGAGAAGCGGAGGACGGGGGGGGGGGCATAAAGAAGTTTACCAAAGGAAACCCAAAGGGAACATGAAGGGGAACATGAAGGGGAATATGAGGTCAAAAGCTTATGCAAGTCGAACGACATTTGAAGACTGACATCAGAAACTTAAAACGGATGTTTGAGGAAACCGGGAGCCAGTGTTCGGAACAGAGGAGTGGGGTGACATGGTCAAACCAGCAAGACAAGTTTCACTTTTCTCATGCCCATAATGAAATGAAAATATATGTGATGAAAAATCTAACCAATGTCCAGGGCTCACTTCCATAGCATCAGGCAACTTTAGCCCTCTTGGGTCTTGACAAACAATCCATTTTGGTTTTGATACTGTGTTGACCTTAGCAGAGGAACTTATTAAATTATAATCACCTCACATCATGCAGAAAAACGTTTGAAAAACAGTGCATATTTATCTATACTACAATTTCTTATTCATTTTCAATCAACTCAAAGCGATTTACAATCAGTAATTTAAAACATACTTCCAATGTACAATTAATACTAAATCAATTTTAACAGTAAAAATCCCTAGCACTGCTTCGTAAACCCAATAGAATATATTTCTCCTAATTTCCATAAATAAACGTATTGATTTCCTAGAGGATTCTGCAACAAGCTTTTAAAGAACTCTAGTCCATTACTCCAAATATTCAAAGACAGATATTGAATTACCAAATCAATCAGTCATTCTAACCTCCCTTCTTCTTATTTTATAGTATTTTCATTTGCTTTTCTGGAAGGTCCATGTGCACTGCATTGCAAATAATCCATTCTAGTCAAAAGCAACAACTGAATCATGGCAATCAGGTCAGCCTGTGATAAAGAGGAGCGAAGCTGACAGGTAATGTGCAGCTGATTACATGCTTCCTGTGAAACCTCAAATATATGAGGGTTCACACTAAGTCTATTCTCCAGACAAATTATCAGATCCTGGGTTTTTTTCTTACAGAAAGGCAAAACCAATCTATTTACTATATTGGGTCTAGTAGGAAATGCTAACTTGTTCTGTACTCAGCAAAAAAAAATGTACACAGCATCTAAGAAGTCATCCCTGCCAGCTTTTAACATCCTCACACAGGTTTGGGTGAGGGACACAAATAAGCAATGACTAACTCGCCCTCAGACCTTGAACAATCAGCACAATGGAAAGATCATTCATACACAAAAGGAATGCAAGACACAACACAAGCCACTCAAACACCCCCCACCCCTCCCAACCTTTTGTTCTCCTTAAAACTCCTCTCCAGGACTCCAGCTTAATCCTCTGCCACCTTTCAGCACTGACAACCAGTCACTTATGTTGGGTGTCCTTCCATACTTCTTTTTTAGGACCAAGCAGGACAACCAAAAAAATTCAGCTTGCATACTTGCAGCACCATTTCTTTCAACCTGCTGACTTTTTAGGTGCAAGACATGAACGATGAATTCTCAAACCTAGACAAAAATCGATGCTTGATGAGGCAGTCATGAGTTACCTGCTGTGCCACCCACATTCTGTCTGCTAAAAGATAAGACAGACAGCAGAGCCATGCTGGGAAAATCTGAAAGGATTTTTCCACTCCTTTAAATCTTAATTGAGGAATGGAGACAATACATATCACTTCTAAAACGGAATAAAATAATCCTTGTTAATTTATGCAAGATTGTTTTAAAATATATGCACGATTGTTTAATGGTACATACCTCAAAATTAAAAATATTCCTTATTACTGCCCACGGAAGACAAGTTTTAACTTGTCAATAATACAGCACCATTTTGCTATAAATTGCTAATTAAGGTCTTGGACAGGGATTTCAATACATCATTAACATGGATCTTAGGGCCTCTTTTACAAAGCAATGCTAGCGATTCACATGTGGTAAATGAGAGGAAGCACATAGGAATGGAATGGTGTTCCCTCCTCATTTGCTGTGCTGGAGAATCGCTAGCGAGGTTTAATAAAAGACACCCTTAGGGATACCGGAGTACCTTTTTCACCTTAAGCAGCAGCATTCTTTCAGAAAAAGATGATAAAAACATTAATTGTAACTAGAAGGTCAGTATAATTTAGAAATAATCCCCCCCCCCCCCCCCCCCCCCCCAGGATTCCATATATGATGCCAAGATTTTGGTGCCGAAATTTGGACACGGATCTTTAAGTGGCTTACGAGCCAAGTAACTGCAATTAATTGATGTTTATCAATTATTGCAGTAAATTGGCAATAATTGAAAATTGCACCTACGTGTCCCCATGCCCTATGCCATGCACCTAAATCCCCTAGCGTGCAACTCAAAAGGGGGCATGACCAGGGGAGTGGCAGGGTGTTCCTATAAGCTGCATGCAGAGTTATAGAGTAGCCCCATTTCAGCCGGCAAAAACAACACATGGAAATAGCCTCCAAGAACTATTCTATAAAACAGCACTCAATCCAGAAAAGTCGGCACTATTTATAGAATGCCCTCCAAAGAGCTTGTTGGAAATTTTTAGCCGCATACAGGGCCACCGAGAGACTGAGCTGGGTCCCACTGCTGCCGCCGCCCCCCCCCCCCCCCCCCCCCCCCCCCCCCACAATCGCTACCACTGTCGCCTCCCTCTTCTGCTCTCAGGCCGCCAGCGCTGCAGTCCCTAGTCTCCATCCACCCACCCCCCAGCCCCTTTGACAGCCTCCCTCCATCTGCCACCGGGCCCCCTGCATTCAAATCGGCAGTGCCTCACCTCCATGTGAAAGCGGTAGATTGCCTCCCTTTGGGCCCTCCCTCATCCCTCCCTTGTCTGATGTAACTTCCTGTTTCCGCGAGGGCGGGACACAGTGAGGAGGGCGCTGGACTACCAGAGCATCCTGGCTGTACTTCCCACCCCTAGTACGTCGACATTTCTGGCTCTACAAAAATATTTATTTTGTAGCGCCAGAGTGTACCCAGCGGTAATCAGGCAGTGCCGCATGCTACCCGGTTACTGAGGAGCCCTTACCACCACCGCACACCCATTTCCTGTAGAAAAGTGAGATTTCCCTTTTACTAGCTATGGTAAAAGGGGGCCTCGGCACATGTGAAAAACACGCAACAATGCCCACGCAGGACCCCTTTTGTAGCAGCTTGGTAAAAAAGGGCTCTAAACTTATTGTTGCACAAATTTGCTTAAATAAATGTAAGTAACTTCATTCTTAACATAATTTATTCTATGTTTTAGTGAATTATATTAGAAGAACCTCCATCTGAATATCGGAGTAGGAATTCTCTGACATCCTACAGTATACATGGAGTTATCAATGTCATAGGTCATGCATATTAATCACACGGGGAAAACAGACAACGACTCTGCAGATCTGCTGTTAGTAAACTATAACCAGTCATTAAAATAATCCATAATATCTAAAGATTGGAGGGTAGACAATGTAGTGCTTATTTTTCAAAAGGGATCCAGGGGTGATCTGGGAAATTACAGACCAGCAAGCCTGACATCCATGCCAGGCAAAAGAGTGGAAACTATTATAAAGCATAAAATCACTGAACACATAAACAAACATGGTTTAATGGCACAAAGGTAACAAACTCAGCCAAATATCACTAAATATCCAGGGGCTAATTCTGCCTATGATGTTCAACTAAAATAAAAAAATAAATCATGGGTCACCGAGGGCTGAATATCAACTGGCCAGTATTCTTGTTTATAGGCACCAATCCAAGTCTTTTTTGGTTTATTTGTTAAAAAAAAAAGGTGATTATTTTTTGGCACTTACAAGGCACAGCATGGCGATAAAGGTTGTCTCTAATAGTCTGCTGCAGTTCGTGATCTGGTGATCCTTTCTGGAATCTCTGATTAAGATAGTGCCTCAGGTCCTTGTTCAGTCTGCTTCCTGCAAAGAAAAAAAATTAATTAGAAAATATATGCTTCTCACACAAGTGCAGGTGATTTTCATTTTATTTCAATCGTCTTCTAAAATGATGCCGCTTTAACCATAAAAGCCTTTATTTACCAATGTATGATAAGGTTTTGCAACTAACACATACATTGAAAGGTTAAAGCATGTTAGGTACAAAATTCTGCAACAATTTAGAAGGGCATTTTCAGCACTTCTGGTAGGAGAGTTAATAAAGAGTAAAGTTTAATATGGCAATTATCATGAGTGGCGTAGCTAAGGGTGGGCCTGGGTGGGCAAAGGCCCACCCATTCTTGCCTCAGGTTCACCCAGTCAGCAGCCCAAGAGGCCTCCAAAACTCTTCAGTGGTGACGCCTCATTACTCTCTCTCCCTCTTCTCCACACATGGCCTGGCAGCTGCCTGTCTCTCTGTGGACACCCCCCTCCCCTGGTCTACCTCAGAGTTACTGCCGGTGGCAATTCCTATAGGCATCATGCGCCGCTTCTCTCTATCATGTCCTGCCCTCAATGATGTCACTTCTTGTTTCTTTGGTGGGAACACTGTAGAGAGAAGCCTGCAGGGCCAGCACAGGTTGCCTATAGGAATTGCGGCGGGCAACAGCTCTGAGGTAGGGCCAGGGGATGGGGTTCTGAGAGAAGCAGGCTGACATAGGGTCATTAGAAACACTATATTGTATTTATGTACAGGGGTGGGGGTGGGAAGGGCTCACCCAGGTTAACTCTGGGTCCACCCAAAATGGCAGGTCTGCCTACGCCCCTGCTAACAGTTAACACACCAAGGGGTTTTTTAATAAAGCTTAGCATGCGCTAAATCCTAAGACGTTCATAGGTATAAAATAGACTTCTTAACATTTAACACGCACTAATTCTGTTAGCGTGTGCTAAGGTTTAGTAAAAGGGCCCCTGAGTTAACTGTTAACATGGTGCTGCTCAGTTTGAAGGTGGAACAAACGAACATAAATCTTTCTGAGAGTGTGTGTGACCTTATCTGGGAAAAGGTGACTTAAGTAGTGGATCTAAAACGCTGGATGGCTGATTTTTCATGTTATGGGTCTGAAAAAGTTACATGTTTGAACTACTGTAATTTTCTTTAGTGTTTCTCGTAAAAAGATGGGGTTCAGACTGTTGTGTTACAACTTGTTTGATCTAACCAATTCATTAAAACCTCATTTTTTTTTTGTTTCTGGTCACACATGGTGCTAGCTTTTGCAATAAGTATGATCTCACAACCAGTTTAAGGACATGAGATGATAAAACAAATATCCGAGAAAGAGAGAACATAGGATACTATATTGTAGACAAAATTATGGGTAAAGTGGTAGGGTAGCCAGGTTAGTGCACTTTTTAAGTTAATAAACAGAAATAAAAGAAAAGAAAACATAAAAGGAAATTTCAAAACCATCCAGGAATGTAAAACCTTTGAAGTTAAAATGATAAAATATTTTGAACCCCACCAGACAGGACTTAAATATCTAGGGTTTTTTTAAATCACATTATAAACCACAAAATTATAATGCTTTGTCACCCTCTGATCGCCCTTCCATTTCTCCTCCCACTCTAACCCACTCCCTACTTTTCCCCGTGAGACTGTCATTGGAATGATGTCATGTTTCACATATATATTCTGATATATGTCATTATTTGCTCATTTCTCTATTTCAACTGGTTCATAAAGAGTAATTTTACCTGAAGCACTAAACATATATTTACAGTCTCTGAGAGTACTGTATACGACCCCTGCAGCAGGCGGGCAGGCACACCTGCCGAAACACAGCCCCGTGTCAGGTCCTCTGTTGGTGCCTTAATAAAGAACTGTTCGCAAGACAATCTCCTCGTGGAAGTCAGTGTGTTATCCTCTATTCTCTTATTCCTGGACCTGTGTAGAGGTTTCTTCCTGTCTTATCTGTGTATATAAATCTCCTACTTACAACTTGTTCCCCTATGGTGGCAGAACTGCTTAATAGCTGAATTTCTCCGGCCAACTGCAAGTTCTGCAATAATTAGTAATCCTAGTGGAAACACAAGCATTTATGTATCCTGGTCTGTCTGGTAGTCTAGAGACAGGACCTTAGGAGGCCAGGCCTTTGAGTTAGGCTACACTCATATTATTGGCTATTTAGATTATTACAGAACTTGTCTTAAGACACAGAGAAAGCGAATGCGCAAGGAAACTAAGTGGGGATTTTGTATACTGTTATAACCAAGATGGAGTACAAATAAGGAAGATAAAAACACTGTCCTGGATCAGAAGAAATCTTGCAGCTGGTCACACAAACTATCTGGAAGCAAGAATGTATCTTTAGTAATGTGGATAGAATAACCAGATGGTCTTTTTCTGCTGTCATTTACTGGGTTACTAAGTTGTAATCATCAGTAAAGACACGTTTTACTTTTATTCAAAACTACTCATCTAAGTAAAAGATCTTGAGGAGATGTACAAAGAAAATGAAATATAAAAATGGGAATTGACAGCAGGAAGGTCAACTTGATCTTAATTAGTGTTAATGGTAGAGCTGTAAGTAGTAACTGCATTTAAAAGCATTCTATTTTGGTAGCAGTAGTCATATCATTAATAATTTTCTTTTACAGGTGCATTCCATTCAACCAGCATCTCAAGTGTTTTGTATCTATAGAACTTCCATAACCTTTATAGCAGAAATCAGGTTATAGGTGTCAGAGTCGTTAAGTAATAGGCCGGAAATTACTCCCTGCTAAAATGCAATTTAGATAAATAGAAGCTTTGAAACAGAAACAGGTAGCACTAACTGAGCACGTATTCTCTTGAGGCTAAAGCGGCTAGGGCTCTTCAGTTTGGAGAAAAGACGGATGACGGAAGATATGATAGCGGTCTATAAAATAACGAGTGGAGTGGAACAGGTAGAGGTGAATCGCTTTCCAAAAATACTAGGACTAGGGGGCACGCAGTGAAGCTACAAAGTAGTAAATTTAAAACAATTTGTATAAAATATTTCTTCACACAACATGTAATTAAACTCTGGAATTCGTTGCCAGAGAATGTGGTAAAAGCAGTTAGCTTAGCGGGGTTTAAAAAAAGGTTTGAATGGCATCCTAAAGGAAAAGCCCACAGACCATTATTAAAATGGACTTGGGGAAATATCCACTGCTTATTTCTAGAATAAGAGGTATAAAACGTATTGTACTGTTTTGGGATCTTTCCAGGTACTTGTGACCTGGATTGGCCACTGTTGGAAACAGGATGCTGTGCTTGATGGACCTTCAGTCTGGCCCAGTATGGCAATACTTATGTACTTATGACTGATATTTCTTGTGTTTTAAACACTAAACCACACCTTACTGGCAATTTTCTGAGAAGCTTGTTTGAGCTTGTCATGTCTGCAAGTCATAAATGAGTTTGAGGGGTTTGTTATTTCACATTTGATTGCATTACTCATCACACGGAGGAACACAATGGAATGTATGCCTCATTTGGCCAACAACCAGTCTACAAGATCTCATCTGAATATACTGCATAGCACAATGAAATTGAAGGTTTTTTAAAATAATAAAAAAAAAAAAAACAAGAATGCATGAAGTACCATATTTCACTAGAAAATCAAATGTTGAAAATATATAATTAATTCAGTTCTGAAAATTGAAAGCCTAACTTTTTATATCCCATATCTAGTTATTTCCTGAGTCCAATAGGAGACTGATTTTATTAGGACTGAGCAGTTAAGAGTTGGAATCGGTAAAAATGTACCGACCTCAACTCCAGCTTCAACGTAAAAACTTACATTATAATATATGGTAAATTTATCATTTTAAAGTTCTATATAAATTTGTCCTGGATCTCAACTACTAGTAAATATGCTATATTTATCAGTACATTACATCCAGGACACAAAATAAGTAATGCCACACTGGGAAAAGACCAAGGGTCCATCGAGCCCAGCATCCTGTCCACGACAGCGGCCAATCCAGGCCAAGGGCACCTGGCGAGCTTCCCAAACGTACAAACATTCTATACATGTTATTCCTGGAATTGTGGATTTTTCCCAAGTCCATTTAGTAGCAGTTTATGGACTTGTCCTTTAGGAAACCGTCTAACCCCTTTTTAAACTCTGCCAAGCTAACCGCCTTCACCACGTTCTCCGGCAACGACTTCCAGAGTTTAATTACGCGTTGGGTGAAGAAATATTTTCTCCTAATATCAGTAGGAGTCGAAGCTGGAGTCAGAATAGAAAAATAGAGGAGTCAGAGTCAAAGTTTTGGTGTACTCACTTCCACAGCCCTGGATTTTATGCATTATTTCACACCCTAATTAAACATCCTACTATATAAATGAAGAGTGACCGACGTGCTGCACATGCGCAGAACAGCACAGCTGTTTTGCCCATGCGCGGCACGTCACAAATCTCTTCCGAGTTCCGACGTTGACCAGCGAGCACTGGGCAGGCAGGGATCGTCCGCCAGCAGCTCCGAGACGCACTCCGTCTCCAACAGGTACGATGAACTGCTGCTGCCGCTGCTGTGACCCGGGCGCTTTCCTCTGCCACCATCCCCTGGGGCGGCTTTCCTGGGCGGGGGCTCGGCTGAACCCGGCGTTGCTCCGACCGCTTTCTTGCCCGTTTTAATAGGCTCAACGGCTTGTCATATATATTTAAAGTAATCGGTTGTTGTTTTTTAAACTTAGCTCATCTTTGGAGCGGAGGAGTAGCCTAGCAGTAAGTGAAGTGGACTTTGATCCTGGGGAACTGAGTTTGATTCCCACTGCAGCTCCTTGTGACTCTGGGCAAGTCACTTAACCCTCCATTGCCCCATGTACAAAATAAGTACCTGAATATATGTAAACCGCTTTGAATGTAGTTGCAAAAACCACAGAAAGGCAGTATATCAAGTCCCATTTCCCTTTCCCCAAAGGAGAGTTTACTCTAGGTGAACTTCCCCCTTTTCCAATTCATTGAAAATTTATGACATAAGGTCCTAAGCTAAGGCACTGCAGACCTTCTCTTGCAGCCACAAATACATTTTTTTCCTGATTAGGACTGACCAACCTCCTTCTATCATTTAGTCACTGCAGTGGCAGTCCTTACACCTAAGAGACCACAGTAAAATGCATCTAAACTGTAGAAATCACTGTTGTGCAAGTGGCTCAGGTTTTCAACTACCTGGTGCTTTGATCTTCATGGTGCTTCCAGTCCTAGCCGGCCTGATGAGCAGAGGTCAGATCTGTGATTTAAATTCAGATCGTCTGCCAGTGAACTAATAGAATATACTTATAAATGTATATGTACAACTAATAAGAACAATTTGAGCGTTACTACTACAACTACTAATAGTACAGCAACACCAAATAGTACAACTAGATGTATGCTGTACATTTCATGTCCTGAAGGCGGTAGAACTAGAGGACATGAAATAAGGTTGAAAGGGGGCAGACTCAAGAAAAATGTCAGGAAGTAATTTTTCACGGAGAGAGTGGTGGATGCTTGGAATGCCCTCCCGCGGGAGGTAGTGGAGATGAAAACGGTAATGGAATTCAAAAATGCGTAGGATAAACAAAGGAATCCTGTTCAGAAGGAATGGATCCCCAGAAGCTTAGCGGAGATTGGGTGGCAGAGCTGGGGGGGGGGGGCAGGGCTGGTGTTTGGGAGATGGGGTTAGTGCTGGGCAGACTTCTACGGTCTGTGCCGTGAAAACGGCAGATACAAATCAAGGTCAGGTATACACAAAAAGTAGCACATATGAGTTATCTTGTTGGGCAGACTGGATGGACCATGCAGGTTTTTCTCTGTCGTCATCTACTATGTTACTATGTTACAGCAACACCCAATAGTACAACTAGATGTATGCTGTACAGATATCTAAAATTGAACATGTCCTTACTGCATGGCACTTACAGCCTGTGCTACCCTCCCTTCATCAGGTCAAAACAAAGTAAGTGGTAAATGCAAAGGGTAATGTTGCCTAAATAAACAAGTCTGTCTCTCCTTGCATTAAAAGGGTGGTGAAAAGTAAAAAGGCTAGGAGATGAAAGGGGTAGGAGAAGACTGACAGACAGCAGCATTATATCTGTCAAGTATTTTTAAAAAGCCATGTCCCTACGTTATTTCATGCCCACTCTGAAATGTCCGTTTATTTCAATTTTAAATGTACTACATTCTTCCCACCAGTGGAGAAAAGAACATAGAAAAGTGTCTGGAAGATCTGTTCTAGGATCAGTCATTTAACATATTTGTAAATGAGCTGTAAAACGAAGGAATTAGTGAGTTGAGCGAATATGCAGATGACATAAAATTATTCAAAGTTGATGAAACATTAGCAGACTGCAAGGAAAAATTACCCCCCACTGCGATGTTAACCTTGTTCTTTATGATACATTTTAATTGTGGTCCATGTAGATTTATTCTGGTCAGCATTCTGGCCCGTTTCAGCAATGTGGCATCAACTTGGGGGTCAGCGCTCAAGAAAAAGATCTAGGTGTCATTGTACATAATAATACACTGAAATCTTCTGCTCGGTGTACGGTGGCAGCCAAAAAAGGAAAACAGGATGCTAGGAATTATTAGGAAAGGGATGGTGAATAAGACCGAAAATGCTACAATGCCTTTGTATCGCTCCATAGTGCGACCGCACCTCAAGTACTGTGTTCAGTACTGGTTGCTGTATCTCAAAAAAGACATAGCGGAATTAGAAAAGGTTCAAAGAAGATCGACCAAAATGATAAAGGGGATTAAACTCTTCTTGTATGAGGAAAGGCTAAAGAGGTTAAGGCTCTTCAGTTGGAAAAGAGATGGATGAGGGGAGATATGATTGAGGTCTACAAATCCTTGAGTGGTGTAGAAAGAGTACTCGTTCCAAAAGTACAAAGACTGGGGGACATTTGAGGAAGTTACATGGAAATACTTTTTAAACAAATAGAAGGAAATATTTTTTTCACTGAACGAATGGTTAAGCTCTGGAATTCTTTGCCGGAGGATGTGGTAACAGCGGTTAGCTTATCTGGGTTTATAAAAGGTTTGGCCAAATATTTATGGAGGAAAAGTCCATAGTCTGCTACTGAGACAGACATAGGAAGCAATTGCTTGCCACGGGATTGGTAGCATGGAATGTTGCTGCTAATTGGGTTTCTGCCAGGTACTTGTTGTGACCTGCCTTGGCCACTGTTTAAAAAAACAGGATACTGGGCTAGATGGACCATTGGTCTGACACAGTATGGCTACTCTTTATGTTCTTATTGTAGGAGCATTTCCCTGTGTGTCTCACCTTGCGGGCCTTGGCCTGTATAATCCTATGACAGCAAAATGGAGGCTGTAAACTCTGACCCACACATCTCTGTGTCAGCAAGAAACAGCTTTGCAGCTTGTGGAAAATTACAGCAGAAGCTCAACACCAAGGACATGCTGTGGGCAAACCAGGCCCCCTTATCTCCCTGAGAGGCTGGCTCCAGCAAGGCGGGTGAGAAACAGAAAATGCATACCAAAATGTAACAACTTGAAGGTCAAGAACAACGGACTGTTCTTGCCATGCAGTGAACCGAGATCCAGATTGGTTCCTGCAGCCACCGGACCAAGAGGTACGGGGAGAGCAGGAACTAAGAAGCCTTGGAAGAAGGTGGAGGTGAAAATAAGACCAGTGAGACCTAATAAGGTCCACCAACTGATGAACTGTGTATCTGGAGGAAAGTATCGTGGTTCAGCTGTACCTGCCCTGCGTGACCTGTGACCTCCTTATCTGCTGCAGAGTTCCCTTCCAGCTCTAAGACTCGCTGCTATATCAGCTTGGGTCTGTGAGGTGTCCTGTGCCAGCTCCCGAGAGAGACGACCCTGAGGTCCGCCTGGTGAGAAACACGGTGATTCATTTCCTAATAGTCGGGGGCTCGTTAGTGGTATTTACCTGAGCAGAAGGCTGGTGCCGTCATACTTGTGATCAGGAGAAGCTGCTAATGAACTGTACTACCTCGTAACATAGTGTGACTGATCAGTGGTGTAATTTTATCTGGTAACCAATAAGAATTAGTGTTTAGTAGTGTGACGTATGGGTGTAATTTTATCTGGTAACCAATAAGAATTAGTGTTTAGTAGTGTGACGTATGGGTGTAATTTTTATCAGCCAGTGATTTTGTATTCAGCCAAAGCTTTGCAGAGTTCTATTTTGTATACCTTAGCGATATTTTCTTACCTGATACCATAATAAATCTAATATATATATATTCAGTTTGCTTTTCTAGTCGCATTTCTTTCTCTCGGAAGAACTGTATAGGCTCTAATCCAAGGTTCCCGCTCCCTAGACCGAGTGCTGAGCCGTCTGTGTGCAGATAGTTTTGTTTGGGAATTTTGGACGCAGATAATTTATTATCTGTGATAACGATCCTACATTATGTATCACTGTTCATATTTTTTTTTACAGTGGATCCCCTTCAGTAGCATGAGTTTTCATGTGAGTTTCAGGTGAGCTTGGAGTACATTTCCATGTGCCTAGCATCCAGTCTGCCTTTTGGTCTCCAACCCAATATAAATGGGCACAGATATCAACAGGCCAGAAGTACATAGAAGAGATTCAGGGACCACAGGAAGAAGTGCAGTGGTCAGGCAATTCAAAAGTCAAGAACCAGATGCCTCATCAAGACCTGCCTTGTTTCTTCTAGCATTATATTCTGGTCCACATTAAGGCCTCACCCTCTCATTCCAACCACTGATCCCCGAGGAGAAAGGTGTGTCCTAGAGACCATCTGGAAAAGCAAATTTTTATCTGCCCTTGACTACTCGAGTGAGCTCCTTGTCCATTATGTGCCCTTTCAATCATTACGCTGGGTGTCATTGTAGATAATACGCTGAAATCTTCTGCTCAGTGTGCGGTGGCAGCCAAAAAAGCAAACAGGATGCTAGGAATTATTAGGAAAGGGATGGTGAATAAGACTGAAAATACTATAATGCCTTTGTATCGCTCCATGTACGCACCTTGAGTATTGCGTTCAGTTCTGGTCACCGTATCTCAAAAAAGATAGCAGAATTAGAAAACGTTCAAAGAAGATCGACCAAAATGATAAAGGGGATGGAACTCCTCCCATATGAGGAAAGGCTAAAGAGGTTGGAGCTCTTCAGCTTGGAAAAGAGACGACTGAGGGGAAATATGATTGAGGTATACAAAATCCTGAGTGGTATAGAGAAGAGTAGAAGTAAATTGATTTTTTTATTCGTTCCAAAAGTATAAAGACTAGGGGACACTTGAGGAAGTTACATGGAAATACTTTTAAAACAAATACGAGGAAATATATTTTCACTCAACGAATAGTTAAGCTCTGGAAGTCCACAGTCTGCTATTGAGGCAGACATGGGAAGCAAGTGCTTGCCCTGGGATTTGTAGCATGGAGTGTTGCCACAATTTGGGTCTATGTCGGGTACTTGTGACCTGGCTTGGCCACGGTTTGGAAAACAGGATACTGGGCTAGATGGACCACTGGTCTGACCCAGTATGGCTACTTTTATGTTCTTATGCCTACTAGCAACTACAAATAAATAAATAAAGATGTAAGCTCATAGCTATCAGAGAACTATCTGAATTTCTATTGCAATACTCACTTTTCACTGTGAATAAAAAATTAGTTTTGGTGCAACACAATTGCTGTGTGCTAATATTCTATAACATGGGGGTGGGCAACCTTGGACCTCGAGGGCCACAACCCAGTTGGGATTTCAGGATTTCCCCAATGAAAATGCATGAGATATAACTGAATGCACTGCCTCTACAGAACACAATTATATCTCATGAATCTCATGAATGGAGTGGAGGAGTAGCCTAGTGGTTAGTGCAATGGACTTTGATCCTGGGGAACTGGGTTTGATTCCCACTGCAGCTCCTTGTGACTGTGGGCAAGTCACTTAACCCTCCATTGCCCCTGGTACAAAATAAGTACCTGTGTATATATAAACCGCTTTGAATGTAGTTGCAAAATAGTACAGAAAGGCAGTATATCAAGTCCCATTTCCCATTCCCTTCATTGTAGATATCTTGAAAACCAAGGTTCCCAAGGGCAGGGTTGAGAAACTCTGGACTATATAGTAATTTTAAATGGTCCCGTTTGAGTGGAGTAGCCGCCTAATGATTAGTGCAGTGGTCTGAGAACCAAGGGAACTGGGTTCAATTCCCACTGCAGCTCCTTGTGACTCTGGGCAAGTCACTTAACCCTCCATTGCCCCTGGTACAAAATAAGTACCTGAATATAATATAATAAGTAAACTGCTTTGATTGTAACCACGGAAAGGCAGTATATCAAATCCCATCCCCCCTTTCTTTTCTGCTTACTTTTATGGCCATATAATTACATAGATCTGTGCAATAATCATTATCTGTACTGTCAACAAAAGAAATTATAGGATGTGATACCCCACCAGACAGTCTTCTCAGGAGTAGCCCCCATGCTCTGGAATTTACTCCCAGAGGGGCTACTTCTAACTCGAGACTACCTCTACTTCGGAAAGCAGATGAAAGCCTGGCTCTTCTCCCAAGCCTTTAATACATAGGGTGACTGATTACATACCGCTCTGCACCTGGACTAACTTGGTGAACACACTGTAATTTAGACCAGTTCCCTTGAGTTTAACCACCCATCTGTTTATCCCAATTAACATTATACTACCCATCTTGTCCCCATCTATATATCTGCACTTGGCCTCTCGGCTACATGGTAAGCTGTTTTGTAGAAAATCATTAGCATCATATCTATGCAGTGGCGTAGCAAGGGCGGGGCGGTGGGGGCGGTCCGCCCCGGGTGCACGCTGCTGGAGGGTGCAGAGAGCAGCCATGCACGCCTGTTGGCTCCGCTGGTTCCATGCTCCCTCTGCCTCAGAACAGGTTACTTCTTGTTCCGGGGCAGAGGGAGCCAGTGGAGCCGGCAGGCGCGCGGCTGCTCTCTGCACTCGGGGGGGGGGGGGGGCTTGATGCACCAGGGAGGGGGGTGTCATTGCGCCGGGGGGGGGGGGTGATGCGCCAGGGAGCGGAGTGGCATTGCGCGGGGGTTATGTGTCATGCTGCACCCTGGGGGGATGGACGCCACTGTACCTGGGGGGGGGGGGATGCGCAGCGGCAATCCGCCCAGGGTGGCCGCCAACCTAGGATTAGATGCTTCATTAGTACTATGCTGACATAATATTATATCTCAGTTATCTGAATTTCAGTGCTGTTAAATGTGTATATTTTTTAAAAATACTTTTCGTGGTAGTCTTATTATAAGGTTTCAATTTGCTGTTTTCAAATTTACCTCATTTATTGTATTTATATTTGGTCATTTTCACTACTCTTATGCTGTTAACAAAATTGTAAGTTTAATACTAAACTGTACCTGCTGTACACTGCCTTGGGTGAATCTTCATAAAGGTGGTAAATAAATCCCAATAAATAAATAAATAAAACCCATATATGTATATATAACTTGGGCCATTAAACTTGTACACTTGTTCCATTAACTGTCTCATCATATCACTGACAAACAAGTGGAACAAATGTTCCTGGATGTTGAGCTGTTGTCATGTCATTGCATTGCTTTTATTTTATCATCCCTGTTAGCATTTTTAAAAGCTTATATTTTTAAGCGATCAAAAGCAACATGTCCTGCTGTGGGTATTTAGTAGAAAAAAAATTACTTCTTGACATTCATATAATTGTTTTCTTCTTCATGAAGTCCAAAGTATATTGAAGGTACAGTAAAATATCAAAGCTATGTTTCCAAAAAAGTGGCCCACTAGGAAAAACAAAAATTGACTACTGTGCCCCATCTTTCATGATTTTAAAGCTGTCCTTTCTTTTCTGCTTGTGGATTCAAATGAAAACATTTTAAGTTTAACACAAAAGTGAGGTATAACAAAAAGAGGTTCCCATTTTCAGTTTACACAGCACTTAACATCTAATAAAACTTTTAGCTACCCTTTCCATCTCAGCAGGACCTATTAATGGCTTTCAAAAGTGTTCATTTTCAAAGCACATGAACTTCAGTGTCACAAATGGACAGTCAATGAGTTCTTTCCTGGGGAAAATCATGTCTACCTTTCACTGAAAGGGAAAACAATGTCTAGAAACTCTGGTGTGAGAACAGAAGGTTACACCCCTTTATTCAAGTAGCCACATGCCACTGAGACAGCTCAGAAAACTCACAGAGGTGTTTTGTAAAGTTGTTTGTACAACCTCCTACTTTCTATTCCTGGTGCCAGCAACAGTAGGTGTAACAATGTAACAACTGGCAAAAAGCAAACAAATGGATAAGCAAATAAAAAAGGGAAAATAGCACCAGACTAAGAGGAAGATGCACTAAAGTCGTCGGTAATTCCCGTTCCCTACCGATTCCATAGCGAATCGGTAGGGAACGGGAATTCACTAAGGAAAGGGAATGCAAATGAGCTATTCATTGTAGCTCCGTTGCATTCACCATTACCTTGGTAGCCAGTCGGAGAATCGGGGCGTCCCATTCGGTTATGCTCCTCTTCTTGGGTCTCTTCAGTCAATCAAAGCGCATCTAGCTTGCTGGTGTCAGCTACACGCACTCTGATTGGCTGAAGAGACCTGGAAGAGGAGCATAATGGAAAGGGACGTCCCGAACTCCGGATCGACTCGCAGGTCCCCGATTCCCTTCTCCTCGCTGCTACAGAAGGTGAGCAGCGCCGGGAAGGCAAAGCTAAAAAAAAAAAAAAAAGACCAGCGAAAATACGTCCCTCACAAGTGCAGGCAGAGTACGTCCATAAAGGACGCCCCTCACGTGTGCTCGCTGCTTTTGTTTTCTTTTTTACCTTTTTTTTGGGCCCTTTTCCTTTCCGATTCCCTCACAGGAGCCCTAACGAGAGGTGCAGACCTCCCATTAGGGTTCCTACGGTAAGGGAATCGGAAAAACGGTAGTGCATCTCATTATAATGAGCTGCAACGGTACTGCAGCTCATTATAATAGCCTTTGGATAATTTGCATTCCGTTTTCGTTGCCTGCTACCGTGGCAGGGAAAATGCCCTTAGTGCATGCTCCCGGTAAACTACTTGCGTTTTAAACTGCCTGGAACCAGTTTAAAATGCAAGTTGTGGGCTCGTTAGGTTTTGTGCATCTGGCTCTAAGGCCCAGGTGCTCAGAAGTGAACGAGGGTGCTAGAGGCCATTAGCGCTGGACCTAGCACCCGTCAGTGGCGATCCTTGGTCAGCTGCCACCTGGGGCGGATCGCCACTGCCCACCCCCCCCCCCCCCCGGGTGCAGCATGACCCCCCCCCCCCCCCCCCAGTGTATCCTTACCTGCTGGGAGCATCCGCGCAGCTGTCGGTTCTGCTGGTTCCCTGCTCCCTCTGCCCCGGAACAGGAAGTAACCTGTTCCGGGGTAGAAGGAGCAGGGAACCAGCGGAGCTGCCAGCCACACGGCTGCTCTCTGCACCCCTCCAGAGGCGTGCACCAGGGACGGACTGCCCCCACCACCCCACCCTCGGTATGCCACTGGCACCCATGTTTACTAGCGCATGATGCTCAAAAGGCCTTACTGCGGGAGACAATGAGCATAGGAAGGAACAGAGCAAATGGCATGTGTATGAAGTAATCTATTCCTACCCCCATGATCAGAAAACAGCACGCCTCAAGAGGGTGCTCTTGCCACATTAAACCCTACACCAGCCAGGTTGCCTGGGGTTCCTTGAGATTCATGTTGCCATGGCCAAGGGACTTGTTAGTAGTATCAGCTGAGGTAAGAACAACAAAAGGTTTCAGCATTAAAGAGACAGTCAGAGCCATCCAAAACAATCTTTTTGCAGAATTCTCAGTGGTGGCTAAAAAGGCAAGAGATGAGACAGTTGTTGTGATGATTAAGCCCCAGTGTTAAATTTGTGTGCTGAAGGACAGAGACATAGAAACAGAGAAACATGACGGAAGATAAAGGCCATATGACCCATCCAGTCTGCCCATCCTCTGTAACCCCCAATTCTACCTGTTCCTAAGCGATCCCACATGCTTATCCCATGCCTTTTTGAATTCTGGAACAGTCCTCGACTCCACCACCTCCACCACCTCCACCGGGAGGCCATTCCACGCCTCCACCACCCTTTCTGTGAAATAATACTTCTTTAGGTTACTCCTAAGCCTATTCCCTCTTAACTTTGTCATATGCCCCCTCATTCCAGAGCTCTCCTTCATTTGAAAAAGGCTCTCTTCCTGTGCATAAATGCCCTTGAGATATTTAAACGTTTCTATCATGTCTCCTCGCTCCCTCCTCTCTTGCAGCGACTTCATTGTTATCCAATGGATTGGACTGCTGAGCATGACCAATAGGAAGTTATCGGGATGGAGTCAAACAGAATAGGGTGCAAGAACTGATTAGCGAAAGACTGCATACTTCCCCCCCCCCCTCGCATCAGGGGCTGCTGCGCTGGTGCTTCTTCCCATAGGCTGTGCAGTTCTCCTCTCCCCCCCCCTCAATTCCCAATGCTCAGCACTAACAGTGTGCATAAAATTTGCATGACATTAACGTTGAGCAATGGGAAGATTTTTTGTGATGCTGTTTGGGCGGTATTTTCTGGCGCTGTTTTGTATAGCATCAGAGTTTTGAACATTGGGCTATAAGCATAGTTTATTATTTGTTATTTTTCATAATTTCATCAAAATCTAGAAAGAAGACACCAAAACAGATTAACAAATCTTTCACCTTTTTAGTTTTGTTCCTGAACAAAAATAAGTGTTTGCATTTTTGTTTCCAATAAGAAATTTTGCTTAATCATTCAAAGTATTGAAGGTAAAATGAACTGCGGCATTGTTCATTTCAAAAACTGCTATGTCCACAGACAGAATCAGGGATAGAAGAAAACTATGCCTGCAAACAAATGACAAAAACTGTAATCTTCAAACCATGGCTTCATCTAATATCTGGCTGTCTTTTAAAACAAAACAAAAAAAAAAGACTTTTTCTCTATTTTCTGCCTTTCAATAAAATCATTATTGAATAAAGCACATAACATTTTCTCATAGTCTCAAAATAAACAAAACTAATACATCTGGATCATAGTTTCATTTATTAAAAAAAAGATTATAAGGTACTTTTTTTACAGGACTTATTCAAGTATCATTTGAAAATGTCATCTGAAGTCATGGAGAAATTTACTAGCATAAAAGGTATGCTTCAGTGAATCAAATAGGGCAAAACCGTATCAAGCAAATGCTTGTATAAAATTTCAACGAGGGTTAAGGGCACTTGAATAATTAACATCTGTAGCAAAAAAATATATGAAAAACTCTGAGCAGTAATGCTCTGAATCACTGGTACTCTGAAAACATCTTTTAAAAAGTTACAGAACATTTCCATTTTCATAAGGAAATCTGTTTGGCTTATTGCAGCATTCTATACAAGCGTTGTGTCAGAGGAGACAACGAAGCACGCTCACCTTCACAACGGTCTTTCTAAAGACCTCCCTTTGTTGAGGATTTGCCTTCATCAAATAGTTCTCAAAAGCATTCAGCATTAAGACTCCTGATGCAGGCCTAACGGCCGAAACACGACGTTGTGTCGAATCTTTATACCTCAATAAACATTTTTATTATTATATATCCTTTCAGTCTTTGGAATCCTTGGTCGTCCTCCCACTTTTATTTCATTTCTTGTTGTTGTCCGTGGGGCATCTAGAGTTCTCCGCCTTCTGGCGGATATTTTTTCTCTATTTTCAATCATATACATATAGATTTTTTTTTAAGTGCAAGGCCAGGGGTTGTAAACCTGAACAAAAGGTAAGAAATGTTAGGAGCTGAGGCAGTATTTTCATCTTAACCATTTTTGTGTTCATTATGCCTAGTTTACTTGGGGGCCCTTTTAAAAAGCCGCGCAGGCACGTACGTGCGTCCTACATGTGCCAATTTTGAACTACCACCTGACTACTGCAAGGCCTGGGCAGTAATTTCATTTTTTACGTGTGTACAGTCAATGGTACTAAACCACGCAGACTACTGCAATGGAATCTATGCGGGATGCAAAGAACAAATCATAAAGCAACTTCAGACCACCCAAAAACACAGCAGCTAGCCTCATATTTGGAAAAACGCGTTTTGACAGCGCCAAACCACTCCGTGAAAAACTGCAATGGCTCCCAATCAAAGAACGTATCACTTTCAAAATCTGCACGACCGTTCATAAAATTATTTACAGCAAGGCCCCAGGATGCATGACAGACCTCATCGACCTGCCAACCAGAAATACCATAAAATCAGCACGATCATACCTAAACCTCTACTACCCAAGCAGCAAAGGACTCAAATACAAATTCACTTATGCATCCAGCTTTTCCTACTTAAGCGCACAACTATGGAACGCACTGCCAAAAGTAGTAAAAACTACACTCGACCACCTAAATTTCCAAAAAGCACTAAAAACAGACCTGTTCAGAAAAGCATACCCCATCGACCCAACTTTAAAAACCTGGATACCTGCGACATAACGTAACCAAAGACCGTAATGGACATATCCTAACTCTTCCTCTCCCTCTCTAAATTCCCCCAATATATTTACCATACATGTACCTCATTCTACCACAATATCACCTTGCAACTGTTCATACCGGAACCAGCTAACGCTGTTTACGGTACTACGGTATGTAAGCCACATTGAGCCTGTAAAAAGGTGGGATAATGTGGGATACAAATGTAACAAATAAATAAATAACCAGGCAGTAATCGGCATTGTATGTGTTACCATTACTGCCAGGTTAATGCATGAGACTTTACCGCTAGGTCAACGGGTAGCCCAAAACGGATGCGTGCCAATTTTTATTTTGCCACATATCCATTTTCGGGCAAAAGAAAAAGCCCCATTTGAAGCGTGCGCTGAAAATGGAGCTGCGCACATCCAATACAAGCGTCTACACCCGCACAGGTCACGTTTTGGCGCACCTTGGTAAAAGGACCCTTTGATCTTTTTTTGTTTGTTTTGTCTGTTTGAGAATTGCCCCCTCTTACCCCCCCCCCCCCCCCCCAGCTTGGCCCGCTGTACCTATCGTTTCTAATAATGTAGAACTTAGCAATAAATTTGTTCGGTCTCTAAGTCAGTAAATGCAATCTGAGTTGCTATTATCCACTGACCTTAAATTTGGATGGGTCAGCTATTTCTGATGACAAAATGGCTTTCATCAGGAGCATTGAATCACAACATTAAAAGCTTGATTCAGTTGGGGTTCAAATTAAATCCAAACCACCACAGTAACATACCTCAATGTTCATAAAACTTTTTTTTAAATGTCTAAGATATCCTTCAGTTAATGTGGAACTCAACACTTGTTTATTTATTTTTTTTGTTGCATTTGTATCCCACATTTTCCCACCTATTTGCAGGCTCAATGTGGCTTACAATGTTCCATCAAGGCATTCGCCATTCCAGATTAAAAGATACAATTGGTATTACATAAAGAACATGGATAACATAATAGAATTAAAGCAATCAGGTATAGAAAGAAAATAGTCAGAATAACAGGTAAGTGGAGATGTGATACAGTTCCTATTATGGATCATTGTGGTATGCCTTGTTGAAGAGATAAGTCTTCAGTGATTTACGAAAGTTGATTAGGTCGTAAATTGTTTTCAGGTTAAGTGGCAATGCATTCCACAGCTGCGTGCACATTTAGGAAAAGCTTGACGCATGTGTTAATCTGTATTTTAGTCCTTTACAGCTGGGGAAGTGAAGATTCAGGAATGTGCGTGCTGATCTTTTAGCATTTCTGGGTGGCAAGTTAATAAGGTCTAACATTAATATTGCCGCACGTCCATTTTCGACAAAAAAAAAAAAAAGGAAAAAAGGCCTTTTTTGCAGGTGTGCCGAAAAATGGACCTGCGCGCATCCAATACATATGTCTACACCAACGCATGACATTTTTCAGCACACCTAAGCTGACATATGAACTGTTAGCACGCATTAACTGCTCATGCAGATTAGCAAGCAGGCCTCTTACTGTGGGCCATGAATGGCAATCGGCCAATATGACTGAGAAAGTGTAACCAAAATGTTTCAATTCATATACTCACACATATTCAACTATTACCAGTGATTCCCGAGATTCTCATTATGAGTTTTTACATTGCAGACATCCCAATAAAGTTTCAATTTTTCTGCTTTCTTCTTTTTAACTTTTCTTCTCAACTCTGCTTTTCAAATACAGTAACAAGTACAATAATATAGAATTTGTTAAATAAAATTCCTATTCTGGGTCGGCTTCTCCATTAGACAAGACCCAGGGGTCACCTAGGGCTGCAGCTTCAGATGGGGGAGGGAGAGCTGCAGACCATGACACACATACAGAGAAACAAGATATGTGCTTTCATCAGTAGGGAGGATGAGCAGTGCTCATGATACCAGGATCCCAGTATTGGTTCAGATTGAACTGGAAGCTCAAAAAGAGCAGGAGGAGACGGGGCTGGTGGTTGGGAGGCGGGGATAGTGCTGGGCAGACTTATACGGTCTGTGCCAGAGCCGGTGGTGGGAGACGGGGCTGGTGGTTGGGAGGCGGGGATAGTGCTGGGCAGACTTATACGGTCTGTGCCAGAGCCGGTGGTGGGAGGCGGGGCTGGTGGTTGGGAGGCGGGGATAGTGCTGGGCAGACTTATACGGTCTGTGCCCTGAAGAGCACAGGTACAAATCAAAGTAGGGTATACACAAAAAGTAGCACATATGAGTTTTATCTTGTTGGGCAGACTGGATGGACCGTGCAGGTCTTTTTCTGCCGTCATCTACTATGTTACTATGTTCAAATACCCCATTTACTCACATTATTTTGGGATGATCATTATTGTTGCAGGGGGCTAAGTGGACTAATGGTTAATGGGAAGGGATGCGCAAAACAGAAGATTTGTCTAGGGTACCTAATATTCCTGAATCAGCCCCTGTTCCGGTCCTATATTCATGCTTCCCTACAACCAACAAAAACTGTAATATGGACATCTGGCATTCAAAAAGGTTGTTTATAATGGATTTTCAGACTCTGTCCCCGTTCATTTACACCTTTTTAGGAAATATGTTTACATCATTATAGAACTGTAAAAGTCATTTTATAGTTACACTATTGTAAGATGGATTATATTTCCAAAACCTTTCTGCATAGTGATAAACTATACACTGCTGAATGCACTCCAGGCAGCCAAAGGGCTAGAGTCACATAATACTCCATATATCATAATAATTCAGTATAGTAACTAACAGCATTCAGACTTTCTGTTCTGCACAGTGCACTGGGATCCACAGAATATTTTTAATACTTTTACCAACATTTTTCTGCACTTTATTTCCCCATTACCAATGGTTTCTAAGAAAACAAAAATGTGACCCATTTATAAATTGTCTTGTTTTATATCAAAGAAAATGTTCCACTCAATGTGGAAACTCAAACGCATGAAACCATTCTTCCCAAGGGAAACATTTCGCAACCTGATGCAATCAATGGTTCTAAGCCATATAGACTACTGCAATGGAATTTATGCAGGATGCAAAGAACAACTCACAAAGAAACTTCAGACAGCTCAAAACACAGCAGCCAGGCTTATATTTGGAAAAACGCGATTCGAAAGCGCCAAACCCCTCCGAGAAAAATTGCACTGGCTCCCAATCAAAGAAAGTATTGCTTTCAAAATCTGCACCGTGGTTCATAAAATTATCTCTGGTGAGGCCCCAGGATACATAACAGACCTCATCGACCTAACAATCAGAAATACAACTGGATCAACACGAACATATCTAAACCTCCACTACCCAAGCTGCAAAGGACTCAAATACAAATCAACTTATGCATCCAGCTTTTCCTACATAAGAACAGAACTATGGAACGCATTACCAAAAGCCGTGAAAACAAGGTATAACCACCTAAACTTCCGGAAATCACTAAAAACTTACCTGTTCAAAAAGGCATACCCTACCGACCCAACATAAATGCCCGAACCCTGCAATACTACGAAACCAAAGCACGTAATGGCCATAACGTAACTCTTCCTCTATACAATTCCCTAATATATCTGATCCACATGAACCTCATTCTACCACATCAATGTGTAACTGTTTATACTGGAATTGGCTAACGCCTTTACAGTACTATGTAAACCACAATGAGCCTGCAAATAGGTGGGAAAATGTGGGATGCAAATGTAACAAATAAATAAATATATGCACATTTTATATAAGATGCCCAAATTTGAACATGCACCAAGTTGCACGTACAAGTTAATTGAGTAACACGCCCTTAACTAGCAATAATTGGACTCTAACAACCGATTATTGCCGTTACTTGGCTCCAATCGGGATTCGCTCATGCAATTGGTGCGCGTTATTCTATAAGACTTGGCGCCTACATTTCATAGCATGTATCTGAAAAGGGGACATGGCCAGGGGCACGTTGGGGTGATCCAAAAAGTCAAGTGCGGATTTACAGAACACGGCCTGAGCACGCAAACGTTAGATGATAGCATTTACACCTAGCTTTACCAGGCAATACATCCAGCGCCTAAAATTTCAACTTGGGAATCGAAGCTGTTTTGGGGCACTGAATTTTGAGTACCATTTATGGAATCTAGTACATAATACTGGGAAAAATGTCAACAGTATGTTCTAATTTTAACAAAACTGACCCAATGTCCACATATACAGTCAAAACCCCCAAACCCAAAGTGGATAATACGACTGATACCAAACGCCTATTTAAACAATCTTGTAAAAAAGAAAAGGCAAAGGCCTCAGAAATCCGTGGTAATACAGCACTAACGGACCGGTCTGTAGAGTGCTCTGTTGATACTCAATTAGAGCTCATTCGGAGCTATGTTCACTATACTTCAATCTATCATCGGCCATAAAAACCCTTTCAAAAAATCTTTTATTGTTAATTTTACCAAAAATTGTTCATTTTGTTTTAATCTAGCACATAAATTTTATATCTAGGTTGCATATGCACCATGCAACGCACTTATCTGTTCCCAACAGGGCCCATTTCACCCTCAGGCTTCATCAGGGATGCAGTGCTTTAACTGCATTCTGCCATTTCCATTTCCTGAGGTCTAGCGGACATAGCTCTAAATGAGCTCTAATTGAGTATCAACAGAGCACTCTACAGGCTGGTTTGTTAGGTGTTGTATTACCACATTCTCTGGCAACACATTCCAGAGTTTAATTACACATTGAGTGAAGAAATATTTTCTCTGATTAGTTTTAAATTTACTACTTTGTAGCTTCATTGAATGCCCCCTAGTCCTAGTATTTTTGGAAAGAGTAAACAAGCGATTCTTGTCTACCCGTTCCACTCCACTCATTATTTTATAGACTTTTATCATATTTCCTCTCAGCCGCCTTTTCTCCAAGCTGAAGAGCCCTAGCCGCTTTAGCCTTTCCTTATAGGGAAGTCGTTCCATTCCCTTTATCATTTTCGTCACCCTTCTCTGCACCTTTTCTAATTTCACTATATCTTTTTTGAGATGCAGTGACCAGAATTGCACACAGTATTCAAGGTGCGGTTGCACCATAGAGTGATACAAAGGCATTATAACATCCTGATTTTTGTTTTCCATTCCTTTCCTAATAATACCTAACATTCTATTTGCTTTCTTAGCAGCCGCTGCATACTGAGCAGAGGGTTTCAACATATCAACGATGATACCTAGATCCCTTTCCTGGTCGGTGACTCCTAATATGGAACCTTGCATCATGTAAACTATAGTTCAGGTTCCTCTTTCCCACATGCATCACTTTGCACTTGCTCACATTAAACATCGTTTGCTATCTGGATGCTCAGTCTCGTAATGTTCTCTTGTAATCTTTCACAATCCTTTTGTGATTTAACAACTTTGAATAACTTTGTTTCATCAGCAAATATAATTACCTCACTACTTACTCCCATCTCTAGATCATTTATAAATACGCTTAAAAAGCAGCAGTCCCAGAATAGACCCTTGCGGAACCCCACTATCTACCCTTCTCCACTGAAAATACTGACCATTTAACCCTACTCTTTGTTTTCTATTTTAACCAGTTTTTAATCCACAATAGAACACTACTTCCTATCCCATGACTCTCCAATTTCCTCTAGAGTCTTTCACGAGGTACTTTGTCAAATGCCTTTTGAAAATCCAGATACACAATATCGACCAGCTCACCTTTGTCCACATGTCCTTCGAAGAAATGTAGTAGATTGGTGAGGCAAGATGGCTTTTTGTCACATTAATCCATGCTTTTCAATATGCTCTGTAATTTTGTTCTTTATAATAGTTTCTACCATTTTGCCCAACACCGACATCCACACTTGATATACCCTCCTTTCTGAAGTACTATTTTGTACAGGTACCCCAGAGAAGAAGAAATCCCTGTGAAGCTTAGTGGTTGTTTAATAAAATCCATTTTTATGGCTGCCATTGATGTTTTTGCCACAATGAATTTTACAGAATATTAAAAAATAAAAAAAGTTGGAGCACAACCTAAGTGATTGGATCCAAATTTCTGAACTATCTTTTACTTAAAAATATACTCAAAAGCAACACACAATAGTTATCAAATGCTGAGCTGCAAGTATTCTCCATCAATTAAGATAATTTTGTGAGAAGTTAATATTGATAAACTTAAATTATACTTTGTTAATAATTCCTTTTTGAAACTAGTATTGCTACACTGATTTTCCTAAGTGTCCCTTCTGTAGCAACACATCAAAAGTACTAGAAGGATATAATTGGTTGAGTGGACTGCTATTGTTAAGCAGAAATTTGTGCTTCAAACCATATAGCCATCAAGTATTCCTAATCCCAGCAGTTACATAAATTATATTTTCAACTACATCATCTCATTTCATTCTATACTGGTCTTCTAGCTGCTATCTGAAAGTGATTATAAATAATGGAGGCCATAAAAGCTATTCAATAATTAGGCCACTCACAAGCCATATGCCAGCGACGACATAAAAAATAAAAAAGAAACCCTGTGATTTACATAAGTCAAGTACCATCTGCTGGTTTCCAGTTTCCTTACTGATGTGTCCAGAAGGTCATCGGTTCACATTGCTTTGAAGACCATGTGTCCAGCTCCATCTACACTGTTACATATTTCAAAAGGTCTACTTTCTAGCAATTTTCTCATGCTCACCTATAAAGAATTTTAGTTTAAAAGAAACAAGGGGTCTTTTACTAAAGATTAGCTCGAGTTATCTGTAGCAGGGCCCATAGGAATAAAATGGGCCCTGCTTCAGATAACTCGTGCTAATCTTTATGATTAAACACGGAAATTAATTAAACAATATCAGTTAAAAAATTCTGATAGATGATTAATATCGAGATTATTGTTTTTAGAGTTCCGGGTATGACTCCTAAAGTTTTCCTCAGAAATATTTCCTCAATTATTACTTTGAAAGGAGTGAAGCCTGTGAAAACTGGGATTACTTTAATCAGTGGGATTTGAATTAGAGACTTAAGTATATGTATTGTTAAATAACTTCTGGTTTTTAAAAGAGAAAGAATGTAATCAGATGTATTATTTCTAACTAATATTGGATAATAAGTATGTTTTCAATGAAATTTGACTATACACCATATTGGGCTTGAAGAAGCCAACCAGATGATCAATGTGGAATAATGAATTAGATGAGTAATATCTGGGGATATACAGGTTAATACCACGTTTTTTTTTCTGTTTACTGTTTAATTGATCTTCTTTGTCTTGTTTCACTCTCCCTATTTTGTGGTCTAAGGAAGAGAATAGAATTATCTGATTGAAATAATTCCTATATATTACCTTCTCTGTATTTCTGGCAAGTTGTTTCATTTCTGGCAAGCTTAATATTAAACCAACATTTTAAGGGCTACATCATGCGAAAATGATGCTTTTTGCCGTTGAAGAGATTTTGACCCAATTTAAATCCTCTTTACCCTGTAAATGTCTATTAGGTGGAGCTGTGGGTGCAAAAGCTTTTTCCCTGTCTTACATTTTTGCACTCTACAGGAATATAGTGTTGCAATACCACTTTGCAGATTGTAAGAGGGAGGTTTCTATTTTTTTGAGACTTTTTGCTAGGTCCCCACAGGTTCTGTCCCCATCCCCATGGGCTCTTCTGTCCTCATCTGCAGAAGCCTCGAACACTTATGATTTTATATTTAGATCTTTTTATTGAAGTATAAATGGGAACAATATGCTGTGCAACTGTTGTGTATAAATTACAAATTGAAAACAATAATAACAGCTAGCAGCTATAATAACCTTTCTCACCACTACCCTCTACCCTTCCAACCCCCAAAATAGCTGATTTCTACTACCCCAAGGAATCCTAATCCACCCTGTTAAAATGTCCAGGGGTACAAAATACAACCCGTTCTGTATGCTCTAGAGGGGAGAAATATGCCCTATGAAGCACTGTTATGATTTTTTAATCTGTGGATGAATAAGAAGCCATCAACAATCTCAGGATTCAGTCTAGCTCTCCTGTCTTCCACAGTCCTTCCTGCAATAGAAGATGGCAGCACCGGTGTTTTTGTGGTGCGGGGCTAGTGGTTGGGAGGTGGGGCTAGTACTGGGCAGACTTCTACGGTCTGTGCCCTGAAAATGGTAGATACAAATCAAGGTCAGGTATACATATAAAGTAGCGCATATGAGTTTATCTTTTTGGGCAGACTGGATGGACCGTACAGGTCTTTTTCTGCCGTCACCTACTATGTTACTATGTATACAGGAGTCTGTAAGACTGGCCTTATGTAAAATAGATGTGTGGGTACTGGTTATCCCAACACTTGGGGCTGGTGGTTGGGAGGCGGGGATAGTGCTGGGCAGACTTATACGGTCTGTGCCAGAACCGGTGGTGGGAGGCGGGGCTAGTGGTTGGGAGGCGGGGATAGTGCTGGGCAGACTTATACAGTCTGTGCCAGAACCGGTGGTTGGGAGGCAGGGTTAGTGCTGGGCAGACTTATACGGTCTGTGCCCTGAAGAGCATAGGTACAAATCAAAGTAGGGTATACACAAAAAGTAGCACACATGAGCTGTCTTGTTGGGCAGACTGGATGGACCGTGCTGGTCTTTTTCTGCCGTCATCTACTATGTTACTATGTTTTATCGCTTGTAAAAATTTAAATGGTTATAAATAAAAAATTTTTTAAAAAAATTCTGAAGAGAACAAAAAAATTGTGACTGGGTCAGTTGTGGATGGCAATCTTCACCAATAACTTGTGGTGCTGCATGGCAGTCTGGGGTGAGGCTTTGTAATTTCTAACAGCAGCCAATGAAAAGAGGTAGAGATATGTTTATTCCTTTTCTCTTAACTAGACATTGCTCCGTTATCTCTAAGCGGCCCTTTTACTAAGGTGCGCCGACAAATGGGCTGCGCTAGTGTAGGTGCGTGTTTTGGGTGTGCGCAGATCCATTTTTCAATGTGCCTGTAAAAAAAAAAAGGACTTTTTAAAATTTTTGCCAAAAATGGACGTGCAGCAAAATAAAAATTGGCGCACGTCCATTTTGGGTCAGAGACCTTACTGCCAGCCATTGACTTAGCGGTAAGGTCTCACGTGGTAACCGTGCGGTAATCGTCTACAAGCATAGAATGATGATTACCGCCCAGTTTCTGCTGCGCGCCAGAAAATAAAATTTATTTTCCGTTGCGCGTAGCAGACACATACCGCAAGGGCCACAAGCTAGCATGGTGGTAACTCACGATTGGTGGGCATTGGGCGCACATAGGCGCCTATGCAGCTTAGTAAAAGGGACCCTAAATTCTTGTTTCCCATCAGTTTTCTCTCTGTTCTGCAAAAACATCATATTACAATGATCTCTGGAAGTTAACCTTGTTATTTACTCGTCTATTCTGGCAACTTCATGCTTACCTACTTTCATATTGGCCTAAGAAAGGGGACCTAATTCTTAAAAATATTCAAAAACTTATCATTTCTCAACTTTCTCTCTTAACTAAAACAAATGGATAATGTTTTACTTCCTTAAATAATAAATAAAAAAACCATTAGAAATATCACGTTTCAGAATGTTTTGTGAAACCACAAAAATACCATGATGCAAACAATAAAACTGCTCCATCTTTTCATATAAATTACCCGTTTCTAAAAATTAATTATACTATAGGTCTGTGTCTCCAAAGAGCTTCAATTTTAGCACTTGCACGTAATGTTTAAATCTTAAAAGCCAAACCAGCCTGACAGATAAAAAGGGTAAAACATTAGCAGAACAAGTCTCAACAGAACAAAATGCCTTGGAATGTTAAATAAAACATAACAGAAGAAAAGAAAAAAAAACAGTAAACTATCTTTATTTGCCAAAATATTTACAGTACGACTGTGATCGTCCTATAACGAAAGAATAGTCTTACCTTATCATGCACTCTTCAGACCTGAATGTTGTCTGACTCAATCACATTCTTTCTTTTGCATTTAAAGAGTTTCTCCACCTAATGTGTGTCACATCCCAGCACTGCCTTCTCTGTGAATGAAAGGCTGTCTGACTGACCCACTAACCGACCAACCACACGCCTGTGTTTGTGTGCTGATAACCAGGATGTCTAATATTCTTTTCTATAGATACACAGAAATAAAATCCAACAGCCAAGTCATAGGGAATACATTTGCGCTAGAATAACTTCATATATTTACAACTAATTTGCATGAGCTAACTTCATAAACTACTTTAATAACTATCTTTATTAAATTATTACATGATACAACATCCATACAACACCAAATTCATACACTTATTTAACTGAAGTAGATTTTTAGATACAAAAAGTTTTAATTTCTAGAAAAACATCCATCATTCTACAGGCACACTCCTTTCACCACAATTTCAAACAGGAAAAGTAGAAAAGAGATTTTTAAAAATATATAATAATAATTTTAAAAAACCCTTTCAAACAGAGGAGCCCTTTTACTAAGCCACGTGTCTAAATGTGCCCAGCATGTGTCAAAATGGAGATACCGAACAGTTACCACGTGGCCCTTGCGGTAATTTCATTTTTGCTGCACTTCCGCTACTCACACCCGATAAATATTTTTTATTTTCTGGCACGCGTCAGCTATGCACGCCAAGTGACATTTGACGCATGTATGTCATTACCGCCCGGTTGCCATGTGAGACTTTACCGCTAGGTCAATGACTGGTGGTAAGATCTGAGACCCAAAATGGATGCACGGCAATTCTCATTTTGATGCCCATTTTCGGCAAAAATTTTAAAAAGGCATTTTTTTGCAGGTGTGCTGAAAAATGATTCTGCGTGCGCCGAACACGCGTGTCTACACTACCACAGGTCATTTTTCAGCACACCTTAGTAAAAGGACCCCAGAAAGAGTAAAGAATCAAGCTGTTTTTGTAAGATGAGCTGAATTTGAAACAAAGGTTTAAAAATGCCAAACAAGAAGCAGTCAAAAGAACTCAAAGATATTCAAAGTTATAGATTGGAGAAAAGCGAAAAGAAAATCTCTGTGTGCTTCAATATTTCTCGAGGCCCCATGAAGTCCACCATTATAAGTGGGAACGGTTTGGCACCGCCATAACACTGTCTTCAATCAGGCCATCCCTTCCAAGTCAACAGCCATGACTTAAGGAAACTGCTGAAGGTAGTCATCGTAAAGCCTAAAATTACTTTAAAAGAACAACAAAAGTCTATGGCTGAGAAAAAGGGAAATGTTGGCTGTTCAACAATTTCAAGATTATTCTACAAACATGGGAATCCTTTTACTAAGGTGCGCTGAAAAATGGCCTGTGGTAGTGTAGGCGCGGGTTTTGGGTGCACACAGAATCATTTTTCAGCGCACCTGCAAAAAAATGCCTTTTTTAAAATTTTGGCTGAAAATGGACATGCGGCAAAATGAAAATTGCCGTGCGTCCATTTTGGGTCTGAGACTTTATCGCCAACCATTGACCTAGCAATAAAGTCTCAAGTGGTAACCGGGTGGTAATGACACGAGTGCCAAATGTCACTTGGCTCGCGTCCAATACGCAAAGCAGAAAATAAAAATTATTTTTCAGCCGCGCATATCGGACGTGCAGCAAAAATGAAATTACTGCAAGAGCCACGCAGTAGCCGTGCGGTAACTCCATTTTGGTGCACATTAGGCGCACACATACACATGTGGCTTAGTAAAAGGGCCCCCATGGTTTCTAAGGAAGGGCAACAAGAAGGAAGATGCTACTGAAGAAGAGCAGTAGGATGTTATACCACATTAGCAGTTGCAAAGAAACACTAAGGGGTTACTGTACACATAAAGGACAAGGTTTTCTGGTCTGATGAGACCAAAGTGAAACTTCTTTGCTTCCCTACCAAGAACTATCACCCTCATTCTATAACAGGGCACCTAAAGTTAGGCATGATTTGTGCATGTATGTTATAAAATACTAGCATACATGCACAGAAATGCAAGCTGTGCACATAGCGGATTCTATGTGGAGGAGTGGCCTAGTGGTTAGAGCACCGGTCTTGCAATCCAGAGGTGGCAGGTACAAATCCCACTGCTGCTCCTTCTGATCTTGGGCAAGTCACTTAACCCTCCATTGCCTCAGGTACAAACTTAGATTGTGAGCCCTCCTGGGACAGAGAAATATCCAGAGTACCTGGATGTAACTCACCTTGAGCTACTACTGAAAAAGGTGTGAGCAAAACCTAAATAAATGTTTAAAAAATAGTGGTCCCAGCCCAGAACCATGGAGAACCCCACTATCTACCCTTTGTTATGATTAGGGTCAGAACCCCTCTCAAACTTACCTCTTTCCTGGGGGTCAGCTTCTTAGCTGGCTTCTGTTTCTTTTCTCTGTCCTTTCTGAGCTGGCTCTGTCTCTCTGTGCTGGCAGCTTCCAGCAGCATGGGGTTAATTGTTTTACTTTACTACAGCTGTGTGGGTGGACTGAGTTAGCTCTACCTCTCTTTGGGTGTACTGGCTTCAAGTGCTTCACGGTGTTTCATTGGTGTGGGTTGGGCCTCTCTGGGTCAGTGTGCTTTTGCCTAGGTCTAGGGAGTGTGACATCATCAGGGAGGGCCTTGATAAGGAAGTGGTGTGGTTTCCTTCAGAGCCTTTGCAACGGTGGTGTTTGCTTTAGGTAGGGTGGTGCAGTGTGCACTTCTGACTTTGTGTCTAGTTTCCCTGCTTGCTTTTGTTAAGGGCCAGGTTAGTGTTAGTGCAGTGTGCACTGGTGACTGTGTGTTTAGCTTTCCTGCTTTTCCCTTTGGTTCCCCTGCTTTTCCCTCTTGGTTTTGGAAGCATTGCTGTGTGTAGGGCTTTGGAAGCTCTGTTTCTGTTAGAAGTACTTCAGGGTTTGGTGTTGTTAGGAACACTACAGATTTTGCTGTTAGAAGTACTTCTGGTGTTTGTGCTATTGGGAGCATTGCAGTCTTTGCTGTTGGTGTTTGGTGCTTTAGAAGCACTTTTGGCTTATGTGTGAGCTTCCCTGCTTTTTCCTTGTGGCTCCCCTGTCTTCCCTTTAGTGCTAGGAGCTCTTCTGGTTGCTTGCCAGAGTAGTGCTTAGGAAGCACCTTGTTAGTTTTGTATCTAGCTTGCTAGAGCAGTGCTTAGGTAGCTTGTTAGTTTGTGTTTAGCTTATTAGTGTAGAGTTCTGCTTGTAGCTTTGTGCTTAGTAGCACCTGTGTTAGCGTTGTGTTTAGTTCCCTGCTCTGTTAGTTTAGGGCTTAGGAAGTCCCTTTCTTGAGCAGGGCTTAGGAGCTCCTGTTTAGTATAGGGCTTAGGAAGTCCTTTTGTCAGTTTACTGTTAGGAACACTCCTGCTGGTTTAGGGCTTGGGAGCACGTAGATCAGTTTAGGTTTAGGAGCACTTCTTTCCAGTCCTGGTCCATGTGTCATCCAGTATCCAGTAAGTCCTGCTGGCTACTCGAACCCAGGAGCTCAACTCCTGGGGGGCTTAGTAGCTAAGCGCAGGTGAAGCTGTGTGGACCAGTCCGGTGTGCTCCAGTCCGGTGTTCCAGTCCTGTGTCCTCCAGTCCGGGGGATTCCAGTCCATGTGTTCCGGTTCGATGGGCAGTGCCTGCCGGTGTGCTTGCCCAGTGTTGGTTGGTGGGTTTTGCCTGCTGCTGTCGCTCCTCGGCAGCAACCCAAGGGCTCACGTTTGCTCCAGAGCCCGGCCCCGCGGGCTCTGAACCTGAGAACCTGACACCCTTCTCCATTGAGAACATTGACCATTTAACCAATTATACTACATACATGCACAACCGCCACAGTACATAAATTTAAGAGGGCGTACATATGAGCAGAGCAAGTGCAAGACATCAGCATGTCCTCCACTTATATGCACAACTTATAGAATACTGTAAGTTATACATAGGTGCAACTCATTTATACTTGTCATAGTCTCGGCATAAGTTGCCATGTCCAAATGTGATGCTAGTATTCTATAAAGGAATCTGTGCATACAAACACTGTAAATGAAGGCTACTGAAAACAGATCTGTTCAAGAAGGCATACCATAAACATCCATCTTAAATACTAAATAATAAGACTATACACGACCGAAATCTTATCACTTAACCAATTAATCTTCTTGCTATTAGTGAACAAGCACTACCACTTCAATTCTTATGTCGAATATGGTCTCTCTATAGTCAATGACCTAATGTATGTTATAATCCAATTATTACTCAGGAACCTTCATGCAATACCATAATGTATTCTTCTTTACCATGTATGTATGCACATGGTATATATATATATATATATATATATATATATACCATGATCTGTTCCATGTATTTTATGTTCCATGTATGTTACCATGTTATGTATGCACCTTAACGCAATACCATTTGTAATTCTGTTACCTGGAAATGGCAACCGCCATTACGGCAAATGTAAGCCACATTGAGCCTGCAAATTGGTGGGAAAACGTGGGATACAAATAAATAAATAAATACGCCAGCCATTTCCCAACCCAGTCCCATCAGGTTTTCAGGATATCCACAATGAATACGCATGAGTTAGATTTGATTGCAACTGAGGCAGTGCATGCAAATCTCATGCATATTCATTGTGGATATCCTAAAAACCCAATGGGACTAGGTGTGCCCCAAGAACTGGGTTGGGAATGGCCAGAATGTGCGCTTCCCTCACTGCATCCGGGCACCCAAATGGAGGCTTCCCATATGTGTGGTGTAAAACACAGCACATCACCCTGTTAACACCATTCCTAGGATAAAGCATGGTAATCACATCATCATACTGCAAGGACGCTTTGGAGAAGAGGGGACAGAGTGGCTTGTGAAGATAAAGGGAAAGATGGATAGTGCAAATTACAGACAGGTCCTGGAGGGAAACCTGTTTGCAGTCTCCAAACAGACCTGTGGTTAGGGAGATGATTCAGCTGGACAACAGTGATAAACAAATAACAAAGGTAAAAATAGAATAGCTCAGGTAAAGCAAAGTGAATGACCTGCAATGGCCCAGGGAAACCCAGACCTTAATGCACACTACAAAATCACTGTGCTCCTGTAAATGTGTGTTATTGTGAAGGTGAGAGGAAAAATCTCATACTACTGTGGCTTAACTCGGTCAATTCAACTGGACAAATTACTCAGCTGAAAAATGCTCAAAGCACACACCTTCACAATAACACACATTTACGAGAGCACAGTGATTTTGTAGTGTGCGTATAGGATTCACAAAAAGGAGGACACATGCATGCCCCCTTTCACGCTACACCCCGCCCCCACTTTCACACCCTCACTCTGCCCCCTTTCACGCCCTCGCTCCGCCCCCTGTCACATTTTCCCCTCCCCTCTGTCACACACCCCGTCACTCCCCCTCCCCTTACTACTGCCCTGGTGGTCTAGTGACCTCTTCAGGGAAGGAAACAGCCCCCTCTTTCCTGCCCAGAGCGCTGCCCTGCATGCATCCTTCCTGTTGCAGGTCTCGGCGCCAATTCAAAATGGCCACCAAGAGTTGAAGTCTCGCGAGGTCAACTCTCGGCGGCCATTTTGAATCGGCGCAGAGATCAGCAACAGGAAGGATGCATGCAGGGCAGCGCTCCGGGCAGGAAAGAGGGCAGCTCTTTCCTGCCCTGAAGGCAGAAGAGGTCACTAGACCACCAGGGCAGGGCAGTAGTAAGTAAGGGGAGGGGAGGCTAGCAATCTGCCCGTTTGTCCGAACAAACGGGCAGATTGGCAAAACCCGCCCGGTTGCCCGGACATATGGTAACCCTCATTTGGTGGCATATGTTAAGGTCTCTATTAATGCACAGGACCAACATATGATTAATGCAAAAGCATTTACCATGTTAGGCAGTTAGAGCACAGTAAATGTAGTGCATTGACTGGCAAATATTTTCCACGCCTGCCCTCATCCATGCCACCCCCCTTGATAGGGAAATTCATAAACATTAATTAATACCCAGTTTAACGCACAGTAACAGGCACACTACAGCAAAACTCCTTCATACGGTCATGCGGTAGCCTTTTTCCGCATGTTAACTGCAAGTTAAGTGCATAACACGTTTTCATGGAAGGGTCCTTAGATCTAGAAATTCTAAATAACTGAGCCCACATTTTTGTGTACACAAGCTGCTTTCTAAGGGAGGAGTCCCTGATTTCAATAATTCTGTTTATTTAGGCACCCTTTGCAAATTAAAGCAAGATGTGTTTTCATAGGTAAAATAAAGCTGCAACTTAAAGTACAAGAGATTTAAAATCAGCGAAACTTCTGACAGAAACATAGAATAACGTAGGCAGATAAAGACCATATGGCCTATGCAGTCTGCCCGTCCATTCCATCTACTCTCCCTATCACTCCCTTAGAGATCCTATGGACTTGTCCCATCTTCTCTTGAATTCAGATACTGTTTTCGTCTCCACCACTTCCACCAGGAGGCCGTTCCATGAATACACCATTCTTTTCTTAAAGAAGTATTTCCCGAGGTTACGTCTGAGTCTATCCCCTTTCACCTTCATCCTATGCCTACTCATTTCAGAGAATCTTATCTCCCCTCTCCCACCTTTCTTCCAAAGTATTCATATTGAGATCTTTAAGCCTGTCTCCATATGCTTTATGACAAAGACCACTGACCATTTTATTAGCTACCCTATGGACCTACTCCATCTGTTTATATCTTTTTGAAGATGCAGTCTCAAAAAAGATATAAAGGAATTGGAGAAGGTGCAGAGAAGGGCGACAAAAATGATAAAAGGGATGGGACAACTACCCTATGAGGAGAGGTTAGGAAGGCTAGGAGTCTTTAGCCTGGAGCAAAGGAGGCTGAGGGGTGATATGATAGAGGTCTACAAAATAATGAGTGGGGTAGAGCGCACTGATGTGAAGCATTTGTTTACACTTTCTAACAATAATAGAACCAGGGGACACAAGATGAAATTAGAATGTGGTAGGTTTAAAACAAATCGGAGAAAGGTTTTCTTTACTCAGCGCGTGGTTAGACTATGGCACTCATTGCCGGAGAAGGGAGTGACGGCAGCTGGCCTTGCTGAGTTTAAAGGGGGTCTGGACAGATTCCTGAAGGAAAAGTCCATTGATCGTTATTAAATTTTTGCCAGGTTCTTGGGGCCTGGATTGGCCACTGTAGGAGACAGAGTGCTGGGCTTGATGGACCTTTGGTCTTTTCCCAGCGTGGCAGTGCTTATGTACATATGTACTCTAAATGAGGTCTCATCAGGGTCTTATATAGGGGCATCATCACCTTCTTTTTCCTACTGGACATTCCTCTCCCTAAGCACCCAAGCATCCTTCTAGCTTTCGCTGTCGCCTTTTCTACCTGTTTGGACATCTTAAGACCTTAAAGCACATTTGGACTTGTGAAAATTGCAGGCAACTGGAAGACTGGGCATCCAAATGGCAGATCAAATTTAATGTGGACAAATGCAATGTGATTCACATTGGAAAGAACAATCCAAATCATAGTTACCTGATGTTAGGGTCCACCTTGGGGGTCAGCACCCAAGAAAAAGATCTAGGTGTCACAGATAATATGCTGAAATCTTCTGCCCCCAGTGTGCGGCAGCGGCCAAAATAGCAAACAGAATGCTAGCAATTATTAAGAAAGAGATGGTAAAAAAAGACCAAGAATACTATAATGTCTCTGTATCGCTCCATGGTGCAACCTCACCTACAAGTATTGCATTTAATGCTGGTTACAGTATCTCAAAAAAGGTATAATGGAATTACAAAAGGTTCAAAGAAGAGCGGCCAAAATGATAAAGGGGATGAAACTCCTCTCATATGAGGAAATATTTTTTTCACTCAATAGTTCCAGAACTCTTTGCTGGGATTGGTAGTATGGAATGTTGATACTATTTGGGTTTCAGCCAAGAACATGTGACCTGGATTGGCCACTGTTGGAAACAGGATACTGGGCTAGATGGACCATTGCTCTGACCCAGTATGGCTATTCTTATGTTCTTACATATGATCACACCCAAGTCCCACTTCTCTTTCATGTACAAGATGTTCTTCACCACCTAAACTGTACCATTCCCTTGGTTTTTTTGCAGCCCAAAATGCATGACCCTGCATCTTTTTAGCATTAAATCTTAGCTGCCAAGTTCTAGATTCTTCCTCAAGCTTTCGTAAGTCCTTCTCATGTTATCCATACCAAATATTTATAGCCTTAAAAAAGTACAACAACCTAAAATTAAGCCAAGTTTAGAAAATATACACCTATAATTTGTGCTAATGTTAATATATGCTCTATGTCCCCCCAGCCCCACCCCCGCGATTAAGGTTCACTGATAAAAACAACATTCTTTAAGTTTCCTGGTAGAGTACTAGACTCTGGATGTACCTTATTTTCAGTTTTTATTTAGTACTACATTTTTAGATAATACTCTCAGATTCACAGGTTCAGTGCTAATATAAAACATGTAAATAATCCATTTAAGCTGATGATCTAGTAATGTCACAGATGCCTTCATTCTGTAAAGGCAGACAGTCTTGGAAGATAATGTATGGGAATGAGTCATTATGGAATACAAATACGAAACCTTTCAAGTAAATGTTTTGATGGAAAATTATAAGCAGCTTTGGTTAATGTATAGCAATGAATCAGGCCAACAGAAAACAAAGTACAATCCTGGAGCAGTGAAATATGAGAAGTGACACAAATTTGAAAGCATTTGGCATAAATCATCTCTCTGAGAATGATCTTACAGGAACAAGTCAGCGGGTTCTACAGACTACAATTTAAAATTAGGGAAAAAAACTATAAAAAGTGAAAAATATCCCGTAGTAGCTACTGGCCTCAGAGATTAATTCAGCTTCTGATTGAATTCAACTGTTTACATGGCTTCAGGGGTTCCTCACTGTCCCTATTAACCGTGAAAGGAAGTACGTGTGTATTCTGTAAATATGTCTGCTGCTAATAATGTATTGGGAAGAGATATCATCATGTATTGATCATATAAATTTGAGTATAAAATGCCTGTGAGGGAGAGATTTGTCTTTCTTAAGAGTCTTTCTGACCTTTTGCAGAGCAACTGAGCTTCAAGAGCTGAGTGTCTCTCCTGGACTCTGAGGTACTGGAGCTCAGGCCAAGGTGATCTTTTTGCAAAGAAAGAGGTCCTGTCAACTTTTTTATTTTTATTTTTGTTACATTTATACCCCGCGCTTTCCCACTCATGGCAGGCTCAATGCGGCTTACATGGGGCAATGGAGGGTTAAGTGACTTGCCCAGAGTCACAAGGAGCTGCCTGTGCCTGAAGTGGGAATCGAACTCAGTTCCACAGTTCCCTAGGACCAAAGTCCACCACCCTAACCACTAGGCCACTCCTCCACTCACCACCTAAACTGGGACTCCAGGTCAGCATGCTCAGGGTACAGGGAAAGGGGATACTGGAATCAAGCTAGTCTCAGGACTGAGAGTTTCCTTTGAGGGTTTGGTTCCCACATGCCCAGTTGGCCTGGAGAGCTTAATATTAAGAAATGTATATTTAGGATCTGCAGATCCCAAGACAAGTAGTTCTACTATAGAGTAAAAGATTTCATTTAAAAGAAGCTGCAGTAAAAAGTGAAAAACGACAAGATCATATTCTCATTTCATGTCTTTGTTACAAAATCCAAGTGTACATTGTAATGCCTACATTCTCTTTTCACTATTACCTTTTTCCCCCAATATCACCCCAGTGATTATCCTACTTTTTTTCTAAGCAGCTCTGTAAAATGTCATTGGGGAATCTGCATAAGAAAATTATGAGAGGTTTTAATAAAACTTTATAGCCAAATGATTCCAATCTATTCATGCACTGGAGAAATTTTACAGAATTTGTTTTTTACTACAATGGTCATCTAATTGGTATATATGTACTAAATCCAAACACATACAATTTTCATAGGTAAAATGTGCTTAAGTGCTTATATACTGCACACAAATCTTTAATGTACAGCTATTATCACTAGGCAAAATGTTTTATTTAAGCTAGGTTTAGCCTCAATCCTCACAATATATAGAGCCTTCTTTCTGGGTTTTTCTCTTCCTCTGCCAAACTAGATTTTAACCGAGTCATAATTATGTCAAACAGTGCTAGCATGAACACACATTTCATTAAACATGATATCTTAACAATAAATCATAACATAATTGCTTACTTAGCTCATGTAACAAGTACATTGGAAATATACTATTAAGAATTAATAGCCTTACATGGATCAATCATTCAAAGACTGCAATTAAAATGTAGCTTCATGATTGAGAGAATAGGAAGATGTGGCAGGTTTTAAATACTATGAATTCAAATTAATGTTTCTGCAGTAGCCATAAATTCAAGTTTCATTTTTAAATCATGACCTCTTTCCCTCAATTTTGCTGTCATTCTTCTCCTTCACTTTGAGCAAGATGACTAACTGATATGAGTCAAATCAGGCTGGAAGAAAAACAAAAGAACAAAGGCTAAACTCTTCCCTGTCCTTTGTAAAATCCTAGGAGTTGTTCTAAGAATGTAGCCCTAACACATAATACAATGGACAACTCAAAATTTATATCTATTTATTGTGATTTGTTAACTTAGTCACCACTAACGAAGTGCAAAATTATTTGAGCCTGCAAATAGGTGGGAAAATGTGGGGTACAAATGTAACAAATAAATAAATAAATTTACAACATCCATACAAAACATTTACAGCATACATATAAAATACAATAAAAACAATAATCTTCATCCTCCCAACTCTTGTAGTTTTCAAAGAGTACAGATCATTGGACTCCCAATACACTGTTTCAAAGTATCCTTACATTCCAGTATCCCAAAAAGCCACCCTAAAAGCGAACATAATTGCATTCTAAGCGGACATTATCTGACGTGTTCTGGGTCCAAAAACAGAAAAAGTATTTTTCTAATCCATTGCAAACGTAAAGCCTTATTAGATGGTAGTGAAGAGGTAAATTGGTTTGCGATAAGGGCTCCCGTGCTAACCCAGCGGTAACCGGGAAGTGTGCAGCGATGCCCAATTAACGCCGGGTTATTTCTGCTTTTCTTTTTCCCCCCTGGAAATGGTGTGCGCTCAGGGCGGGGGCAGACCCGAAAGAGCGAGCAGTAAGCCCACACTGGGTTTACCGCCGCTTTGTAAAAGGGACCCTAATTTTATTATGAATTTATACCAAAGATATGGGAATGAACATTTGAAGACTTCATGATTGACACTATTGCTCTCAAGTTTCTTAATTATGCTAATTCTTCTACCTCATTTTCTCTCTTGCCAAGTGGTAAATGCATGTTCAAATTTTTTTCAATGAAACTTATGAAAGATGTAAAGAAAAAGAATTTAATTTGGAATTTTAAAAATTTGATATGTGCTGTTCACAAGTTAATAGTAAGAAATGTTCTAATGAATTTTACACTCAGTACCATCCCAATCTGGAACTCTCTCAGTCCATCAAATGTTAGGCTTTTATTTGTTGCATACCATCTTTGTTGTGTAGAGCAATGGCATAGCCATGGGTGCGGGGGGGGGGGCCTCATCAAGACGCTAACACTTGAATTGGCTCTGTTGGCATTGCCGAACGGGAACCGCTAGCATGGCTCGATAAGAGCCCCTAAATTTGCAGCAACTGCTTTGGTTGCTGGGGGTTCCCAAGCCCCGCTAGTGGAAGGTCTCCTCCACTTGCAGCTTGCACATTCCTTGGGCTGCCACCATTGCACCAGCTTCCTCCTCCTCCTCCCCCCCCCCCCCCCCAAACATATACTTGGTTTTTGCAAAACTGAACATGCAAGAAGGTTGGGCCTCTCCTGTGCATGCTCAGTTTCATGCACTGGGGAAGGAGGAGGGGAGGGAGGAGGCCTGTCACGGTGACAGTTACCACCCAAGGAAAGTGCAGACCACGAGTAGAACAGCACTTCCTTTGGCATTGAACAGGGCAGCAAAAACAAATTCAGGGCCCTTTTTACTAAGGTGCGCTAGTGTTTTTAGCGTGCACTAAATGCTAGAGACACCCATATATTCCTATGGGTTTCTCTAGCGTTAGCGCGCTCTAAAATGCAAGCATGTCTATAGCAAGTCTTAGTAAACAGGGCCCATAATTTTTTCCTGATGCTCGATATATAGTCTGTTTTTCCCTGGAAGAAATATAAATTATTTTTTTACTTATTATTTCTCCCTAATGTGTAACGGAGTGGAAGAGTAGCCCAATGGTTACTGCAGCGGCCTGACAACCTGGGGAACTGGGTTCCATTCCCACTACAGCTCCTTGTGACTCTGATCAAGTCACTTAACCCTTCATTGCCCCAGGTACAGGATTAAGTACCTGTATACAATAAGTAAACTGCTTTGATTGTAACCACAGGAAGGCAGTATATCAAATCTCATCCCCTTTCCCTAGAACAGATCTGAGCCTTGTCTGTAACTAAGTTGCTATTTTTCTGGAAAATCATAAAATGATGATCTTTCAATATATCTGGAACAAACTTCTTACGCACATCAGCAATGTCTGCCACTTAACAGAAATTAAAGTTTGCGGTGAGAAAAAGGATTAAGACATTTTGCTGGGTCCATTCGGGGGAGGGGGAAAATTGAGCAGGCAAACAATAAAAAGGAAAGGTGAGAGGGCTTAGAGGGTACAGTAGCCTACCACATTCCCTGTTCTAAAGGCTGAACAAATATGAGGTAGAGAGAGAAATGTACTTTTGCTCTAAAACTAATTTTAAAGTTTTACCTGTGGACCCTATTCCAGTGTAGACAGTTTGAAAATTAAGACCCAATATTCAGCAGGCAGTGGTCTATGTTTTGCTCACTGCCGTTGGCTTTATCCCTAGATATAAAATACCAGGCCATCTCTGGGCCCCGGCATTGAAATATGCGGGCATTCACAGTCGAGTAAAACTTTTATCCTGTTAAGAGCGATATTTAGGACTTTAACGGGTTAAGGCAAACCATATAAAGATAGGACTGTGTTCTATGCATTTACCTAACCCAGGGGTCCTTTTACTAAGATGCGTAAGCGCTTACGTGTGCCCAACGCGCCTCAATTCTGAGTTACTGTCCGGCTACCGTGTGGCCTGGCAGTAATTTCATTTTTGACGCACATCTCATACGCACGTCAGAAAATATTTTTATTTTCTGGCGTGCAGGCGGTAATCGGCATTCTGACACGTATTGACCATTATCGCTCGGTTGATGCGTGAGACTTTACCACTAAGTCAATAGCTGGTGGTAAGGTCTCAGACCCAAAATGGACGTGCACCAATTTTCATTTTGTCGCACGTCCATTTTCGCCCTCCCCCCCCCCCCCCCAAAAAAAAGTCATTTTTTACAGGTGCGCTGACAAATGATCCTGCAAGCAGCCAAAACATGCGCCTACACTGCTGCAGCCATTTTCAGCGCCCCTTAGTAAAAGGACCCCCCACTTAAGTGCTAAATATCAGCACTTCACCACATAAGTGCTGACTCTGCCTCTGGAACATTCACAAAATATCCGGTTATGGCTTAAGCACGAGCCAAATACATTCAGTGGCACTATCCACCAGCACTATCCACTTAAGGGCTGCTGAATACCCACTGTTAGCCCCAGATAAGAAATTTAACTAGGAGCCTTTTCTGGTTGTTTAAAATTGCTTTAAATATCAATCATAAGTACATAAGTATTGCCATACTGGGAAAGACCAAAGGTCCATCGAGCCCAGCATCCTGTTTCCAACAGTGGCCAATCCAGGCCACAAATACCTGGCAAGATCCCAAAAAAGTACAAAACATTCTATACTACTTATCCCAGAAATTGTGGATTTTCCCCAAGTCCATTTAATAATGGTCTATGGACTTTTTCTTTAGGAAGCCGTCCAAACCTTTTTAAAACTCTGCTAAGCTAACCCCCACCTTTACCGTTGAGTGAAGAAAAACTTTCTCTGATTCATTTTAAATTTACTACATTGTAGCTTCATCGTATGCCCCCTGGTCCTAGTATTTTTGGAAAGAGTAAACAGACTCTTCACATCTACCCGTTCAACTCCACTCATTATTTTATAGATCTCTATCATATCTCCCCTCAGCCGCCTTTTCTCCAAGCTGAAGAGCCCTAGGTGCTTTAGCCTTTCCTCATAGGGAAGTCGTCCCATCCACCTTATAATTTTGGTCCTCCTTCTCTGTACCTTTTCTAATTCCACTATATCTTTTTTGAGATGCGGCGACCAGAACTGAACACAATATTCAAGGTGCGGTCACACTATGGAGCGATACAAAGGCATTATAACATCCTCATTTTTGTTTTCCATTCCTTTCCTAATAATACCTAACATTCTATTTGCTTTCTTAGCCGCAGCAGAACACTGAGCAGAAGGTTTTCTTGGTCTGTGACTCCGAAACTTGCATGACATAGCTATAATTTGGGTTCCTCTTTCCCACATGCATCACTTTGCACTTGCTCAATTTAAACGTCATCTGCCATTTAAACGCCCAGTCTCCAAGGGCCCTGTTTACAAAGGCACACTAGCATTTTTAATTTGCGGTGTAGACACCTATAGGAACATTATGGGCATCTACACAGTTAGCACGTGCTAATTTTAGTGTGCACTAAATATGCTAGCACGTCTTTGAAAACAGGGCCCTAATTGTTTTGCTACTGTCACTCTTTAAAATAGAATTTTTTTTTTTGCACTGATTCTGTAAGCAGGTCTAGTGCCCAGGGCTGCTCCAATATGCAAAATACAAAGCACTGGACTTCAGAGGGCTAGGAGATCCTTGTGTAAATACCGGAAAATGAATGTAGGTTCTAGTAATATTTACAGCTTGATTTTTCAGTAAGCAAAAGTCTTCATTATTTCAGTAAATTTGCATAAAGTGAAGTGGGTATACGCTCAGGTAAACTACTGCAATAACTTTTTTTTTAATTGTAAAACTGGATTCTTACAACAAATTACTTTTCTTATGCATTATTCTTTGTTAAGTATCCTATACTGATTGTTGTAAGCCACAGTGAACTCAAACTTGTTTGGGATAATGTGGGATATAAATGTCACAAATAAATAAATAAATAAACTTCATCCTTTTTTCTCTACATGGCCCTGTGAGTTTACAGGCTCATTTTCAACAGCTTAACGCAAAAAAAAAGTATTCATACATGCCATTCAACAGCAATGGTGCTCGACTGCTTTACATGCATGTTTACATTGCTGTTTGTGATCTCAGAGGCTGCCTGTGGTTCATTTTCAATATAATGATGTCCACTCCCTGCCTTCTCCCACCCCCTAACTTGTACACACTTTGGCATAATCCTCACATCAGCAAGGCTGCAGTCATCACCATGGAAACCAGCTTTGGAATAAAAACTGCACTTGGATTCCAAAGACAGCCACACTGCCATCCACTGGACACTCTGATGACAGCCAAAAATCCAAGCAGCTGCACAGTCGATAAGACCAAAGTCACATAACTATTATAGTGCTACCAAGCTGTATGCAGTGCTTTACAGATGTATATAATAGATAGTCCTTTATTTTTATTTTGTCTAGAGCGCTCAGGACACCTGTTAAGATATCAAAGTTTAATACAGTATTTGATGGAAAATATTCAGGTCAACGTTTAAACCTGGAGTTGGCGTTTAAAATTATTCCTTTATATTCAGTGCTGCTGGATATCTAGGTAGCCTCCTGACTGTCCAAATTATCCAGATCTTCAGCACCACTATTTAGATGACTATCCAGCTCATTTTCGAAAGTGATCGCCGGCCATCTTCCGACACAAATCGGGAGATGGCCGGCGATCTCCTGAACCCGGCAAAATCGGTATTATCGAAAGATGATTTTGGCCGTGTTCAACTGCTTTCCATCGTGGAGCCAGCGAAACATCAAGGGGGCGTGTCGGTAGTGAAGGCAGGACGGGGGCATGCTCACAAGATGGCCGGCTTCGCCCGATAATGAAAAAAAAAAAGCCAGGCTTCACGAGCATTTCGCCGGCTTTACTTGGTCCCTTTTTTCTCATGACCAAGCTTCAAAAATGAGCCCCAACTGACCAAATGACCACCGGAGGGAATCGGGGATGACCTCCCCTTACTCCCCCAGTGGTCACCAACCCCCTCCCACCCAAAAAAAACCCATTTTTGCCAGCCTCTATGCCAGCCTCAAATGTCATACCCAGCTCCTTGATAGCAGTATGCAAGTCCCTGGAGCAGTTTTTATTGGGTGCAGTGCACTTCAGACAGGTGGACCCAGGCCCATACCCCCTACCTGTTACACTTGTGGTGGTAAATGTTGAGCCCTCCAAAAAAAAAAACCAAAACCCACTCTACCCATATCTAGGTGCCCCCCTTCACCCTTTAGGGCTATGGTAATGATGCAGAGTTGTGGGGAATGGGTTTTGGGGGGGCTAAACAACCAAGGGAAGGGAGCTATTTCTCTTTTTTTTAATTTTTAGAAGTGCCCCCTAGGGTGCCCGGTTGGTGTCCTGGCATGTGAGGGGGGCCAGTGCACTACAAATGCTGGCTCCTCCCATGACCAAATGCCTTGGATTTCGCCAGGGTTAGAGATCACCGGCATTGTTTTCCATTATGGCCGAAAACCGATGCCGGCCATCTCAAACCCGGCGAACTCTGACATTTGGCCGGGCCCAACCATATTAGCGAAGAAAAAGATGGCCGGCCATCTTTTTCGAAAAAACGGTTGGCTCCGCCCCTTTGCGGAGCAAGCCCCGAAGATGGCTGGTGCCATTCGATTATGCCCTTCCACGGGGCTCATTTTCAAAGCACATAGACTTACAAAGTTGCATAGCAGCCTCTATCTGTACAACTTAGGCCGGCAATATTTTTGTTCTACGTTGTCCAAATAACTGTGCATAGAAACATTAAGTGGGGAGGGGTTATCAAGTTGCATGAAGCCTTAAGTCACATTATTTCCCCCTTAACACGACCTAAAGGGCTCTATTGCAGAGTGTCTTATCATACTGCAGTGATATTTAAGTCATAGTGTGGGTTACAAAGTAATAAGATGCAAAAATATGCAAATATATCCAAGTAAAGCAGCTCACTGCTATGTAAAAACCAGAACGTGACTTGCAAGTTGTGCTATAGGCAGAAACGATGTTTGGAGCATCAAACCTCAAAGCCACAGCCTGTTTCTGCACCCCCTGATCAAACACCCCAAAGGGGTCCTGACCATCTTTGTGGGCCTACCAGCATTGTCCCTGGTGGTCCAGTGGTCTTTGGGCAGGAGAGATCCCCAGTTGCTCCTACCCTGCCGGTGTCGTCTCCAAAATGTCACCACTAGCGGTAGCATCACACTACTATCGCCAGGGGTTATGTTTCCATGGCTTTGAGGCCTAGTGCTCCCAGGCAGCATAATTTATCTGGCATAGTGTTGGCAACCTGTGGGACTGTTATCCGTAGGTTGACTCAGGGCCGTGCCTAGGGTCTCTGGCGCCCCCCTGCAGACTATCAGTTGGCGCCCCCCCCCCCCCCCCCCCGTGAAAATGATCACGCCCCCCCCCCCCATGAAAATGATCGCTCACCACTTGCCACACTGAAAGGAATTGTCAGCAATATTCTTAGAAACAAATTGCTATACATTGCAAAATAAGATAGCAGATGTAAATTCTCAAAGTGGACATATTCCAAACGCTAAAATGAAAATAAAATAATTTTTTTCTACCTTTGTTGTCTGGTGACTTTCTTTTTCAATCATGCTGGTCCAGTATCTGATTCTGCTGCTATATGTCCTCTTAACTCCATTTCCAGGGCTTCCTTTCCATTTATTTCTTTACTTTTCTCCTTTCTTCTTCATTTCTTGCTCTATATCCATTTCCAGCAATTTCTCCTCTCTCCCTGGGTCCTGCCCTCCCATCCATGTCCATTCTTGTCCCTCTCTGCCCTTCCCTCCTCCATCCATAGCCAGCAATCCTCCTCTCTCCCCTCCCCTCCATTTCCAGCAATTTGTCCTCTCCCTGGGCCCCCATGTCCATCCTTGTCCCTCTCTGCCCTTCCCTCCTCCATCCATAGCCAGCAATCCTTGCCTCCTCTATCCCCTCCCCTCCATTTCCAGCAATTTGTCCTCTCCCTGAGCCCCCATGTCCATCCTTGTCCCTCTCTGCCCTTCCCTCCTCCATCCATAGCCAGCAATCCTCTCTCCCCTCCCCTTCCCTTCTAGCAATTTGTCCTCTCCTTGGGCCCTGCCCTCCCATCCATGCCTCTCTGCCCTTCCCTCCGCACCCTGGGGCCTTTAAATCTTTTACTTCCGGTCGCAGCAGCATCAGTGAAAGCGGAGCGCTGCCGACGTCTCCCTTCCCTTTGCGCTCTTGGTTCCCTCAGTGTCCGCCTTCTTCTGACGTCAGAAGAAGGCAGGACACTGAGGGAACCAACGAGTGCAAGGCAAGGGAGACGTCGGCAGCAGTGGCGTAGCTAGGGTAGTTGACACCCGGGGCCGGTCATTGTTTAACACCCACACCCCCCCCCCCCAAATCCAGTACTAGGCATACCGAGAATACAAAACACTCACGACCTATAGAGCAATTTTACCATACCATAAGCAGTCGTTTCTACGAGTCACACAAGGGAAAGGAAAGCATCTTAAACACTAGTGAGCACTAGAACATCAATTCACCTATTGTAAAACGAAAACAGACAGATTAGTACAGATCGTCGATCCTGCACAGTCAATGCCAACCGAAAGCCATGTCTTTTTCACAAATAGATACACCCTAATCCACTATAGAATAAGTAATCATAAACTTCTATTTAGACAAAAATTAAACTGAACCCCTGATGCCAGACTCTGTATACAATGCAACACCACAGAAACAGAAACTGTCCCCTAGTACTGTGCAAAATATAAAGACAGCAGATGTAAATTTGAAAAAACTAACAAATACCAATCACCACTTTACAAATTAACAAATAGAAATAAAACAAATACAGAAAATAAAATAATACCATTTTATTGGACTAATACATTTAGCTTCCAGAGGCCAAAATCTCCTTCCTCAGGTCAATACAGTATAGTGCTGTTACAGTAAGTATCCTATCCTGATCTGAGGAAGGGGGTTTTGTTCTCTGAAAGTTAAGTCAAAATGTATTAAAATTAGTCCAATAAAAAGATTACCTTATTTACATGTTCTATTTATAAACATTTATTAACACAGCTAAAATACTATATCCTAAAGCAAAATAATAAAAATATATATTTACAGTTTGTTGTCTTTGGTTTCTGCTTTCCTCATCTTCTTTTCACCGTCTTCCTTCCATCCAGCATCTGTCTTCGCTCTCTCTCTGCTCTCCAGTGTCTGCCCTCTCTAATGTCCCTTCCAGCCACATCTGCCCTCTATTTCTGCTCCTTCCATCCACCATCTGCCCCAGTCTGCCATCTCTCTCTCCCCCTTCCATCCACCATCTGCCCTCTCTCTCTCCTTTCCCTCTAGCATTTGCCCTCTATCTCTGCCCCCTTCCATCCACTTTCTGCTCTTTCACTCCCTTCTATCCACTGTCTGCCCTTTCTCTCTGCTCCTTCGATTCACCATTTGCCCTCTCTCTTTCCCCCTCCCATCCATTCAGGGTCTGCCCTCCCTCTCACTCCCCATTCCATCCAGGATCTATCCCCCCTCTCTCACTGCCCCCTCTTTTCGGCTCCCAGTTCCCACCTGCGGCTGCCCCTAGTTCCAGATCCATTGATTCTCCCATCAACCCCTGCCCCAGGCATGACCCCATTCTCCCTCCTGCTCACTTTTCAGACCCCAGTTCCAGCTCCATGCCCCTTCTCCCATCTGTCTCCCACCCAGTCCCTTCTGCCCATCCGAGTCCCCCTCACCTCATCTGTCTCCCACCCAGTCCCTTCTGTTATCCAAGTGCCCCCACCCTCACCCCATCATCTGTCTCCCACCCAGTCCCTTCTGCCCATCCGAGTCCCCCTCACCCCATCTGTCTCCCACCCAGTCCCTTCTGCTATCCAAGTGCCCCGCACCCTCACCCCATCATCTGTCTCCCACCCAGTCCCTTCTGCCCATCCGAGTCCCCCTCACCCCATCTGTCTCCCACCTAGTCCCTTCTGCTATCCAAGTGCCCCCCACTCTCACCCCATCTGTCTCCCACCCAGTCCCTTCTGCCCATCTGAGTCCCCCTCACCCCATCTGTCTCCCACCCAGTCCCTTCTGCCCATCCGAGTCCCCCTCACCCCATCTGGCTCCCACCCAGTCCCTTCTGCCCATCCGAGTCCCCCTCACCCAGTCCCTTCTGCCCATCCGAGTCCCCCTCACCCCATCTGTCTCCCACCCAGTCCCTTCTGCTATCCGAGTCCTCCCCCACCTTCACGGTCACCCCATCTGTCCCCCACCCTCACCCTGCCTCGTCTTCTCCCTGCCACCCGTTTTTAAAAAGAAATTGCCGACGCGATAGCGAGCGCAGCACCTCGTGTGGAAGTAAAAGAAGCGAATCCGATCATCTCATTGGGCCTTCCTTCACTGTCCCGCCCTAGAGGAAATAGGAAGTTGCGTCAGAGGAGGGCGGGACAGTGAGGGAAGGCCCAATGAGATGATCGGATCCGCTTCCTTTACTTCCACACGAGGTGCTGCGCTCGCTATCGCGTCGGCAAATAAATTTAAAGGGCTGGTGCGGGGGGGGGGGGGGTGCCAGGATGAAGACAGCGGGAGCGGCGGCACCCCCCTTTCTGGTGACACCCGGGGCGACCAAAAGATTTAAAGGCCTCGGCGGGGCGAGGGTAAGCTCCGCGGTGGCGCCCTCCAGAGGTGGGCGCCCCCCTGCGGCGCTTACCTCGCTTACCGCATCGGCACGGCCCTGGGTTGACTCCCCACTATGTTAACTCAAGGTGCTGGAAAAGCTCACCTTTTACCACACCTTGATAAACTTCCGGCCTAAATGTAGCTGCTATCAAGATAATTTCACACTCAATGTACAAACCACCCTGGCAAAAGATGGTTCCGAGACAGCCCGTAATGGTTTTCAGCCCAAGTATCTGGATAGGTAACTGGATTTCTGTTTGGAGTATCAGGCAGATAATTTTTTATGAATTTTTTATGAATGTTTACAACTTGTAACACTGAGTAGTGCCATGGAGGAAAACTAATAAGATCTTGGGTTTAACTGAGTTTATATCATTACATATTGTGATATGGAAGTTTTCTGCAATGGAAAGCCTGGAGTCAAGGCTTTAAAAAGCTTGCAATATTGTGAGTTATAGCATTACAGGATATAATGAATAACATTATTGTATATAACTGGGCAGATTTCAGTTATATCAACCAATGAATATGAACAGATTATGACTGAAAAATTCAACAGGTTGTTAATTATACAAAGGATATGGAAATCCATTACATCTGTACTTAAGTCAATAGCAATTATTCTCTCTAATAATTTGTATTTTGTCTTCAGTTTTATCGCTGTATATGATGCTTTTTGTTTACACATACGTATATCAAAACAAAATATGAATGTGCAAGCAAAAAACATCATCATGTTGGAAATTTAAAAAAAATGGAGTTCTGCTCTGAAAAAAAATAGTCTCTGAACCTATAACTTCTGATGTCACTTATGGATACCAAAATAAACAGACAGTGAATTATATAATGATAATATTCTACCCAAACCTCCTATAAACAGTTTAATCCACACAAAATAAGTAATGCAACAGCGTTTATTGATACATCTGGTATATATCTGTGTTAATACTACTAAAATGGATGTGGTGGTTTATCGATGCTTCAAACATGTATACAGAGTTCTCCAGATACAGTAACATATCTAGCCTTATGCTTTCCATGCACATCTGTAATGGATTTTAGTTTGATTTGTTTACAGGTCTATTTTGTACTTTTTATCCTATCTGCAGAGTTTTTTTCCAGTTCATTTCAACTATTCGTATCAATAAAACAATTTTAACATGCATTAATTGACTTTATCCATATTAATTCATAGGTTAATTTGTGTTAAGTCAATTTTACAAGTACTAAAATTTTTTAAGGCAAGTTAATTAACCCAAAGTACACTAGCAAATGTCATCCCTAACATCCATGCAGCAGACAAGCAAATATGGAGAAAAGAACTGTGCTCCAGTGATTTGCCAAAGAGCAGCACTAGAACTCATTTCCTACTGGAGAAAGCAAGATAGATAAACTACTGTAAGTTGTGCCTGTAAGAGTAAAGACCAAGCAGCAAGTGACAATAAGAAAGCAAACACACGCAATTCAATTGTTCCTCTAGTAAACTATCGCACCACTTGAAATCAAATGGATAAATAAGTAATAAAACAGGCAGCCATTGAAGCGTCAACAATTGCCCCTTTGGTATTAGTCTGAACAGACTGACCATTTGAAATCATAGAAATATAAAAGCATCAAAAACATTTTAAAAAAATGAAAGCTATGAAATTGCTACAAAAACATCACACAGGGCTGGTGCTCAGCAGATTGCAGACAACTGCATTTGTCCCCTTTATTGAAAGGACAAAAAGCAATGTTCTTCGAAGCTCAGCACTAAGCAAAGGGTAATATTAGGACATAAATTCACAAATACATTAAAAATGTAGTCAGCAACACTGTAAAAGAGAATGTCACCAATACAGAAAAACTCTCCAGAGCGTTATCAGAAAATATTAAAGGGATAAGAAGGTACAGGTACCCAACAATGTACATTGTTACACAGGGCTGTCTCAAAGGAGGGGAGTGGGTGTCCAGGGCAAATCAGCTTTATCTTGGTATGATCCTCATCACTCTAACCCCACAAACCCCACCAGCAGTGGCTTCTACAAATACCTATGAAATAAAATGCCCTCTGACATACAGGCACAGTGAGAGAGCATGGTGATTTCTTATCTACTTTAACAACAGGAATGTGCTTTGGACCAGTAAACCAATAAATCTCATACATCCCAGTAGTATGAAGTCTGTGACCCACAAATGGCAAAAGATTGAAAAAAGATTTGACAAATCTAGCACAGAGGAACTGAGGCCGATGCCAGACAGATTTCTATGGTCTGTGTCCTGCAAATGGCAAAAGACTGAAAGAAGATTCGGCAACTCCAACATTGGGGGACTGAGGCCAATATCAGACAGACTTCTACGATTTGTGTCCCACAAACAGCAAAAGACAGGTGAAGCTTTGACAACTCCAGTGTTGTAGATCACTTTGTCATGTGCTCCAAGTGAGGGTGCTGTGCAGCTCGGGGGGGGGGGGGGGGGGGGGAGAAAACATCTTGACTGGTAAGTTGAATACTGTCATCAATACTTGGAGTCTTGGTTATAACTAGGGTTACCATATTTGGTCCCCCCCAAAAGAGGACACATGCCCCACCCCCTTTCACACTGCCCCCTGTCACATATTCCCCTCCCCCCTGTCACACACCCTGTCACCCCCTTCCCTTCCCTTACCTTACTCTACTGTCCTGGTGGTCTAGTGACCTCTTCGGGGCAGGAAAGAGCCCCCTCTGCTCTGCCCTGCATCCTGTTGCTGGTCTCTGTGCCAATTCAAAATGGCCGCCAAGAGTTGACGTCTCGCGATGTCGCTTCAACTCTCGGTGGCCATTTTGAATCAGCGCCGAGATCAGCAACAGGATGCAGGGCAGCGCTCCGGGCAGGAAACAGGGGGCTCTTTCCTGCCCCTAAGGCGGAATAGGTCACTAGACCACCAGGGCAGTAGAGTAGTAAGTGAGGGGAGGGCCGGGAGTTTAGCATAGGACGGCCCGCCCGCCCACCCGTTTGTCCAGAAATCCGGACAAATGGGCAGATTGGCAAAACCTGCCCGGTTGCACGGACATGTCCTCAAAAAGAGGACATGTCCGGGTAAATCTGGACATATGGTAACCTTAGTTATGACCACATATCACCCCCATCATGTATGGCTGCCTATATGGTTGGCATGGAGAAACAACAACCAGTGCTTAAGCATGGGTGAAAAGAAATTCAAGGCATGAGAAATCTCATTGCCGAGAGAGGACTTGTTCTATCCCGGGAATTCTCAACCCAGTCCTTGGGACACGCTCAGCCAGTCAGGTTTTCAGGATACCCATAATGAATATGCATGAGATACAAATTTATCTCATATATATTCATTGTGGATGTATAGAAAAAAATACTAGCTTGGTGTGTCCTGAGAACTTGGTTGAGAAACCCTATTCTATCCCCATGTGGATGAAAAGACAGCAAAGGTGTCAGAGCAGGTTGCCATCTGGAATGCACATAAAGCGACAGCATTAGAAAAACTGTCCCCACCAAAAAGGTCCTACACATACATTCTCCACTTGGTTCTCCCCAGAATTACAGTTCTTTAAGGATGTCTTCTAGAAAGGAAATGGCACAAATCTCACCTAGATGAAAACAGGGTCAACTGTAGAAAACAGATGACAATGTAGCGCCAGACCTTATCAGTAGCCAAAAGAACACTATTTCTGTCAATGGATTCAATAGGCTAGAACTGAACTTAGCAGCTATTCAAAATAACAACCCCCATAAGAGAACCAGGCTTCTAAGTCATAGATAACTAGTAATAATTTTGCCACATACTTCATAAATAAAATTGAAGTCTTCATCAGAACCTAGAGGCAGTTCTAAAGAGTATCTCACCAAGTAACTAGATGGACACTTCTCTTCCACCCTTCCCCCAATGCGTAGCCAGGCGCATGCGCGCGCACACACACACACACCCTTAAAGGCTTATAGCCAATATCATGCTCCCTCAACCCTTACCCAACAAAAACGCTACAGCAGGCAAGTAGAAGCCTCATTGAAATGGTCACCAAAATGTCATCTCTTTTGTGGAAGGGTATCTGCCAACAGTACTAAAAAGGACTATTTCTGTCAATGGATTCAATAGGCTAGAACTGAACTTAGCAGCTATTCAAAATAACAACCCCCATAAGAGAACCAGGCTTCTAAGTCATAGATAACTAGTAATAATTTTGCCACATACTTCATAAATAAAATTGAAGTCTTCATCAGAACCTAGAGGCAGTTCTAAAGAGTATCTCACCAAGTAACTAGATGGACACTTCTCTTCCACCCTTCCCCCAATGCGTAGCCAGGCGCATGCGCGCGCACACACACACACACCCTTAAAGGCTTATAGCCAATATCATGCTCCCTCAACCCTTACCCAACAAAAACGCTACAGCAGGCAAGTAGAAGCCTCATTGAAATGGTCACCAAAATGTCATCTCTTTTGTGGAAGGGTATCTGCCAACAGTACTAAAAAGGACAATGGTGTACCTTCTACCCCCCAAAAACAAATAAATAAAGCTCCCTTGACCAAGACAAGCTACAAACCTACCAGCAAGTAACATCACTTTTCTGGAAATAACTGGCTACAAGAAAGACATGGGTTCAATCAGCCTTCAGACCTGGGTATGGAACAGAGACAGGTCCTATATCCCTGCTTGATGATCTTCACAGGGCATCAACCTCAATACTAGCGCTTCTGGATTTCTCACCCTTCAACATATCATGCTTGAACAGCTGGCAGAAGTAAATATTGGTAGATCAAACAAAATGGGCCACAATACCTAAAGGACAGGTTAGCCTTCCATATTTGAGGCCAGTTGGGTCCTCTTAAGGAACATCCTTAACTGCATCCTCATCAAAGGAAATCATACGATATGGCATCTGCAAGTGAGCCTTCTAAGGAGCGGCCTCCACACTCGTACAGGGGCTATACCTAACACTACCTGTACTTCAGGAAGCAGGTAAAAGCCTGGCTCTTCTCCCAAGATTTAATGGCTGTGGGATCACCTATTCATTCTGCATCCGGATTAGTTTGCCACATAGCATGGAACGTAGAACAATTCCACATACCATATTCAACTGTACACACAATCTAGTCACCCACTTATTTATTTATCCCAATCCTTTCATTAAATAAATAGCTTATAGCTTCTCTCTCAAATCAAAGAAGTATTTAGCTTTTAGCTTACTTTCTCCATACTCAAGTCGGAAGAGAAACAGTGGCGACCAGGGCTGATCCAGTCCTGGGTTTACCCCACTGCATGCAGGGACTATAGTTCTTGTTTCCCCACTGCATTCTCTAAAAAAAAAAAAAAAAAAAAAGCAAGACTACAAGTCCCAGCATGCACTGGGGTAAACCCAGGCCTGGATCAACCCTGTCCTGCAAATTTGGATCCAGTTGGCAGCTTATTTTTATATAGTACTAGAACAGGAGTTCTTAAGCAATGGTGTCCACATCCCCAAGGGGTGTGAGAAGAGGCCAAATGGGGTGCAGAGAAGGGTGTTGAAATCTGAGGCAATTTGTTGAAACTTTCCAGATTGAAGACAGTTATTAGAACACTTATTAATAGTATAACAATGCACTACTTTAATTTTAGTGACATGTTAACAGTTACTAATGTTAGTAGCTAACAGTTATCAATATATGTAGGTGTCAGTAGTGGACACAAGGTTTAGGAAGGGGGTGTGAGGGCTTTATTGATCAAACAGGGTACAGGAACCAGAAAAGATTCCCTGTGCTAAAATATAGAAGGTTGGCAGGGAGGAGATTTGACTGTAGAAAAATGTGAGGAGAATGTAAAAGAAAATCACTTAAGCTAAGAGAGACAAAAAAAATACGTTAAGGAAAGATAAAACAGAAAAAGAAAAGACCATCTATGAAATGTGTTCAAATATCAAAAATTCTTAACTTAAATTGCAGTTTAATAGTCTAAAAGTATAGTAGGAACAGAAATGCAACTCGAGTTACCTGAAGCTGGAATCTGGGGTTAGCCCCTGCCCACATTTCAGTTTTCACCCAAAGCAGTCGTTCATTGACCAGGATAATCTGTTTGTTCTAAAAAATGAGTACATTCAAGCAAGCCTTGTGCAATAAAGATACACTACAAAGAGGACTCTGGTTTCCCTGGCAACGATAACCACGTAAAAAAAAAAGATCTCAGAATAGCTCCAAGTATCCCAGTTCCTTCAGAATGTTGCTTTTGGGCTCTCGAGCACAATCAAAATCTACTGACTGTTTATTTCTATGATACAGGCTGTTGGCTCAATTGTTATTCGTACTTAAGATAGGAAAGAAAGCAAACTAGAGATTAGTTAACATATTTCTTACGGGATAAATTTTTCTGAAGGATTCACCATGAGTAAATAAGGGTTTATTCATGGAGAAGGTTAATGTCAAAAAAATATCTTCTCTCCTCCCCGCCCCTCCCCAGGGAAAAGGAGGAGCATCAAGCATGGCCTGGCAAAGTGCATGGGGAAAAGTTGTCATTTTTTTTGTTCTTGTTTTCGTTTTAACGCCCCATGTGTACTTCCCAGTGGGGTGTAATCCATCTTTTTGGATACCTGTGTAACCACGGTCCCCTACTGGACAAAACATTTTCTGAGGAAAATGACACAAGGAGCTTCCCTTCGAAAATGAGCTTACAAGTCTGTGAATACAAGGTATTTCTATAGCTACAAACCACAAGGGGGAGAAACTGAAAGTGCCCCCCTCAACTACTTGAATGGTACTAATATTGGACAAGAAGTAGGCATTTACAGAAAAAAAGGAAGTTCTAGAACAAGGAATCATGAGAATGTAAGAAAGTAGACTGAGGAGCCTCTTCAGGAAATATTTCTTTCATGGAAAAGCTGGTGAATGTTGAGAAACCCCTATCAGAGCAGGAATGAGTTGAGTACAGAGGATCATAACCAAGGATTGCTTTCATTAAACACACATTTTGTTCATTAGTGCACGACTAAACATTTAGTATGCGCCAACCTCCAAATTAACTTGCTTTAAATCTATTGGCATTCATTAAAAATGCTTTATTAAAACAAATGCGTGGAATGAACTCAGAAAATATCTCAAAATCATAATGGACAAGATGGCGGACGTAACGGATGTGTGATCCCGGAGCTCCTCAGAATCTTCTTTGTTTGACCCTAGCAATTTCTCTCCCCGACAATTTAGATGGGGAAAAGAAAGGGGAAAACGCTGGTGCCTACCTCCGTGGTACCAACGTCGACGCCAGTTTCTAGGCAATCAACATTGGAGAACTTTGGTATCGGGATCCTTGGCGAGTTGAATTCCACTTTAACGGTCTCAAACCCTTCGGGAGATGAGTGCAGCGCAGAGGGAGCGACGTTGAGTCCTCCCGCTCTCACCGTACCTCCACAACCCGGAAGTGATTCGCTAGCAGAGGGGCCACGGCAGCTTGAAACGACCTTTCCGTTGCTAGTGGAAGGAGGACCCACTGCTGGATTAACTTCGAGTTTAGGAGCAGCAAGACAGGGGCAGATGCGGGTTGCCACCCCTGTTACTCGAGGTTTGCCTCCCGAGAAATGTGGAGGACGAATAAGACCAGAATCGGTGACCATGGAAAGCCTATGGGACGCAATACAGGAGGTAAACGGAATGTTACTGCAGATGAATACCTCTATTAAGGGCGAGATAGGCGAATTAAAACAAACTACTCAAGAACTATCTTTAAATGTCCAAGAGCACAAGGAAAAGATTTCTAAGATGGAAGATGAGGTTAAACAATTAAAGAATCTAACTGTGACTTTGGTTAAGGATAAGGAAATTCAGGAAAGAAAATTAGAATACCTGGAAAATTCCACCCGAAAGAATAACTTGAGGTTGTTGAATTTCCCCAAATCTCCTATAATTTCAGCAGATGAAATGTTTAAAAAATATCTTGGTGAAATTTTGGGGATTCCGAAAGAGGGTTTTCCACCTATAACACGATTCCAATATATTACTGGAACCATGAAATTATTGAAAGAACAACCTCAGGCTACAGAAAATTTGAACTTGACTGAATTTCTTGAGACCTCTCTGGAATCAATCACAGAGAGAACAACATTGCTTGTGACTTTTACTCTTGAACCTGATAGACATAATATACTTAGATTATATTTTCGCCATTTAAATGATCTTTTTTTGGGGCAAAAAATACAGATTTTTCCAGACTTAGCTAGGAATACACAAAAGAAAAGAAAGGAATTTTTGCTTTATAAAACTAGAGTTTTACAATTGGGTGCTACTTTTCTTTTGAAATTCCCATGCAAATGTCACATAATGTTTGGTCTAAATAATTATATATTTTTTTCCCCTCAAAAATTATTACAATTTATTTCATCTAAAGAAAATGTTCAGGTGCCTAATGTGTTGCCTTCCTAAATAATGCGTTGATACGTTGGCTGTGGATATCAACTATGTCCTTTCCGTTGTGAATAATTGGCTTATTTTTATAAGCCTTTTTTTTTTTTCTCTTTCCTTCTTTTTATTACCTAGTATCTTGTCTCAACTTATTGTGGACTAATATTAATTTGTTATTCTTTACTTGGAACCTGTTTAGGTAATGAGTAATCAATTTTTTCTTGTTATTAAGCCTATTTCTGATGTTTCTCGAATTTATGTCATGAGATGTAAATTTAAAAATTATAAATAAAGAAGATAAAAAAAAAGAAAATATCTCAAAATCAAGAGAAAAAAAAAACGTTTGCCCTGTTCACATTGCCAAAAGTGAAGATCTATCAAAAAACACAATCCAGTAGCTTGTGTTTAGGTTTTAAGGGGTCAGTTTTCAGAGGCACTGTCTGCAGTTGTTTACCTGTAAGAGGCATTATCCAATTATAGAAGAATATTAGTCTTCACAAATATGGCAACATCATCTGTCAAAGACAGACCAAAGGTAAAGTAAAAAAAAAGTTGCCAGAGCTTCCGAGATTGATGAACATGCATGGGGTCATTGAACTGGCCAACCTTACTTCCATATAAAGTTTTAAATTAGTTAAAGCAAAAAAACTATGGAAGATAGGTGGGGCTTGTGAGTACCAACATCGTGCTGTCCTCGGAGACCATCTATTAGAAGTATGAAATGTTGCTTTCTCTGGTAACACAGTCTTCACAAGTGAGACAGCCCCTATGTACAGAAAAAAAAAAATACCAAAGAGCACTTGGTGATAAGAGGTTTTCCTTCTTTGTTTATAAAATCTCAACTCAGAAAAATAAAATTGAGGCTACACTTCAAAGAAAATGAGCACCAGATGGTTAAAAGAGACTATTGACCCGTTCTCTGTAATGCAATGCTTAAGCAAAGAAATCCCACACTCTGCCCAATGCAGAAAAGATTAGTCATACTAGCTGAGAGAATTGTTACCTCGAAGAGGCAGTCAAGTTGTGAATTGAAAGTTCAAATTTTTCTGCTTACATAACCACACCCACACCTTTCAGAAAGGAGCTATCAAGCAACTCTCTTTAACATGTTTAATAATGTGCAACTTTCTTTAAATCAATCACCTTACTTTCTAACTCTTCCTACTTTCTTACCTATCTATATGTTACATCTTTGCTTTACACTTCACTATCAATTATAATGTTCTATTATGTATTGTATAGTATACTATGCCATACTTTGTATTGTTTTTGAATATTTTTGCTGCTGTAATTGTCTATTGCTCATGTTTGATCTATTCTTACTGTACACCGCCTTGAGTGAATTCCTTCAAAAAGGCAGTAAATAAATCCTAATAAATAAAAGATATCCTGCAGGCCAGCCTGACCAAGCCTACTGTCACGTGATAAATTCCTCTCCAAACAGTAATGGAATGTGAATATGTGGACAGAAGCCCAAGATGCAGTTTTGCAGATCTCTTCTATGGGGGACCTCAGGAAAATCACCAGCACCACCATGGCTCTGGATATTGTCCTTCAAGATCAAGCCTGTGTAGGCATGTGGTTACAACTGACTTGTTTTAATTTTGGTCACAAGACACAAAATGCTGGATGGACTTTCTAAGAGCTTTGGTCTGCTCAAAGTAAAGGACTAAGAAAAATGTTGGAAGGACAACAGACTGGTTGAACTGGAAATCAGATACCACATTAGGCAGGAATTTAGGATGAAAGCCCAGAATTATCCTATTACTGAGAAAACTATGTGAAGAGCACATCACTGTCTACTGCCTTGAATGTCCCATCTGGCTATGATGCTCTGAAAGGCTTTATCACTGAAGTCCCAGTCTCCTGGGTCCAGAGCATTCTAACTCAGAAGCTTCATCTGTACCTTGTTGACATCCACTATATGAGCCACCGAGAGCACTGGTAGATTCTCCTCACTGATACCTACAGAAGTCAGGTGTCCATCTTATGTCTCCCCCTGCTTGTTGATGTAGGCCACTGTGGACACATTGTCGCAGGGAACTCGAACCACCACAACCCATATTCTGGACAGGAAGGTCCATAGTGCTAGCTTATTTCCAGTCTATCACATAACTGGTATCTTCTGTCAACCAGAGACTCTTCACTGCTTGACCTAAACATTGGGACCCCTACCCAACAAGTTTTTGTTAGTTGTCTCTCAGACCCACTGGGGCATCCAAGTCCATGCCCTTGGTTAACTGAGTCTTGACCAGCCACCACCACAACCCAAGCTGAAGTTCAAATGGGATTGGAAGCTGTACTTCAAATTCCTAAGAGAGAGTGGAGTAGCTGGACAATGCATGGTCTGAAGTAGCCTCACATGAACCCGAGCCTAAAAGACCAGAACCTTTGCCACTGCCATCAGCTCCAACAGCTGCCAAGGGGCTCTGGCAAGTAAGGAATGCCTGAACCAGCATTACCAGCTAATCAGTCCTCACCTGCATCAAGAACACTTTCCCTATCACTGTGTTAAAGTGAACTCCCAGACACTCCACACCTGAGACAGTAGTAAACTACTCTTCACATAATTGCTCACACAGACTAGGGACCCCGGCACCTCAGTAACCCTCAACATTGCCAGCTCTCTCTCCTTGACCAAATTTGCACTGATCAACTAATCATAAAATCCGGATGGATCTTTGCCCTCTCCCTCTGAAAGAAACTGCCAAAACCACTTTTGCCTTGGGAAAAAATACTGGGTGCCATGACAATGCCCAAAACTGAAAATGCCTTCCAAGGATTCAAAAGTACAGAAGCTTCTGATGGTCTTCCCGTATTGGAATATGATAAGCCTCAGATAGATCCACAGGATCGAGGAACGCCTCCTTCCATACCACCACCATTACTGTTCATAAGGTCTCCATAACAAAAGTGCAGCAACCATAGGCAACTGCTGACTTCCTTCAGACCGAGGTTGGGTCAGAAGCTGCCGTCTCTCTTCGATACCACAAACTAGATCAAATACTAGTCTGTGTTCTGTTCTTCCAGTAGAACTGGTGAAATGTCTTCAAGTTGCAGAAGCTTCTCCAGCATCACCTCCACTGACACCAGCTTGTTGGTGGCTCTGCAAAGTGAGAGAGATAAGACATTCTTGGAGGGTTGGATGATGCAGCTCATACCAAAAGTAAGCTGTGTTGGAAGATCTGTGGGTGCAACAGTGCAGCACAAAAGGGTGTAAAAGGAACTGTAGCAGCCACCTCTGCCACAGGAACCAAGTAAAATTAATTGAACTTGATGGGAGTCCAAGGGAGGAGGCAGAGAGTAAATATTGATGGTGGCCAAGGGGGGAGATTAGTGCTGGTAGCACACACTGGAGGGGTTTGAGAGACAGCCCAGTGGCACAATAGAGTGTGAGTGTTAATGTGTTTTGAGAGACAGAGACAGACAGACAGAACAGAACACATGCAATATGACCACATCCCAGTTTGCAGTGTCGTGACTCTGCAAAGGAAAATATTTTTTGGCTCTTCTTCAGTCCCTTTGGACCCACAGTGGCCGCCACTTAAAAATTGACGACGACTAATTTATGAAGCAATTTCTATGGCAGTGGTTTTAGGCTCTCCCTACTACATTCAATGGGGATATCCAGAAAACCCTGACTCACTGGGTGTGCCCCGAGGACTGTGTTGAAACCCTCTGTTCTATGATAACAATTTTAACTCACCATTCAATATTTGAGTTACATTTAAAAGATCTGGTACTTTCTACGCAGCAGAAGCAGTCTGTTTTCCTGTGTAATTACTGTCCTTTACCAAAGATGGTAACGAACAGTGACAAACTGTTAGCTTTCTATAACCGGGTTTCAACATAAGTTCTTAGAAAGTTACATGTTAAGTCAATTTGTAAATGCACTGCATTATCTGCTGGATTCTACATAATGCGCTCACAGATCCATGGAGAAATCCAGGCTCATCTTTATTGACATGTCTATTCACACCTTCAAAGAAATGAAGCGAATTGGTGAGGCAAGACTTCCCTCGGCTGAAACCATGCTGATTCTGTCCCACTAAACCATGTTGCTGATTCTGTCCCATTAAACCGTTCCTTAATTTTATTCTTTATAATAGGTTCCACTATTTTACTCGGCACAGACATCAGGCTAACCAGGCAATTTCCCAGATCACCACCGAACCCTTTTAAAATTCTGCGTTACACTGTTCACCTGCAGGATAAGGCATAATCATAGGTCCAAACTGAATATCAACTGGATTCTTCAAGTGTGAAAAATGTCTTCACTGAATTAGAACCTTTAATGAAAGCATACATGACTCTCCATTTTTTGAAGTTATACCTGGTTATGCAATGACATTTGTGTCACACATGAAAATTTACACCTGCCCCAAGCAAGTGTAAGTGTCTGCATTGTCAATCTAGGTCCGATTTCTGTTGCTTGGACTTAGTATTTTACATAGACATATTAGTGCTAAGTGTCTTTGTACTATAGGCTAGAAGCAGGAACTCACATTGGGGTCCTTTTACTAAGGTGCATTGAAAAATGGCCTGCAGTAGTGTGGACGCATGTTTCGGCCGCACACAGAATCATTTTTCAGCGCACCTGTAAAAAAGGCCTTTTTTAAACATTTTTACCGAAAATGGATGTGCGGCAAAATGAAAATTGCTGCACGTCCATTTTGGCCCTGAGTCCTTACCGCCAGCCATTGACCTAGCGGTAATGACCTACATGCGTCAAATGCCACTTGGCGCGCGCCCAATATGCGCGTCAGAAAATAAAAATTATTTTTCAGACGAGCATATCGGGTGCACACCCAAAATGAAATTACCGCAAGAGCCACGAGGTAGCCGGGCGGTAACTCCATTTTGGCGTACGTTGGGTACGCATAGGCGCTTATAAGGCTTAGTAAAAGGGCCCCTTGGTCTTTTCACCTAGGCAGCCCCTTAAACTTATATTACCCTGACAGTAATCATCTTAGACTCTGTAATTAAATGGTTTATAGTTTATGATTACAAATTATATTCTATCTGAAAAAAGGCAAACCACACTTTATACACTCATACTCAAAAAACAAACTTCTACAAACTAATTTTTTTTACATTCTATTTACCATTTATATACCATTCTTATCCAGAGAAGAATACAAAATAAACATAATAATAAAAATAATAAAATATCAGTTACAAACAAATGTTCTGTTATGAGGCACCACTGACCATTTTGTCTGATTTAATATTTTATAACATACACATGAAAACAATATAAACAAAATACAAAATATTAAATCAGACAAAAGGGTCAATGGTGCCTCATAACTACATTAATTAACATATTAGTTCTTGAACAGAATGTTTGAGTGCAACCAATTAACATTACCCTATCTGGTTCCAAATGCATCTGTTTACTGAAATAACAAATCAAGTACCTATAACCTAGTTTTCAAAAGCCTTAGTGGAAAAAAAAAAAAAACTTCAACATTGTTTTTTTTAAGGCTGCAGTGTCTGATGTCAACCAAAGTTGTAAGGGAAGCCGATTCTACGCATTTGGTTAGTGCAGTAGCCTGAGAACCCAGGGAACTGAGTTTGAATCCCACTGCAGCAATTTGTTACTCTGAGCAAGTCACTTAACCCTCCATTGCTACTACTACTACTACTATTTATCATTTCTATACTGCTACAAGGCATATGCAGCGCGTACACCATACACAAAAGACAGTCCCTGCTCAAAGAGCTTACAATCTAGATAAGACAGGAAAACAGACAGAACAATTAAGAGTAAGGGAACAAAGAGGTGAGGATAAAGGACAGGGCAAGTGAGTAATGGTTAGGAGTCAAAAGCAGTGGTAAAGAGGTGGGCTTTAAGTCTGGACTTGAAAACGGCCAAAGATGGGGCTAGACATACAGGCTCGGGAAGTCTATTCCAGGTGTGAGGTGCAGCAAGATAAAAAGAACGGAGTCTAGAATTAGCAGTAGAGGAGAAGGGGATGGATAAGAGAGATTTTTCTACAGAACGAAGTACTCGAGGGGGGGCGAAGGGAGATATGAAAGTGGAGAGGTACTGGGGAGTGGCAGAGTGAATGCACTTATAGGTCAATAAGAGAAGCTTGAACTGAATACGGAAATGGATAGGGAGCCAGTGAAGTGACTTAAGGAGAGGGCTAATGTGGGCATAGCGACTTTGGCAGAAAATGAGCCGTGCAGCAGAGTTTTGGATTGATTGAAGAGGAGAGAGATGGCTAAGAGGGAGGCCAGTGAGAAGCAGGTTACAATAATCAAGAAGAGAGGTGATAAGAGTGTGGATGAGGGTCCTGGTAGAGTGCTCAGAGATGAAGGGACGGATTTTGCTAATGTTATAGAGAAAGAAACAACAGGTTTTGGCAATCTGCTGAATGTGAGCAGAGAAGGAGAGAGAGGAGTCAAAGATGACCCCAAGGTTACGAGCTGATGAGACACGGAAAATGAGAGTGCCATCCACAGAAACAGAGAAAGGGGGGAGAGGAGAAGTAGGTTTAGGAGGAAAGATGAGAAGCTCGGTTTTGGCCATGTTAAGTTTCAGATGACACTGAGACATCCAGGCAGTGATATCAGATAGGCAGGCTGAAACATTGGTCTGGATGCTGGTTGAGATTTCAGGGGTAGGGAGGTAAATTTGAGAGTCATCAGCATAAAGATCGTATTGAAAGCCATGGGATGTTATCAGAGAGCCAAGGGAAGAAGTGTACAAAAAGTGCACAAAAGTGCTCAGGTAACCAAAGCTTAGATTGTGAGCCCACTAAGAACAGTGAGAGTACTTGCATATAATAAATGTAAACTGATTTGGTTATGACCACAGAAAGGCAACACATCAAATCCCCTCCCTTCCCTTTCTAGTTTCCTCAAAATTACTTTTTCTTACAGCAGTGACATGCTTCTTCAGATCTTAACGCTCTATCATGTGTATACATTTTAAGTCATGTACAAAGACAATGCACCGACTCCTTTTTCAAGACCTTATGTATCGAGAGGAGAATTTTAAAGTTGGTTCTTTTCCCAACTGGTAGCCAACGTAGTTGAGAAATGAAACAACACTGTAAAACCGAGGGCAACCACTGACAAAACGAGCAGCGGCATTTTCAATAGTCTGCAGTGACTTTATACTTGCTGCCACTAGGCCCAAGATAGAACAAATTACAGTAATCACAAGTACCTTTCGAACTCTATTGAAAGGCCTTTAAAGAGTTAGAATGATTATTTAGAGTACTCTGGATATTTTTTGATTTACACACAAAAGATTATTGATTAATCTGTAACATACAAATATAACACTATAAAGATGTTTACAGTCCCTCTCTTTATAGTTATTTCATAATGCTTCGGTGCCATTAAAAAGAAAAAGAAATGTAGCACGTGCTAATGCAAATAAGTTAACACCTGGTTCAGAAATAAGTTTTATAACAAGAACACAGATAACATTATTCCAATCTTCCTATTAAAATCAGTGAAATGTTCCAAGTGCGCCAAAAGTTTATCATTATCATCATTAGGGTTGATAGTCAAAGCGATTTAACCAGACAGAAATGGCTTCCGAAAATGTCCTGTTAGTGCCAAACTCCAAACTAGCTATTTTGGGGGCGATCTGGCTGCAGAGTCAGCACTTGGCTGGTTAAGTGCTGATATTTAACACCAAGGTAACCGCATGAATAGGACTGCATAACAAAGTCAGTATCCTATCTTTATAAGATTGAGTGATGTAGAACGAGTAGAAGTAAATCGATTTTTTACTCGTTCCAAAAGTACAAAGTCTAGGGGACACTTGAGGAAGTTACATGGAAATGCTTTTAAAATAAATAGGAGGAAATACTTTTTAACTCAACGAATAGTTAAGCTCTGGAACTCTTTGCCGGAGGATGTGGTAACAGCAGTTAGCATATCTGGGTTTAATAAAGGTTTGAACAAATTCCTGGAGGAAATGTTCGTAGTCTGCTATTGTGACAGACATGGGGGAAGCAACTGCTTGCCCTGGGATTTGTAATATGGAGTGTTGCCATGATTTGGGTTTTTGCCGGGTACTTGTGACCTGGCTTGGCCACTGTTTGGAAAACAAGATACTGGGCTAGATGGACCATTGGTCTGAACCAGTATGGCTATTCTTATGTTCTTACGCTCTTTGTCTTTTGTTCCACTCTTTGGGATTCCGGAATCTTGTTTCTGTTTGGGATTCTGGAATGTTGCCACTCATTTGGATTCTGTCAGGTGCTTGTGACTTGGCTTGGCCACTGCATGGAAAACAGGATACTGGGCTAGATGGACCACTGGTCTGACCCAGCATGTCCACTCTTTGGTTCACTTAGGGACTCTCTTACTGAGCCACGGTAAGCCTATCTCAGGCCTACTGCGTGCTGAGGTATCCCACAGTAGTTTTGTCCTTTGCACGAGCTAATCCCACATCAGAAAATATTTTTTATTTTCCAGCATGAGAGGTGTGTCTGGTAGCAGCAGGGCTTTTTTTGAGGGGGTACTGAGTACCGGTACCTTCTCCATTGTCTGCTAAAATTGACCCATGGTCCCAAAGTTGTTGTTGTTTTTTTTTTTTTTCAAAATATTTTATTATTTTTCCAAATATCACAAATACAAGAAGCAATAAGGGACAGGAGTAGGGAACAATAATAAAATGAAAAAGGAAGAAATAGAGGGCATTTACTAGGTGTCTAATACATGTCTTTAGGGTTAAACTGAGGTTAAGTCTGAGTAGATTGGAGGTAATGTTCTAAAAGAGACCACAGCTTTTTTATGGAGATTGTCATTCGAAACTTCTCTGCCATGGCAAACTCAATTTTTTGATGCTGCAGAACTGTATTCCACCAAAAATGGATATTCAATAGATGTGCAGATTTCCAGTTCTGTAAAATGTGTCTTTGAGCAATGGTAAGGAGACTGTCTAGTAACTTTGCTTGTGACATGGTCAAATCAAAAGATTTAGCTGCAGACTTAAGAATTACAACAGAATAGGACAGGTCATCAACAAGAGGTAGAATCTTTTGTATTATGTTCCAAACTTCCTTCCAAAATTTAAGAACCATTTGACATTCATACATCATATGAAGGAGGGTGCCCACTTGCTGTGAACAGTGCCAGCATTGGTCTGAGGTAATCAGACCCACTGCAGCAAGTTTCCGAGGAGTCCAGTTTGTTTTATGATACAGAAAGAACATTGATTGCAGAACTGACACTGAAGAAAGAGGTTTCATTACTTTTGACCAAAAGTGAGACCACCTTTCTTCACTTAAGACACAACCAGTATCTAGCTGCCAATCTTTTTGAAGGACAATGTTAAAATTGTATATTACTTTTACAAAAATTTTGTAAATGGAAGATGCCATGTGACTCTTTGATACCAACGCTTGCACATTGGAATATAAGGAAGGCATTGAGTTGACAATGATGTTACCTTAATGAATGTCTTAACACAGTGAACAAATTGTAACCATTGAAAGTACTTGGACTGAGGCAGAGACAATTTAGATGCCAGTTCTGAAAAAGACCAAAACCTATTCAAACATGCGTGGGACAGGCATAAAGGAATCCTGTGCAGAAGGAATGGGAGGCGGGACTTGTGGTTGGGAGGCGGGAAATACTGCTGGACAGACTTATACGGTCTGTGCCCTGAAAAAGACAGGTACAAATCAAGGTAAGGTATACACATATGAGTTTATCGTGGGCAGACTAGATGGACCGTGCAGGTCTTTTTCTGCCGTCATCTACTATGTTACTATATATGTTACTATTATCTACATCAACAATATCTGAAACACAGAAAACTCCTTTATCTATCCAAGTTTTAATGAAAGAGCTCAGGCTCTACACACCAATTCTGCCTTGTCATAGATTCTGTGACTGGTTGCAGGGGGCCTGGCTATTGTGGGGTGGGTCCCTTAGTGATCACCCCACCCCTGAAGGGTGGCCTGGCATTTGAGTACAGGCACCTTGTTTGCTAGAAAAAAAACGCACTGGGTAGCAGACAGGTGTGCCTGCACTAATCAAGTAGGGCAGACACATTACCGTGTGCTATCTGATTAGCGAAGGAGCCCTTACCACCACCTATTTAGGAGACAGACGTGGTATGAGCTCCTGGCGGTAATGGCCATGCGCTAATGGGGAAATTAGCACATGGCCATTAAAAAAACACCACGAACATGGCCATTTTACTGCAGCGCTAATAGTAGATGCAGTGCACAGGAAACCCACATGCTGACAGCAGTGCCGGTCACTTTTTACCATGGCTTAGTAAAAGGACCACAACCAGCTATGTTTTAGCCAGCTCCGCAAACCCTGGAAAAGACCCAACACTGAATTTCCAGGCATAATGCCAGCAGGGGTCAGCAAAATGCTGCATACCGCCGGCTAAATATCAACCCCATTATCATTATTATTATGATCAAGCACCTGCAGGCAGTAGATCATATTCCAGGTTTTAATTTCTACCCAGTATAATAAACGATAAAGCCATGCAAACTGTCTCATTTAAATTCATAAAAACATAAGTGTTACTGTACTGGGACAGACCAAAGGTCCATCAAGACCAGTATCCTGTTTCCAACAGTGGGCAATCCAGGTCATAAGTACCTGGCAAGAGCCCAGAACAGTAAAACAGATTTTATGCTGCTTATCCTAGGAATATGCAGTGGATTTTCTAGGTTTATCTATTGCAGCCTGCAGGCCTCCAAAAAACATACAACAAAGGCAAGGTTAACCTCTTCGTCATTTACTGTACAGGTCAGTGGCCTAGCTACATGGGGCCAGGGGGGCCTGGGCCCCCATATATTTGGTCCTGGACCCCCATGCCGACGACCCTCTTGACCCCCCTCCGCCACCAACCCTCCCCCGCCATGGGCTACCTTTGCTGGCGGGGGACCCCAATCCCCGCCAGCTGAGGAGGTCCTCTTCTTCCCATGAAGGCTTCATTCTGTTTCTGACATCCTGCACAATGTCAGAAACAGAACGAAGCCTTCGTGGGAAGAAGGGGACCTCCTCAGCTGGCGGGGATTGGGGTCCCCGCCAGCAAAGGTAGGCGATGGCGGGGGAGGGTTGGCGGCGGGAGGGGGGAGCCGAGAGGGTCGTCAAAGTTGGCGGCGGTGGCAGCGGGGGGTGGTTCGGCAATGGCGAAGGGGGGGGTCAGTGGCGCCGGGGGGGGGGCTAAAATGTGCCCCCTCACCTCGGGCTCTGGACCCCCCTCCCGCCGAAGTCTGGCTACGCCCCTGGTACAGGTTAATAATGCAAAAAAGATAAAATAAGAAAAATTCAGTTCAATGCTTAAGGAAATGTTAAACTCATTTCCCATAAAAGGTGTTCTATAACGAACCACTGCTGTGCAGGTCTCCAAAAGGTTGATGAAATATTGCACTAAACTACTAGATCATTTAAATGTGTGAACTTAAATACTACAACTTTGAAAAGCAAATTAGATGCTCAGGCACAAGGATTTTAACCAGGTTTTGTAAACAAAGTAGACCAATTATCTTCTAAAAGAGTGGTTTCCAACTTGATCCTCAAGGCCCACCCAGCAGGGTTTCAGAATGCCCACAATGAATGCATGAAATATATGTCAATGCATTTGTATATGTCACAGAAAAATCCAAAGTGACAGAGTGAACCCTGAGGCTCTAAGAAAGCCTTTGTTTTTCTCCCTCTTAAGAGTACAGGCTGACTGAATGGTCACCTAATACAGCAAGCAATCGAAGACTTCAAAACCACAAGGACCATAAAAGAGGACATCCAAAAAGGATTAGTGACCTCCAAGTACTGGAGAAGCACTCCACAGTGTCTGTGACAGTCAGAACACCAAGGACATCTGGAAGGCAGGGAGAGAAACCATCTGGTTCACATGAAAAGGAAAAATCACCTGCAGCAGAAAAGAGGGAACAGTACAGAATGAAAACATCAGAACAAAAGACCAAATAACAGTCCCTGCTCTGAAATCCTTTTACCTGAATAGATATCCACAAGGAAAAACTTATTTAAGAGAGAGAACTTCCAAGAAGGCCCACCAAATAGGTCCAAAGGAGTCCAGAAAGGGCCAACACTACAAAATGAGATCCCCCAAAGTGGGCTTCAAGTCAAATTAACCAGCTGCAAAAACACACACCACAACCAGCACTGACTAAGGCGAGTGCTGCCACCTAGATCCCAAGTGAATTAAGCACCAGGCCTTGTAAGAACAACATGATAAGCAGAATGTCTGTCCACCAGGAGGACACCCCACACACACAGAGGTACCAGGCCAGATATGTGATGTATTTCTGTGCCTACAGTGTGGCAATGACTGAGGGAGAAAATACCTTCCTTCTCAGGTGCAACCTTTCAAGGGCCAGGCCTCAAGTTAGAAGGGAAAACAGATCTTCCATAAGAACTAGCCTTGGAAAAGCTGCCCCTGTCCTCTCGGCAAGAGAAATGGAGGAACAACAAGCAGGCAAATTAGGTCCACATACCAAGGACAGCAAGGCCAATCTGGCACGATCATGACGAGCCAATTGGCACCAATAACTGCCAATTAAAAACTGGCATTAGAACACAACTGTCTAAGCATTTTCTGTAAACTAATGTGCGCAAACTTCTAAGGCACCTAGTTGAAAAGGGGGCATGGTCACGGGCATGGAATGGACAGGTCATGGATGTTTCTTAAAACTATGCGCATTGTTAAAGACTATACCCGGTCCACGCCTAATTTAGGCGTAGGCATTTACACCAAGTTTTACTTGGCATAACTGCTCGAGACTAAATTTAGATGCACAGATGGGCACTAGGTGTAGTCTATCAACCATGCCTAAATTTAGGCGTGGTTCATAGAATATACCTAGGTGTATTTTTTTTCAGCACCGATTTTTTTAGGCCCGATATACAGAATCTAGCACTTTATGTTAAAAAATTTTTTACCGTGTATGTTATTTTCTACCTGTTGATGGGCAGGTTATAAATATTTTAAATAAATAAAACAGTCATATTGCTGAAACAACAATGTTCTATTTTCTTATTTAAAGAAAAATTTCCCCCATCATTGCCATAAATATGTTCTAGCCAGATAAGTTTATAAGCATCACATGTTGGGTTTGTGCTTGTGCAAAACAGAGCACATAGCACACAGCAACGAGCCAGGACATCAGCTTGAGTAGCTGCTGTAAGGATAGCAGGACAGTCAACACCAGTATGGGGATGTACTACTACTACTACTAATCATTTCTATAGTGTTACTAGACATACGCAACGCTGTACACATTATATGCAGGTACTTTGTCTATCCCTAGAGGACTCACAATCTAAGATTACCTGGGGTAATGGAAGGTTAAGTAACTTGCCCAAGGTCACAAGGAACTGCAGTGGGAATTGAACGCAATTCTCCAGGATCAAAGTCCACTGCACTAACCACTAGGCTACTCCTCCACTAGCAACATTCCATGTAGAACCTCAAATAGTAGCAACAGAATCTCAAATAGCAGCAACATTCCATGTAGAACTTCAAATGTAGAGATTTACAAAGAGAATCCTCCATAATGTCTTGACCAATCTACATCAGTACTAGCCAATATTGAACTTTCTTTAGACACTTTAACCCACACTATCATTATTGAACATAGTGTAACATACATAGTAACATAGTAGATGACGGCAGAAAAAGACTATACCTTGTCTTACCCCCACTCACATATTCTGAACTACTTACTTATTACTTCTAATTTGCCTTTTATTCTTTGTACCTTATTTACAACAATATTTGTATTCTGTTAATGGTGTCCGCCTTTGTGACATAATGTAAGCCACATTGAGCCTGCAAATAGGTGGGAAAATGTGGGATACAAATGCAGCAAATAAATAAATAAATAGTAGCAACAGAATCTCAAATAGCAGCAACATTCCACGTAGAACCTCAAATAGTAGCAACAGAATCTCAAATAGTAGCAACATTCCACGTAGAACCTCAAATAGTAGCAACAGAATCTCAAACAACAAAAACATTCCATGTTCCACTGCACTAACCACTAGGCTACTCCTCCACTCCATGGCAATCAGCAGATGCAGCAGTAGTGGAATAAAGAAGAGGGAGCAGTGCAGTGGTTATCTCAGCCCAACATTTTTGACAGGTCATTTATACTAAAGTTACTACATAAGGGAAAATACCATACTTACAAACAGAATCCCTAATTTTCTCAGAAACAAATGAATGCAAGGACATCACACATCTGTTAAGTACCTTCTTCAATGTTTAGAAGAATTCAATTTCTTACCTGAAAAACAAAACAATTATGTCTATTAATTCATATAAGTTCAGACTGTAATTGGTAGCTTACAACGCTGATGAAAATATTTTTCAATGAGGAATATTAAGTAGTTATAAACTGTACATAACACAATTGCAGTATATTATTTCTAGCTACTGAAGTTCTATTTCTAAGCAAACTTCAAATGTATAGTCCTATAAATGTAGTGAGCACTGCATAGATCTTATAACGAAGGGTTCTACAGAAAGAAGCCTTCTTACTACAAGACAGTGGTAAGCATAAAATGGGATTAAATGTGCATGAAGGTTCAGTAGTCATTGAAAGCGAGTACTTGCCAGTATTTTCTGCCCCCCCCCCCCCCAACTACCAATGTTTTAGTAACATAGTAAATGACGGCAGATAAAGACCTGTACGGTCCATCTAGTCTGCCCAACAAGATAAACTCATTTTACATGGTATGTGATACTTTATATGTATACCCGAGTTTGATTTGTCCTTGCCTTTCTCAGGGAACAGACCGTAGAAGTCTGCCCAGTACTGTTCTTGTACTAAGTTCTGAAGCTAACGTCGAAGCCCCTTAAAATTTACACTCAAGCCCATCCCTATCTATTCCGTCACGATCAGGGCGTAGACTGTTGAAGTCTGCCCAGCTCCCGTTTTGTTTCCAATTTCCGGCGTCGCCACCCAATCTCCGCTAAGATTCCATGGAACCATTCTTTCTAAACAGGATTCCTTTGTGTTTATCCCACACATGTTTGAATGCCATTACCGTTTTCATTTGTTTGTCTTCTTGCAGGCTGCAGTTAGCAGGCACCCTGAGACAGCAGGTAATGATGCAAGCAGAGAAGGCAGCCAATTGCAGAAGCAGGAGGTGGAGCTATTCTATATGTTATGCTACCACCTTGTGCTTGCATCACTTTATGCCTCCTGCTGCTGCCTAGACATAAGATTACTACTGTTACTACTACTAATCATTCCTATAGCACTACTAGACATAAGCAGCGCTGTACACATTAAATGCAGGTACTTTCTCTGTCCCTAGCGGGCAGTGCTGTAAACATTATAGGCAAGTACTTTCTCTGTCCCTAGAGGGCAGTGCTGTACACATTATAGGCAGGTACTTTCTCTGTCCCTAGAGGGCTCACAATCTAAAATTTTGTACCTGGGGCAATGGAAGGTTAAGTAACTTGCCCAAGGTCACAAGGAACTGCAGTGGGAATTGAACCACGTAAGCCGCATTGAGCCTGCCATGAATGGGAAAGCGCGGGGTACAAATGTAACAAAAAGAAAACCCAGGTTGCCAGGTTCAAAGCCCACTGCATTAACCATTCGGTCAGTCTAGCGTAGTATCCTGTTTCTAACGGTGGCCAAAGCCAGGTCACAAATATCTACCATAATCTCAAAAAGTAGCAAGTTCCGTGCTACCTAACCCAAGGAATAAGTGGTGACTTTCCCCAGGTCTACATTAATCATAGTTTACACCCAGGAATTTGTGCAAATGTTTTTAAACCCAGCTATGCCAGCTGCTTTTACCACATCCTTCAGCAAAGAGTTCCCAAAGCTTAACCATTTATTGAGTGAAAAAAGTATATATTTTCTCCTATTTGTTTTGAGAGTGTGGCATGCTAATTACCAGTGTTATTATTATTATTTATTGCATTTGTATCCCACATTTTCCCACCTATTTGCGGGCTCAGTGTGGCTTACAATACATTGTGAATGATGGAAATACAATTTGTTACAGTGCGATTATGGGTTACATTGTGAGGAGTTTTGGGAAGACAAAGTCAAAGTCAAAACATCATTTGGTGAATAGAACAATGGAATGTAACAATGGGGAAATGATAAGGCGATAGAACAATAGCAAGAGAACATAGGGTATAATAATTTTTTTTAATAAGTTTTTATCTGTGGGTTGAGTATTGTTAGGGGCAGGTTAGTACAGTTAACTCTGGAGCTACAGGAATGACACAACCATAGCTGAATACTTTTAGTGTAAATAAGGTATTTTATATTTGTTTTTAATCACAGCATCCCCTAATCTATGCCAGTGATCACGAAGAACAACCATTATCCATATTAAGGGCCAATGTTCTATATTAGACAGAAGCTGATTAATGACAGGCTTCCATAATGCAAAACTTAGAGGTATATATTTTTTATAATGTGCAAGATTACAACTCCACAGGTCAGAGTCAAATTGCCCAAATATCTTATTCGTAGAATAAGAAAAAGAAAATAAAAGCAATGAGCCCAATGCCCACACACACTTGACCGTTTACAGCGCTTTAGAATTTTGCAGAACAGAAGCACGCATGCTTTCAAGATCTTTGGCCTCCTCATCAGATTGATGATAAAAGCTCATCGTAAATACAAAGCAAGTTTCAAGTTCTCAAGACTGAAACCAACCCAGTTATGCTCCCTGCTGGGCAGTGAGAGCATATGCATGTGAAAGCTAGAGAATAAATAACAGGATTCATCTCATGCTAAAATCATGGCTGTGAATCAAGGGATCAGCTTTACAGGGAATTCCGCTTTTCACAGTCTCTCTTGCATATAAACACATTCAATACGAGTTACAAACTAAAGGACCATGGATTTAGCTCTAACCTAGACAGGCGAGCTTACAGTTTTGCTCTCAGACTGTAAGAATTGTTTATTATAAAAATAAATTATGTCAATTACAGAGAGCACATAAGACTAGAGAATTGTGTTATTTAAATATTTGGCATGATACAAACACATGCTACTAAAAAACCTGAGCACTTCGGACATGAATTGAGATGGTCTCTGTGGTCACTATGGAACAAACACTTTTATGAATGTGTATAAGCTACAAAATTGTGATGTGTGTAACCCTGGTCTCCTCCAGACAGTCCTGAATGCCAGCTAAGCTCTTCAGGTCAGGCACCTGGCCCAGGGCATACAAAAGGTAGAGTCTCTTTTGAACTAAGTGCAGGCTGCTAAATCCCATTAGGCTGGGGGAGGGGTTGCCACCACCTTTTTTCAGCTTCTTACTCTGCACATTGCCATTTCTGTAGCTTTGAAGGTCTAACATCAAAAGTCTCCTGTCCTAGGGAACAGTAGGCTTAATCCCTGAAAATACTCTGTGCCTAAAATCTTAACTGGCTGGGTGTGCCCCAATGACTGAGTTGAGAAGCTCTGCCCTAGAAAATGTAGTGCGTGCAAAATCAATTTAATGTACAACTAATTTGTGCACATTGAGTTCCAATGTGAGCTAAACTTTTTTTTTTTAAACAAATGTCTGAAATAAACTGGAAAAAAAACACCAGAAAAAAAATTTAAGAAAAGGCTTGAAAAACTTCAAAAATAAATCAAAAGTGTTTTGCCTCGCACATCTCAAACAAGGTAGAGTACATCAATAAACAAAAACAATAAAATGTACATAATTGTTCTCACGTTTATGATGATGATGATGGCGGCAATTATAGATACTTAAGTTTTTGTAGGCTTCTATTTAGTATGCCTTGTTTTCTCTGATGATTGTTTCTTTCACCTTATTCAATGAATTATGCATCAAGTAAATTAATAGACTAAACAACTTTCCAAACTGATTATCAGAGTTAATCAAATATTGCCACAGCTACAACACACAAAAAAGCCTAATGAATATTAGTGGTACCTACTCAGGAGCAGATGCACTAACCCCATGTAAAGAGCCCTTCCCTTACCGATTCCATAGCGAATCGGTAGGGAACAGCAATGCATCAAAGAAAGGGAATGCAAATGAGCAGCTCGTTGCAGCTCACTTGAATTCTCTAATCCCTCGTAAAACGGTCGGAGAATCGGCCGGTAGAGCATGCGCAGAGCAGCCAAGCATTATGTTGGCTGCTCTGCGCATGCCAAGGACGTCAAAAAATAAAACAAAACAAAAAAAACGGCGAGTGCCTATGGACGGCCTTTATTGACGGCCTTCACCCCCCCACCCCCCACCCCCCATCCGAGGTCGCCGCTGCTCCCCCTCCCTTGAAATGACAGCTTCCCCGCCATCCTCTGCACCCCCGTGGCCCCACCCCCACCGCCCCCCCTGAGGTCATCGCCGCCGCCGCTCCTCCCTCCACCTGCCCCCCTCCATCTGCCACCGGGCCCTCACAGCGCCTCTCACCCCCGTGTGAAGGTGCTGCACCGGCCGCAGCAGGCAACAGCTGATCGCTTGGCTTCGGGACTTCCCTTCTTTCCTCCTTGGCCAGCCCTCGTCTGACGTAAGAAGGGGGAAAGAAGGGAAGTCCCGAAGCCAAGCGATCAGCTGTTGCCTGCTGCGGCCGGTGCAGCGCCTTCACACGGGAGTGAGAGGCACTGTGAGGGCCCGGTGGCAGATGGAGGGGGGCGGGTGGAGGGGGGAGCGGCGGGGGTGGGGCGGGGCCACAGGGGTGCAGAGGATGGCGGGGAAGCTGTCATTTCAAGGGAGGGGGGAGCAGCAGCGGCCTCGGGGGGCTGAGGAAAGCTCTTTCAATGCAGGGGGAGGGGGAGCGGCGGCCTTGGCCGGGGGGGGGGGGCGTCGGAAGGGAAAAAAGAAAGCAGGACGTCAATGTTAGGCACACACATGCGCAGCTTGGTTTTTTTTTGTTGTTTTTTTTTTTTGCTTTCCGACAGCAGCCCCTGCCTACCGAGAGGTGCAGACCTCACGTTAGGGTTTCCACCGTAAGGGGAATCGGTAAACGTTAGTGCATATCATTATAATAGCCTTGCAATGGTAGTGCAGCTCATTATAATGATTTGCATTCCGTTTTCGTTAGCTGCTACCGTGATCGGGAAGTGGCATTTGGTGCATGCTAAGGTTTACTACTTGCTGTTAATGCCTCGTTATTGGCTCGTTAGGCTCATTAAGTTTAGTGCATCTGGCTCTCACTTCACAGTTCCAGCCTGCTATCTTTTCAAAGATGCCCCCAGGACACTTCAACTCTTCTTGGTAACTATTCCATATAAGACAGTGGTGCTCTGCCTTTTTTTTTTTTTATAAATAAAAGACTGTTGCTTTAGTACTTACCTTCCTCTGCTGCTCTGAAGACCTCCCTGCTTGGGTAACTGGAAGGGACAGCAGCAGAGGCGTAGCCAGAAAACAGATTTTGGGCGGGCCTAGGCAAGAACTAGGTGGGCACCAAGTGTGCTCCCCCACCCCCAAAACAAAATCTCACCTGGTGGGAAAATGCTTCTTTCCACCTTGGCAGTCTGCAGCAGGCATGTGCTGAAAATGGAGCATGCGCAGGTGCCAGTGTCGTGGAGAGTAGCGTTTTAGTTACCATCAGGGGGAAGCCTTCAGCTGGCAGAGTTTGGGATCCCCACCAGCTACCACTAAATATGTGCTACTGTTGGGTGGGCCTGAGCCCTGTCCACCTGTGGCTACGCCACTGGAGAGCAGACAGAATGGATGTATCCTGGAAGCATTTGGAGATCTGGGCTGTCAGCAACTACTCTCTGAGAACCACAACTTTTTTCCATTTTTTTTTCTTTTGCTATAAACCCCTGAGAGCCAAATCTGATCCTCTCATTCAGTCTTAATCACTCCCTATACTCCATTTTTTTCCTCTGCTCTTATTTCTCCACTGCACATTTTTCCAGTCTCCCCTTAAATTATGTGTCCCCTCTCTTCTAACCACAATCCAAAACTTTAAAAATTAAAAAAAAAAAATCTCCTGTCACTGTAGGCAGAGAAACCATACCATACATAGAAATACTTTTAAAACTCGCCAGAGAATATGGTAACAGCGTTTAGATATTGAGGATAGACATGGGGAAGCCACTGCTTACTCTGGGATTGCTGGTATGGAAAATAGTAACATAGTAAATAACGGCAACAAAACCAGGGGACACAAGATGAAGCTAGAATATGGTAGATTTCAAACAAATAGAAGAAAGTTTTTCTTTACTCAGCGTGTAGTTAGACTCTGGAACTTGTTGCCGGAGAATGTAGTGACAGCAGCTGGCCTTACGGAGTTTAAAGGGGGTTTGGACAGATTCCTGAGGGAAAAGTCCATTTAACATTATTAAAACTTATTATAATTATTTTCTTTTTTTAATGGGTTTTGCCGGGTTCTTGAAGCCTGGATTGGTCACTGTCAGAGACAGGATGCTGGGCTTGATGGAGCCTTGGTCTTTTCCCAGTATGGCGGTGCTTATGTTCTTATGAAGAAATTAAGCCAGGCTAATAGCTGCCCAATAGTGAAGAGACAGTATTGTGTGGTAGCTGCTTCTCAAAGTTCCCTTTTCATATTTTACCTGGCTCTTCTACTTCCTCTCCTGCTCACAGGAGAGACAACTTCCTATCTGTGGTACACTGCTTGAAAACTGAACCATACTAACTTGGGCTGGGTCTTGAAAACGACGCAGGTAAACGTGATGATTAAATTTCCAGGCTGCAGTAAAAAAAAAAAAGCAGAATTGCTCTAACAAGGCTTGCATAATCCAAAAAGAATTACACTATACAACAGAAATAATGTGGTCCTTTTACTAAGGTGCGCTGACAAATGGCCTGCGGTAGTGTAGGCGCGGGTTTTGGGCACGTGCAGAATCATTTTTCAGCGCACCTGTAAAAAAAGAAGGCCTTTTTAAAAAATTTTGCCGAAAATGGACATGCAGCAAAATGAAAATTGCTGCGCATCCATTTTGGGTCTGAGACCTTACCACCAGCCATCGACCTAGTGATAAAGTCTCACACAGTAACCAGGTGGTAATGACTACGTGTGCCAATTGCCACACGTCCGATACGCATGGCCGAAAATAAAAATTATTTTTCGGCTATGCGTATTGGACACGCGCCAAAAATGAATTTACTGGTAGAGCCACGTGGTAGCAGTGCAGTAACTCCATTTTGACGTGCAGAGATACTTATGTAGCTTAGTAAAAGGGTCCCTAGATTACCTGATGGTCATTAACCACTTCAAGCCTGCAGCCTTGAAGCTTCACAGTCAGTTTCAGTAAAGAGAATTATCCCTCATTTATCAAGGCTATTTGGGTACTGCCAACATCTGAAAATTCCATAATGATGGATTTAGTTTTTCTATAAGAAAGCTTCATCATGTGAAATAATGCAATGAATATTAATCTTTCATGTTTTTATGACAGATGCTGATAAGAAGGGTCATTAATGTCGGAATGAAAGACATAAGCTACATTCCATTCTGTCAGTCATAGAACGTTCATCTGCTCGGGCTGTTCTTTTCATAATCCTTTACTCTGTCACTTTTTAGATGAATAAACTAATAGGTAACGTAATGGAAGCTGCAAATGCTGGCTCCCAAAAGTGGCTCTATGTGAAATCCATAAGGTCTTATAAGGAAAATGGAGGCTTGCTTTTCAGAAGTAGGATGTGAAAACTGTAAAGCTGTTTATAGCCATTCTGCATGTTTTAAGCTGTAATTTTTCAGTTTGTATTTTGTATTTCTTATCTTTTCATTACTTTTTATTCTTTAATTTTTTTAGGGCTGTATTTCAATTAGAATTTTCTGATCTGAAGAAGAAGGGTTGCCTTCGAAAACTAATCAAAAAATATATTTAGTCCTATAAAAAAAAGGTATCATCTTATTTTCTTTTATATGTTTTAAATACTGAAGCTTCAATTAGGCGCAGACTGGGTGTATTCTATAACAATGGGTATAGATTCTAGAAACATCCATGACCTGCCCATTCCACACCCACCTTTCAACTATGCGACTTAAGACTTTACTCACAGCATGTTACAGAATATGCTTAGGCAGCTCTGCACATAAATTCTAATTAATGCCAATTAGTGTCAATAATTGCATTTTAATTGGCAATTATCAGCACCAATTGGTTTGTTAACCAATTAGATTATGCACATTGTTAGGGAATACGCACTGATTTCTGCGTTGAAATCTCGGTGCGATATATAGAATCTGGGGATTACAGCGAAACAAAATTGCACATTTCTGCTTTCTTCCATTTGCAAACTCATGCATATCGGGGGAAATCGAGTGTGAAGATTCTTGCCAATATATGTCTCACTAGGGAAGCAGGGGCTGTGGACACCCTCTGGGAGTAGTTTTGTGGTGGGTAGGTGGGTGGGAGGGTATGTTGGGGCAAATGTTTAGCTGAAAGAGGTAGCATATGAAGGTGGATGTGGGACTAGGGTGTGTATGCATGCACGGTGGGGGTGCTAGTGCACATGTGCATACATGTGAATGCATAGGTACATAGGCATGGGGCTGGGTGTGTACGTGGATGGATGAAGGGGAGCATGCGTCTTACTTACTCAGGGATGTTTTTCATCCATTTTAATTTACAACCCCCCCCCCCCCCTCAAACACACACCTACCTTAGGGCCCCTTTTACAAAGCCACATAGGCGCCTACGCGCAGCCACCACACACCAAATTGCAGTTACCACCTAGTTATCATATGGCCCTTGCAGTAATTTCAATTTTGGTGCGCTTCTGAAAAATATTTTTTTAATTTTCCAGCACACATACCGGATGTGCATCAATTGTCATCTGAAGTGCATAGGTCATTACCGCCCAGACTCTTTACCGCTAGGTCTATGGCTGGCGGTAAGGTCTCAGGCTCAAAATGGACGCGTGGCAATTTTGATTTTGCTGCACATCCATTTTCGGCAAAAATGGGCTTTTTAAAGGTGCGCTGAAAAATGGATTGGTTCGCGCGCGCCCAAAACCCATGCCTACACTATCACAAGCCATTTTTCAGTGCACCTTTGTAAAAGGAGCCCCTTAGTTGGTGTCACTGGAGGATATGCAACCTGCTTCCTTTGGACAGACAACCATAGGCCCCTAATGCAGCCATTAGAATGGCTATAATTCCCCCCAAGCCCACACCAACCTGGACAGCAAATGTCCTGATCTGGAGATCAAACCAAGGACCCTTTGCATGAAGTGCACAGCACTTACCATCTGATTCAGTGAACTGGCCTATATATGAATTCCATTATTGCCCTCCTTCCCCTTCTTTCTTTTTTTTTTTATTTTATTTATCATTTTACTTAATTACATTCACATTTATCACATAAATGTAAGGAAAAACAGAAATTAATATAAAGGAAAAACATTTTCTCTCATCAATATATATTATATAATTGTCCACAATTGGGAGATCCAAGATCAGGAAAACAATCTCAAAGAAAATAAGAAAAACTCAAAATGGTTAATCTTACAATTCACATTTTCTGAGGGAGGAAGGTTAATCGGTAATTGCAGCCGGTACAGTGGTAACTAAAGGAAGTTGCTGCAGAGGGTTCTTCATCTGTTCTTTCAACTTCACAAACTCTTGTAATTTCTTAGGTTCAACAAATAAGTACCGGTAATAAGGAAATAAAACACTTACAAGGGAATTGCACTAGGAAGGTCCCACCTAGGGCAATGATTCCTGGCTTAAAAGCCAAGAATTCACACCTCCTAGTCTGCGATTCCCTTGATATGTCAGGAAATATATTCATCTTTGAACCCAAAAAACTATCAGCCATGTGTCGGAAATACAATTTCAAAACATTGTTCCTATCTAAATCAAAGGCGAAAGTCACTAATAATTTAACTCTATCTGTAATTTCTGAATTTTCCAAAATGTCAGTTAAGTTCACATCTCTTTTCTCTGATAAAGAAAATTTTAAGGAAAATATAAATCACTTTAGACACCAGAGGGTGGCTATCGGAAGGTATTTGCAAAATATCAGAGAAATATTTCTTCAACAGTCCAGTAGCTGATATATAGGATGTTATAGGAAAATTTATCATTCTCAAGTTATTTTTCCTTAATTGGTTCTCCAGAAATTCCAATTTTTACCAGAAACATGGCTGTCCTTCATTACCAAATTAACTGATTTTCGTAGAGAAACCATTTCCGTAGTCAAAGTCTCTATTTTTATATCTTGGACTTCCACTTTGTTAGATAAGTATTAATATAAATTCTTTAACTCACATGTTTATTCCTGAAAAATTTTAAACATCTGAAGAAGAAAGTTATTCACACTCTGCAGCACTTCCCATAGTACATCCATTGTGATATTATTGGCTTCACCAGATCCAATTTCTCCACAGAAACCACTCCAGATATCTTCGGGGGGAAACACTCACTCTCCAATCCCCCAGTTGGTTTATTATCCGGAGTCGATGCTGCGCCAGGACCTCCTCGGGTCGCATGAAAATCCTAACCCACTTCGGGCGTTTCCACTGTCGACCTCCATAGTGAAGCGTTACTGTTTCCGGGTCTTGGAGGGGTCGTGCCAACAGGAGGACTCAAAGTCACTCCCTCTCCACTGAGATTCGGCGATAAAGCCTTGCTGTTCCCCGAAGCAGGAACCGATATCCCCGATGTTATGACCCCAAATCTCTCCAAAGTAAGCTGAGAAATGGTGGGAACCCCAGCCATGTTCGAGGAGGACAACACCACGGCTTTGCCTTTTCTCTTCCCCATTCTCTGGGGAGCGCGCCTACTTCTTCAGGTATTCTGGTGTAAAATGGGAACTCAACTAATGTACGTCCTCCCTCAACGCCATCTTGGATCCTCCAGTTTGGGACACTCTTTGTCTGGTTTCTCCTCAGAGGTCTGTCTGATATGGGCAACCCTTCAGCATAGCTCTGAGTCATTGAAACACGGAAGCTCCTCCACCCCTACAAGGTGGTGTCCCTTCGAAGGGGCCTTTTCTTTCTTTTAATGTATGCAAGACAAAGAGATAAAATCCTAAATTAGAAACATGTAAACATTCAACTCTTATTATTTCATAAAACTATATTCACTAAGGAAAGTTGTATTTAGTCTGCCTACATTACTAAGGATACATCCCAGCTGCCAGCCCCAGAGTGTGACCATCTGCAAGATGTGTTCCTGTCCAGAACAAATTTTTTTTTGGTCTTCCTCTTCTGTATTCCACTAACCTGGAGTTAAACACACAGGATCCCAACTTTGTTCCCACCTCTCCAGTGCCTAAGTACTAGTTCTGTTGCATTCAGAGCATTTGGAATATACATATATTTTAAGTCTTCTTTCAACAGCATCACTCACGAGAATTACAAGCCGTTTTAATTATACAACTAACTTATGAAAATGTTTTGCATTTAAATCAAGGTAATCCAAATTTATGTTTATTCCTTCTTTGGAACATATATTTTGTAATTACAAAGTGAATATGTGCAGCTGGAACATAAACCTTTCTCTTGCTGTTGTTAAAACATCTACGACCTGTTTTAGTTTTGTTTCCCATAAACAGAGAATGGAAAACAGGCCTTATAAATGAGTTCTCCTGTAGCAAACAACTGTCTTGTGCCTTTGAAACATAATGCATAGATTTTTAAAAATCTGAGAAATGAGTTGGGTGTGAGGATTAAGCAAAGGCAGAAGCTTGAAAATAAGAATTCAGTAAGGGGCCCTTTTACTAAGCAGTGTGGGTGCCTACACGCACCCAATCCACGTCAATTTGGAGTCACCATCTAGCTACCGTGAGGCCCGGGCAGTAATTTCATTTTTTACGCGCACCGGAAAATAATTTTTATTTTCCTACGCACGGCGGAAACCGGACAGTAATTGTCATTCTATGCGCATAGATGATTACCGCAGGGTCACCGCATGAGACCTTACCACTAAGTCAATCGCTGGCGGTAAGGTCTCAGACCCAAAATGGATGCGCACCAATTTTTATTTTGCCGCACGTCCATTTTCGGCAAAAATTTTAAAAGGCCTTTTTTTACAGGCGCACTGAGAAATGGATCTGCGTGTGCCCAATACACGCGCCTACACTAGCACAGCTCATTTTTTGATGCACCTTAGTAAAAGGACCCCTAAAGCTGTTGAAGTTCTTTAGGGATCCAATCTGTCTTTCATAGCCACAATGGCAATAATTGTGCTGTTTTTTGCACCATGCAGTACCCAAACTCCCCTGCTGGTGTCAGTGTCTCGCCAGAATTGAACCTGAATCAGGCACCATAGAGCTCAAATTTATAGACAGCCACATTGTACAGATTAGGATGAAGCAGCTGTGGCAACCAAAGCCAGCCAGGTGAGGTAAGGGAGTGGCATAATCAGCTAGAATATTGGGGAGATATCTTAAGAAAGGTGGCTGGATAGAGAGGGTGTCTGGAGTTAGCTCAATGGGCAAATGACTAGTGCTAGCTAGTTGGGAGATGGAATATGGACACTGATTAATTTATAAATGTAAATAAATAAACAACCTGGTACTATTACATAAGCTGCATTCCTTGCTAGAATACATCAAGAAGTGGGGCTGGGTGAGAAGAGGAAACTTGGCCTTTCTGTGGCACCCCAGAGCCAGACAGGGAGAGAAGGCGGCCTTCCAAGGTTCCTCATGGGCGGAAAGGGAAGGGAGGACGATGTCTATAACTTTTGAGGGTTGACCTAGCCTGGCAGTTTTTATGTTCTTGCAGTTCCTCATTTTGTTTATCAAGATGCTTTAATCACTTAAAGAAAACAGTTATTTTTCTGGATCTAACTAACAGGTGCTTAAGACTAATTGTATGCTTGTAAAATTCAAAAAAATGTTGAAGAGCAAACAAATAGAAACTAAATCCTAACAAACTGCTCTAACTATTGGGTATTGACCAAATATCTCTCGGTTATATTTTAAATCTTTAAATGTTTAAATAAAGGAAGCCTCGCAAGCCTAGTGTACCTACATGGATGGACAACCCCTAACAGGCTTTCTTCATAGGCTTCAGTCAACCTCCGAAACCAACTGCAGAGCAAAACAACTTCCTGTTGGAGAAAAAAGCTCTGCAGCAAAAAAACAAAACAAAACAGAGGACGCTAAACCAATCACCAGAGATATTAGACTAATATCCAAACCACTCAATATCTATATAAATAATTCCCACCTCCAGCGTTCTGAAGCTCACTCCGTGCCAGTGAAGCACTGAAGCCCTGTACTGTTCCTAGGCTAGGCTGTCAGCACCACTCACCCTCACTCATAGACCCGCCCTCAGCCACGCCCCATCCAGACATAATTCGCAACTCCAACGTTCTAATGAAGCTGGAAGCCGCGTCTCCAACTTCCGTAGTTGTGTAGATCGCTGTTCCCCCATAAGTGTGTGCCCCGCCCTCGCGTCACAACGTTATGACGTCGAGGGCGGAGCACTGACACTCATCCAATCGCATCGCTCACATGACTGAGAGGAGGCAGACAAACGTAACACCACGCTAGGAGCAGCCCCCTCGGACTGACGTCACCTTCCCAGAATGACCTCCACATCAGACCCCAGGGGAAAAAACCGAAAAAAAAGCTTACACCTCATCCAACCGGCCCCAAACTGCCTCGCGCAGATTTCCACTACCTTCCCAGTGCGCTAAATGGAGAAACGGAACAGAGGGAGGAGACGATCGCAAGGTTAAATGCCTGTTCCCTGTCTTTCCCCAGCTTCTCTCTGTCACACACACTGTAGGGGGCCTGCACCTCGGATGGAAATCGCGCCGGGGGGTCCAGTGGTCTGGAACAAGGAGGGGGGTCTAGAAATCTGAAGGAGGGGGGGTCTGGAAATCGTAGGGAGGGAGCCAGGGGGGTCTGGAATTCGGGGGGGGGAGGGAGGGAGGGGGGTCTGGAACTCGGTGGAGGACAGGGGTTTGGAACTTGGGTGAGGGGGGTGTGGAACTCGGAGGAGAGGGGAGGAGGGGGGAAATGCACCACCTGTACAAAAACTAGAAAAAACAAAGCGGGGGGACGACCCTGGAACTCGGAGGTGGGGGGAACCACGACTCTGGAACACGGAGGAAGGGGGGGACACTGGAACTGGGAGGGATGGGGGGCCCCTGGCACACACTCTCACACACACACTCTCTCTCACACAGACACACTCGCACCCAGTCTCAATTTCTCTCTGTCAAACACACACATACTTGCACATTCACTCTCTCTCTCACACACAGTCACTCTCACACACTCTCTCTCAAACATACACACTCCGATGAAACCCTTGCTAGCGCCCGTTTCATTTCTCTCAGAAATGGGCCTCTTTTCCTAGTTACAAAATAATACTGAAAGGAGTAATGATCATATCAAGCCATGTGCAAATCAAAACTATATAGAGTCACTTTAGTATCTCCACCCGGGTGGTGATAAACATCCAAGCAACATCCAGGGTAAGCTTCAATCAACTCCACTCGAGCTATATGTCCATTGCTTATTCCTCGACAAAAGAATCCTTCTGTTTCGCTACTTCTTCAGGAGAAATTAATTTAAAAAAACATCTCTCTTCCAGATCTCTCTTCCAGAGTGGAGGAGGGGCATAGTGGTTAGGGTGGTGGACTTTGGTCCTGAGGAACTGAGTTCGATTCCCAGCACAGGCAGCTCCTTGTGACTCTGGGCAAGTCACTTAACCCTCCATTGCCTGCCGCATTGAGCCTGCCATGAGTGGGAAAGCGCGGGGTACAAATGTAACAAAATAAAAATAAATCTAAAGATCAGTATCAGTTTACATTTTTGACCGACTGACCCTGACACAGCCTAACAAAACGCTGGTCATTCTCGGTCACATTCTGGTTTCTGGTTCAGTCAGAAGAAAGAGACCATGCAGCTAAGTATTTAAAGCTGATATTTTTGCTAAATTTGTGATGCAATTAAATCCAAAAGTCTATTTGGGTGTTTTTTTTTCAAAATGATGATGAAGACCAGCTCTACCAGCCGATAGCTGGGAGCTTCTTGAGGCTTTTTCCTCTCTTTCTAGTATTTTCATTGTTCATTTACCATTACAGAAAGAATATTTAAGTGGTCCTTTTACTAAGCCACGTAAAAAGTGGCCTGCGGTAGCGTAGGCACATGTATTGGGAATGCGCCGGGCCAGTTTTTACCGCATCTACAAAATGAAATTTTTTTTTAATGGGATGAGAAAAAAAGCCTGCTGTAAAAATGAAGCCAGTATGCCCCCAAAACTGGCCTGAACCCTTAATGCCACCCACTAAACAGAACACCCCAAACAGAGGACCAAGGTGGAGACATAAGACCAGTCTGCGCTACTTGATATTGTCTAGATTTAAGAAAACCATTGATTACATACTGAAACAAATGGAAGAGAGGTTTAATGGAGACATTGGTTTCTTTGGCCTTCATCAGTACATGGTCCTTTAGAAGCTGTAAATCTGCTTTGCCTCTTTCAATTTTCTCACCCCCCTCATCCCCACCCATTTTTTTTTACTATACAGCTTTTTGCAGCATTGAAAACCAACACTGTTCATTGCAAAGAACCCTGCAAGGTGCTTGTATATTAAAGCAGAATTGCTCATACCTTATTCTAGCTATAACGACCCAATGACTTAAGCTCAGTTCTTTAAAACAAAAATGTAAACACAAATTCATAAAGATAACTTAATATTGATTATTACATAACAAACACCTCAATTTTCTTCAACGGTAACTAGGGTTAAAAGAATAACTAACATAATTGAATTTGGTAAGAACAGTGTCCGCTATAAGGGAGACAGTTGAAAATGGGTAAGTAATAAAGGAAAGATGAAGAAGCACAGTGTAATTAACCTCTGGAATTCACTGCCAGAGAATGTAGTAAAAGCAGTTTGCTTAGCAGGATTTAAAAAAAGGTTGTATAATTTCCTAAAAGAAAAGTCCATAAGCTATTATTAAGATGGACTTGGGAAAATCTACTGCTTATTTCTAGGATATGCAGCATAAAATTTGTTTTACTGTTCTGGAATCTTGTCAGGTACTTATGACTGGATTGGCCACTGTTGGAAACAGGATACTAGGCTTGATGGACCTTCACTCTGTCCCAGTATTGCAAAACATACCTTCTTATGTATATTTACGAAAGTCAGCAGTTTGCAGTGAGGTGCCACATGCACTGTTACACAGATACAGAACTCCTTCAGGGAGCTCTGAAAGAAGGGTGCTGTGAAATAAACTTAAGCCTATAATGAGATCCTTTACCAAGATCTGGAATAATACCTAGTTTTAAGCTTCCTCCCACTTTGAAGTGAAACACTGATGTCTGTGCAGTTTAAATTAGGTGACTTCTAAACTAGCTTTTGTCTTTTTTTCTCTCCTAATAAAATATACGAAAAAATGTCTACATGAAAAATGCTGAATGACCAGGAAATACATTTGAAGTAGTTTTGTTACTATTCATTCAGTCTCAAATGCATTGCCCTACATAAAAGTTTTTAGATTCTACAAAATTACCAAGTTACGAAGCCTTGGTTTCATCTCCACTGTTAAATTTATGCTCCAGCACACGTTACAGCAGATATGACCTCTTCAATCATGGCCCTGTGACATTGCCAAAATTAATGCCAACAGCCTTCCTCTCCAAGTAGATGTGAACAAATTGATTCATGCCACAATTTCAAGATGACATACCAAGGTTCCAATTAGTTATGGAAAAGGTTCAAACTAAGGCAGGTGGGTTAGACAAAGCATTTTTAGTATGTGTTAGTTGTCAGGGTCAATTAATTTTGTACTGCCTTTTAATAGCACAAAGCAAATCTATATTTCTAGTCATATCAATGGCAGAAAATTCAGTCTTGTGAGTGCTTAGAAAGGCACGTTTTATTGTAAATTCTAGCCGTTAAAACGGGCGAGATTTGTGTTTTGCAAAATGTAATAATTCTTACCGCCATCCATCCATGTCCAGCAAACCTCCTCTCTCCCCTGCCCTCCCCCCATGTCCAGCGGCCCTCCTGTATCCCCTGGCCTCCCCCCGTCCACCAACCATCCTCTCTCCCTTGCCCTCCCCCATATTCAGCAACCCTCCTCTTTCCCTTGGCCTCCCCCCCCCCCGTCCACCAACCCTGCTCTCTCCCATGCCCTCCCCTCCCCTCCATCGTTCCATGTCCAGCAACCCTGCTCTCTCCCCTGCCCTCCCCCCCATGTCCAGCAGCCCTCCTGTCTCCCCTGGCCTCACCCCGTCCACCGACCCTCCTCTCTGCCTTGCCCTCCCCCCATATAAAGCAACCCTCCTCTTTCCCTTGGCCTCCCCCCCGCTCTCTCCCCTGCCCTCCCCCCATGTCCAGCAACCTTCCTCTCTCCCTCCTGCCCTCCCCTCATGTCCAGCTACCCTCCTCGCCGCCGCTCCCTCCCTCCTCTGTGCCGGGCCCCCTGCACTGACATGAGAGCGCCTCTGACCTCCGTGTGAAAGTGCTGCAGGCAGCAGCAGATCACTCTGCTGCTGCCTGCAGCGCTTCCACACAGAGGTGAGAGGAACTGTCATGTCAGTGCAGGGAGTCCAATACGGAGGGGGGGCGGGAGTGGCGGCTGCGGCAACATCGGGGATGGGGGGGTGGAGGTTGGTGCGCCGGCGATGTTGCTTTGTCTCCAGGTTCCAGCGGCAGCGTCCATTTCCCCTCTCTGTTCCACCCTCTGACGTCTTGACGCGAGGGCGGGACAGAGAGGGAAGTCTGTACTGCGCATTTGCAGGTGAGTCGGTCACTTGTCATTTATATGTTTGATTTTTTATATTTTTGTGTGCTGACAATCTATGGGGTCGATATTAACAGTAATTTAAATTGCTAGGAGAAGCTGCTGGCTGTTTAAATTGCTTATCTGGAGCTAACCGCATAAATTCACCACACTTAACCATTTAGTTCTCAAGCCATAATCGACTATTTTATGGGTGGTCCGATGGGCGAGTCGGCACTTATGTTTATTAAAATTTAATATACTGCTTAGCTACTGTAGAACAAAACTGTGATATTCAGTACGTAACCAGATAAGATTATGTTTATTAAAAATTTAGTATACTGCTTAACTTAGAAGACCAAAGTTTACAATAAAGCTAGAAATAAAAGAACTCCATACTGCTGATAGCAACAGCCTACTCAAGTGTACACAGCAAATGGTTCGGTATCATTCTCCTAACAGGGAATTATCATCGACAGCGGTAACAAATATCCAAATTAAAAAACCTCTTTAAATCAAAGAGTCTTCAATAATACTTTAAAATTCTTAAAATTTTCTTCAAGATGAATATAATTTGGGATTTGATTCCATAAGAATGGAGCAAGATAGAAAAATGTTCCCACTGTAGTGGAACTTAACCTAGGGCCCTGTTTACTAAGCAGCGTTATAGGCACATTAAACGTTTTTAACAAGCGTTAGACATGTACATGCCTAAAATATCCCCATAGCGTGCTAAGTGTTGGCACGCTAAACACACTAATGCACCTTAGTAAACAGGGCATCTAGTCCTCTGGACAGCCGGAACCACCACTCTATGTTCCTGTAAGGATCTTAAAATATTAATCGATGTGTAAGGAATATGCAAATACCCCAATCATAGTGGATAATTCGCATTATGAATTAGAACTAATATTTTAAACAGTACTCGAAAAGACACTGGAAGCCAAAGGTATTAAAAAAAAAAAAAAAGAGGTGTAAAGTGTTTGTATTTTCTACTAATCCCTAATAATCTAAGTGTGCTATTTTGCAATGTTTGAAGGTGCTTAATATTAGCTTTTGATGCCCCTGCATAAATTACGTTACAATAATTTATCAAAGTGTGAAACAATTTTTCATCAAAAAGATGTCTTACAGATCTTAGGGGTCCTTTTACTAAGGTGAGCTGAAAAATGGCTTGCGGTAGTGTATCTGCTTTTCACAAAATTTGGTAATACCACAAAGTGATGTACAAAATACAAGATTCCACAAGAGGGAGCTTTATTCAAAGATCTACATCAACTCTTATTCTTGTCTTTCCATTTTTCATAGCAAATCAAACAGATTACAAAATAAGAGCCTCTTTTACCAAGCTGCGGCAAAAGGGGGCCTGCGCTGGAATTGGAGCGGGTTTTTCACATGCGCCGAGGCCCCCTTTTTTCTGCAGCGGGTAAAAGGGAAGTCTCTCTTTCCTGCAGGAAATGGCCATGCAGAAAGTAAAGCACTTGCTGCGTGGCCATTTCGGGAGGGGGGGGGAGCCCTTACCGCCACCCACTGAGGATTAGAGGGGGTTCGATTGTTCTTGCTGTTGTGATGTACTTTATCTTGACTGTTCTGTTACACAAATTTTTCAATGAAAATTCATAGATACAAAAAAAAATGCAGAATCGTGAATGTGGAGTGCAGAAATCTGAAAGAGTAACACATTATGGAAGGTGAGAAACAAATGAGCACCCATCAGGACAAGCCCATACGCCAAGTCCCCTCCCTGTCCATCTTCAAATCCTTGCTCAAAGCCCACCTCTTCAATGTCGCCTTCGGCACCTAACCATTATACCTCCATTCAGGAAATCTAGACCACCCAATTTGATTGACTGTACTTTTTGTCCTTTAGATTGTAAGCTCCTTTGAGCAGGGACTGTCCTTCTTTGTTAAATTTGTACAGCGTTGCGTAACCCGGGCAGCGCTTTAGAAATGTTAAGTAGTAGTAGTAGTATGCAAGGGAATGCCAGCTTCGGCGGCTGCAGCATGCCACTGACTTTCTCAGGCAGCAAGGAGCTTGGGGCTCAGGAAGTGGACCACTTAAGCTGGAGGGTCTTGGGCATCCCTGCCAGCCATTGCACAGGGGATCATAAAATATACTATGGCTCCCCATGAGTTTACTGCGGTGCACATGTCGGCACTATTCCCCTACAGAAGATACTATTTCAGATAAGTACTCTAGTTATTACGTCAAAGGGGGGGGGGGTGAAAGTATAAGCACATATATGATATATAGCAAATCAGTAATTGAGAAAAATCAAGTGACATTAAAAACACACACACACTGATGATGATATAAGGTGTGAAACCGATTCCAGAGTCATGCAGAAGCCCAGAGCTTAAAGGAAGTTCACATCTGATGGGTCCGTTTTTACCTAAATAATTCACCGAGTAGAAATTTGAATTATTGAATGACAGCCTTGTTATTGGTCACAAAAGCTTTTTGCAACATTTGGTCATCTTGACATTTGTCATCTTCTACTCTTGGTTTGGTTTGGGACCTCACCTCGAGTATTGCGTTCAATTCTGGTTGCCATATCTCAAAAAAAGATATCACGGAATTAGAAGAGGTTCAAATTAGAGCAACCAAAATGATAAAGGGGACAGAACTTCTCGTGTATGAGAAAAGGGAAAGGGAAATGGGACTTGATATACCGTCTTTCTGTGGTTTTTGCAACTAGATTCAAAGCGGTTTACATAGTATATACCAGTACTTATTTGTACCTGGGGCAATGGAGGGTTAAGTGACTTGGCCAGACATGGGAGACGCGTGGTCTGTGAGGCAGCTCTAAAAAAATGCAAGTAAGAGAAACTGGTAGCAGGCTCCCAAGCAACATTAGTTGCATGGGAGTGACAGACATTTATTATTTTTATTTATTTGTTTCATTTGTATCCCACATTTTCCCACCTATTTGCAGGCTCAATGTGGCTTACATGGAGGGGCATAATTGAACGGCGCCGGCCATCTATATGGCCGGCGACGCAAAGCGCTGTCCCGAACCGTATTATCGAAAAAGATGTGCTGAGCCCCCCAAATCCCCCTACCCACAACTGTACAACACTACCATAGCCCTAAGGGGTGAAGGGGGGCACCTACATGTGGGTACAGTGGGTTTTGGGGGGGGGGGGGTTGGAGGGCTCACATTTACCACCACAAGTGTAACAGGTAGGGGGGGATGGGCCTGGGTCCACCTGCCTGAAGTGCACTGCACCCACTAAATACTGCTCCAGGGACCTGCATACTGCTGTCATGGAGCTGGGTATGACATTTGAGGCTGGCAAAAAAAAGATTTTCAATCTCTTTTTTTGGGTGGGAGGTGGTTGGTGACCACTGGGGGAGTAAGGGGAGGTGATCCCCGATTCCCTCCGGTGGTCATCTGGTCAGTTGGGGCACTTTTTTTAGGCTTGGTCCTAAAAATAAATGGACCAAGTGAAACCGGCGAAGTGCTCATCAGAGCCGGCCTTCTTTTTTCCATTATCGTCCGAAGCCGGCCATCTCATAACCACGCCCCCGTCTCGCCTTCCATACCCTGCCAAAACGCCCCCTTGAAATTTGGCCAGCTCTGCGACGGAAAACAGTTGAAGCTGGCAAAAATCGGCTTCAGGAGATGGCTGGCCATCTCCTGATTTGTGTCAGAAGATCGCCGGCCTTCTCATTCAAAAATAAGCAGGATAGTACCGTAAAGTCGTTCGCCAATTCCGGTATGAACAAATACAAAGTGATAATATGGTAGAATAAGGTTCATGTGTGACAGACACATTAGGGATCTTAGAGTGGAAGAGTTATTTTATGTCCATTACGAGCTCTGGTTTCGTTGTGTTTCAGGGATTCAGGTTTTTAAGTTGGGTCGGTGGGGTATGCCCTTTTTGAACAGGTTTTTCCCATGTTTTTAGGCTGGTTCCAAGATTTAATGCATTGGTAAACAGAGCCATTACACTGTAACCCCTCCAGAGACAGAAAAATACCTGTTGTACCTGAATGTCTCTCAGCTTGAGCAGTCTATGAAAAATGCAAGAGCTAAGGTCAGGTTACAGATCACTAACAGCAGTTCAGCAATTTCATGTTTGAGTTCATCAAAAGAAATCAAACAAAATAAAACACTCCTCTACTTATGTTTGAGTTCAAAAAGCCAAATAAAATAAATAAATAAATAACTCAAACATCGATATAGAAGTGGCTGAACACGCATAGCTTCTTGTGGTGCTATTGTATGTTTAAAATAATGAGCAGTAACTTATTCCTAAAATAGAACGTGAAGCAACAAACATTTCAATAAAATATCCTTTTAAAAAATAAAAAAAAAAAGAAGTCGGTCACAAAACATAATCCTTTACGTGTACTAGCTAAAAGAAAAACTGTGTAATTCAGGAAAAATAAGATTTGTATTAAGCTGAAGGCTGTTTAGACTCGGGTTCTATTTCTGTGATGTCTAAGTCAGTAGGGGCCAACTCGCAGTTGTTTGGGTTAGCTGCCTTCTTAAAAAATGAATACAAGCGCAACCTTCAATTTGGCAAATGGCATTGTTGTGACTCCAGAGGGAGCCACTTACTTGTGTTTACATCGCATTAACAACACAGCCTACTTTACAGCTGCTCGCAATACAGCAGCTTTAAATGTACAAAAGCCTACTGTCAGGGAACAGTAACAATGCCTTAATTCTAGAACAGCAAAAACCTGAAATAAAAAAAAATAAAAAGAGGAAGTTAATTGTGGCGTTGCAATCTGAAGGTATTGTGCTGGTTCATCTTCCAGACATTGCCAGCTTATTAAAAAAAACACACACACCACGGCCAGCTGGTGCAGTCATCAAGCGATTCTTGTTTGGATATGATGATCAACATAAAAAGGAAAAACTATGAACAGATTAAGTCATTTTACAGTATGAAATTATCACAGAAATCTGTGAAAAATGGGCCCAGATAGAATAACGCTGCGACGTAAATGAGCAGATAAGTATCAGAATCTATTTTTTCTTTAAAGTCAAATGATCAAATATATAACCAGCAGGAAAAATACAAACCTCCCTTTAGCCCTGTTTTATGTATAAAAATGTTGCATATTGAGTTGATTACTTCTGCTCAATGTGCTGCGGCTAGGAAAGCAAATAGAATGTTGAGTATCATTAGGAAAGGGATGGAAAACAAAAATAAGGATATTATTCTGCTGTTGTATCGCTCCATGGTGTGACCGTACCTCGAGTATTGTGTTCAATTCTGGTCGCCGCACCTCAAAAAAGACATAGTGGAATTGGAAAAGGTGCAGAGAAGGGCGACAAAGATGATACAGGGGATGGGATGACTTCCCTATCAGGATAGGCTGAAGAGGCTGAGGGGCTGAGGGGAGGTATGATAGAGGTCTATAAGATAATGAGTGGAATAGAATGGGTCAATGTGGAGCGTCTCTTTACGCTTTCCAAAAATACCAGGACAAGGGGGCATGCGATGAAGCTGCAGTGTGGTAAATTTAAAACGAATCGGAGGAAAGTTTTCTTCACGCAACGCATAGTTAAACTTTGGAATTCGCTGCCGGAAAAGGTGGTTAAGGCAGTTAACTTAGCGGACTTCAAAAAAGGGTTGGACGGCTTCCTGGAGGAAAAAGCCATAGAATGTTATTGAATGGATGAGGGAATAATACAGTATTTCTAGGATGGGTGGGACAAATTGCTTGTTCTTTTGGCTGCTGACGGTGACAGGGTGCTAGGCTCAATGGACCGGTCTGTCCCAACATGGCAATGCTTATGTACTTATGTAAGTGGTTGCTACACCGTGGTACTCACAAATGTTTATGATTAATGGAGGAAAAAGCCTCTGTTTGTCCCCAGTCACTGTTTCAATATTTTCTGTGACTCTCTGGGATTGGACTCTTCATTGGTTCAAAAATCTCAGTTTTATTCCTTAATTGTTTATCAGCGGAGAGAAGACATGCTGTATAAAATAAATAAAGAGCATTAGCACAAAATTCTCCTTGAAAAAGCCGACATGGTGAAACGGGACCCTGTCGGATGGATAACAAAGATAAGTGCTATATGCTAAATGAATAATGACATTAGAAGTGAATAATTTGAGAAAAGTTTAAAAAGCAAAAATTAAACCTAGGAATCCCTGGGTTGGCCTAGTGATCCACTAAACCACCACCCCCTTTTTACCATCCACCATTGCAATTCAGCCGATACCAAGATTCAAAGTATACCAAAAACATCAACACGTTTCAATGTGAAAAGCAAAAGCAACGTTAATTAACATTCAAGCAATATATGTGCAAGGTAGGTAAGGATTTAATACTGGTTTTGATCTTATTGCTCAGTTCTGAAGCACCATGACGACTGGAGATTGAAAAGTAAAATGTAATACAGGCAAGCTTCTGCGTCACATGGTCTGAAAGCAGCGTTTCTTTTTGTCCCTTTTGTTGAAATATATAGCCAGACTTTTCCTAAAAATCAATCACCTTTCTGGAAACAAGAAAACATGAAACACATACCCCTAGAATCTATATAATCTACCCATTACATATCCAGGAGAAAACAACATTGACCTAGACTACTTCTACCACCTAATTTCCCTATGCTTATCCCTTGTCTCATCACCCTCCGCCTCCTCTACCCCTCCTCCAATGCTCACTTTCCCTTGCTCATACCTCTCCTACTCCCTTCACTTTCGCCCTTCTCTACCTACCTATTTCTTTTATTATTCTACTATACTTAACTTATATTTCTTCATCAAAACTCTGTAATCCCCGTTACTATGTAAACTGCATTGAACCTGCTTTGAGTGGGAAAGCACGTGGTATAAATGTAATAAATAAATATAAATATAGTGTGCCTAGAGATCCGCTCCTAAATCGGCATGGATTCTATAATAATGCGTGTAACTTAACAGCACAACAAGCTAATGAGAGCTGATAACAGCACTTAAGCAATGAGCACTAATTGGCACTGATTTGAATTTACGCACACTCACTAAGCGTATTCTGTAATGAAGAGCGCCAAACTTCTAACACACACAGGCAAAAATGGGCATAGTTATGGGTGTTCCAAAATTTTCGTGTGTAGTTATAAAATAATGCACATAAATCTATATGCCGAGATTTACATCACGTTTCTGTTGGTGTAAATGGATGCGGGTAGTTTTAGACACTAGATATCAACTAAGCTTACACTATATAGCAGTGATGGCGAACCTTTCAGAGACCGAGTGCCCAAACAGCAACCCAAAATCTAATTATTTATCGCAAAGTGCCAACAGGGCAATTTAACCTGAATAACAGAACTTTAAAAGCATTTGGCATGCTTTTGAATAATTAACGTGATTTTTGCTGTTGCATGCATGCTGATTATGGAGGAGGAGCCAATCTCAACCTACTTTGCGGCCATATAATAAATTACTATGGCCTCACAGTTGACTGAGATTGAAGACAGTGTAGCACCATTTTAGAGGACCTTTTTGCACTGTGTATTGGCACATACGCAGTGCAAACTGGGCATTGCTTGCTCTGACTCCACTTTGAACTGAGCGCTGCTTTGAACTGCTTTAATAGTTCAAAGCAGCGCTCAGCCAGAGAAACAAAAAACTTCTTTGTCCTTCTGGGGGGGGGGGGGGGCAGTCCAGAAATGCAGGTCACACAGCTTTAAAAATAGTAACAACAATAGTGTGTGGTAAAAAATGTGTAGTGGCCTCACCCATGATATTTAATCTGTCCAAAATTCTGCGGCACGACTTATTTTCTGCCAGAATCATTATACCCACACTAGCCCACTCCTCAAGTCACTTCACTGGCTCCCTGTCCACTTCCGCATTCAGTTTAAACTTCTCGTACTGACCTTTAAATTCATCCATTCTGCAGCCCCCCATTACCTCTCCATTCTCATCTCTCCCTGCCATAGGTTTGCCATCACTGCTATATAGAATATGCTTAGTCGGCACTGATTTCAGAGATGATTTTTTAGGCGTCATATATAGAATCTCCCCCATAATGCATGTAACCTCAAGTAACTTCTTTGTCCTTCTGGGGGGGGGGGGGCAGATCAAAATGAATAGCAAGTCACTACTCAAACTAAGACAAATGAACATCTTACCAAATTTAGGGGTCCTTTTACTAAACTGTGGTAAAAAAATGGCCTTAGCGCATCCTTGCACGGGTTTTTCCTGTGTGCTAAATTAAGCTCTGGAACGCTCTGCCAGAGGATGTAGTAACAGCGGTTAGCGTACCTGGGTTTAAAAAAAGGTTGGCTAAGTTCCTGGAGGAAAAGTCCATACGTCTGCTGTTGAGATAGACATGGGGAAGCAACTGCTTGCCCTGGGATTGGTAGCATGGAATGTTGCCATGATTTGGGATTCTGCCAGGTACTTGTGACCTGCATTGGCCACTGTTGGAAGCAGGATACTGGGCTAGATGGACCATTGGTCTGATCCTGTATAGTTACCCTTATGTTCTTATCTTCAGCAGTAAAATAGCTGATTTTCCCTTTTTTTGCATTATGGTCATGCGCTAAGGTTGTCATTAGCAAGTGAGCAATTACCAACACCTATTTTGTAGGAGGTAAGGGCTCATGTGCTAATCCTGCACTAATCAGTGTATGGTAATGTAGCTGTGCTGATTAGCACAGAAACATCCACTCTCCACCCCCAGACACACCCCTTAACCAAAACAGGTTTTAGTGCATAACGGGCGCCATTTTCGAACTTACTACAAGATGCCTAGATAAGCCTTTTTAAACTGTAGTAAGCTCCATATCATTTATAAATATGTTAAACAGCACCGGCTCCAATACAGATCCCTGTGGCTCTCCACCCTCCTACTTTGAGAGCAATGACCATTTAACTTCACCATGTTTTCTGTCCAATAACAAAGTCCTAATCCCCACCAGAACTTTGCCTCCTATCCTGTGACTCTTTAATTTTCTCAGGACTCTCTCATGAGGAACTTTATCAAAAGCTTTCTGAAAATCTAGATACACTACATCAACCGGCTCACCTTTATCCACATGTTTATTCACGCCTTCAAAGAAATGAAGCTAATTGGTGAGGCAAGACTTCCCTCGGCTGAACCCATGCTGACTCTGTCCCATTAAACCATGTTTATGTGTTCTGTAATTTTATTCTTCATAATAGTTTCCACTATTTTGACCGGCACCAACATCATGCTTACCGGTCTGTAATTTCTCGGATCACCCCTAGAACCCTTTTTAAAAATTGGCGTCACATTGGCCACCATCCAATCTTCAGGTACTACAGAAGATTTTAACGACAGGTTACATATTACTAGCAGCAGATCAGCAATTTAATGCTTGAGTTCTTTGAGTACCCTTATATGTATGCCATCTGGTCCAGGTGATTTACTACTCTTCAATTTGTCAATTTGGCTCAGTACATCTTCTATGTTCACAGAGATTTCTTTCAGTTCCACTGCATCAGGAACATCTTGAGAAAAACCACTGCACTAAAAGGAAAACATAGTGGTCATGTAAAATACATGCAGTGTAAGCGAAATAGCTACAGCTACCAATGTAAAATGTGTGCAAGACTTAAGAATTTTCTTACTCTTCGCTTAACACTGCATCTTTACACCAGCTTAGGACCACTGTACAGATGCATCAATGGAACAAAGGGGTCATTCGAGGAGAAGTGCAGCACACAACCTCTGAAGACCCACTGGTGGTCCAGGCTTTCTGACCCCTGATCCTAAAAATATCCGTGGTTGTTACTGGTGGCCCAAGTAGGTCCCATAGCCACCCAACCCCAAAAACATCTCTTGTGGGTTGACTCATCTGATTCGACTGTACTGACTCAACTGACTGGGTTGACTATATTGGCTCGGCTGACCCACCTCCTGGTCCCCCATTCCCCAAAATCACACCTTTGAAATTGGGAGACAGGAGCGGTGCCTGCTGCCTCCATGTAGCCATCTTGGAAAATGGCAATACCTCACCCAAAGGGAGGATAATGAAAACCTTTAACACTGGTAAACACATGGTACACTGCATAAAAACAGGATTTATTGCCCCCTTGAATGTGGCTAAAAGTCAGCATACTAGAAGAGAAAGCATATGATGTTAGATGCACTAGAGGGAGGGACAGGAAAGACTGCACTTACATAAGTACATAAGTAAAGCCCACTGGGAAAAGACCAAGGGTCCATCGAGCCCAGCATCCTGTCCACGACAGTGGCCAATCCAGGCCAAGGGCACCTGGCAAGCTTCCCAAACGTACAAACATTCTATACATGTTATTCCTGGAATTGTGGCTTTTTCCCAAGTCCATTTAGTAGTGATTTATGGACTTGTCCTTTAGGAAACCGTCTAACCCCTTTTTAAACTCTGCCAAGCTAACCGCCTTCACCACGTTCTCCGGCAACGAATTCCAGAGTTTAATTATGCGTTGGGTGAAGAAAAATTTTCTCCGATTTGTTTTAAATTTACTACACTGTAGTTTCATCGCATGCCCCCTAGTCCTAGTATTTTTGGAAAGCGTGAGCAGATGCTTCACATCCACCTGTTCCACTCCACTCTTTATTTTATATACCTCTATCATGTCTCCCCTCAGCCGTCTCTTCTCCAAGCTGAAAAGCCCTAGGCTCCTTAGTCTTTCTTCATAGGGAAGTCGTCCCATCCCCACTATCATTTTAGTCACCCTTCGCTGCACCTTTTCCAATTCTACTATATCTTTCTTGAAATGCGGCGACCAGAATTGAACACAATACTCAAGGTGCGGTTGCACCATGGAGCGATATAACGGCATTATAACATCCTCATACCTGTTTTCCATACCTTTCCTAATAATACCCAACATTCTATTCGCTTTCCTAGCCACAGCAGCACACTGAGCAGAAGGTTTCAGTGTATTATCGACGATGACACCCAGATCAGCATATAATTCATTCCACATGTAAATGTATATGGGTATAAAATATTTGTGTACAAAGGACCCAGAGGACTGAAACTGTCACCTACTCAGATGCCTTCAAACTGGGCCCCAGCACTAAAAAAAAAAAAAAAAAAAAATTTAGCGCATGTGTAGCGCACGCACATGCAAACCTTACCGCGGGATGCCTGAGCGAACCCCACAGTAGGTCTTTTTAAGGTGAAGTTAAGGACTCATTAGTGCTTACCGTAGCTTAGAAAAAGGGTCCCTTAATTGTTAATATTAATATATATATTTTTGATGTATGCTTACAAAAGGTGGTATATTAAATTTAAAAAAAAAAACCTCAAACCATTTGAAAATTGCCCTCTTAAGCTGACTGAAACCATCTGCTATTTAAATCCAAGGACTAATACTTGAAAGTTATTACTATATTTAGGTATACAATAGTAACAATGCAATTCCGAGTTACATTTGCATGTCAACTGCACATCAGTGAATCACGGAGCAAGCTTAGGAAACCTAATTAGCGACTGTATCTGCTCATTTTTCAGGACGGCACCATTGAAGAGACAAACAACAGTGCTAATGAAACTCCAGAGAATGCCTTTAGTTCAGATAACTTTGTAGAGACTGAGGATTAAAAAGAACATGAAGACTTTTTAATTACCATAATACACGTAAAGACCTTAAAATGGTACTTCTTCGGTCTTCTTAAATATTTCCTTTGCTAATTAGTTTCCAAAAGAAGACATGCAAGAAAATTGAATTTAAAAAAATCTATACACATCTACATATTGTAATCATTCTAGCAGAGCACTATCAAAATCACATCTAATATTATCAGCATTCTAGAAACTTTAAAACAGCTATTCAACATAAATGTATTTATTTGTTACATTTGTATCCCACATTTTCCCACCTATTTGTAGGCTCGATGTGGCTTACATAGTACCGGAGACCCCTTGCAGGCTCCGGTGTGAACAAATGCAGGGTGATGTTGTGGTAAGATCAAGTTCATGTGGCACAGCCACATTAGGGAATCGGAGAACGGAAGAGTTGTGTTATGTCTATTACGTGCTTTAGTTTGGTTGTGTTGTAGAGATTAGGCATTTAAGTTGGATCGAATGATTTTGCAATGTTTGAAATACCATATTACAAAATGCTATGATCGTTTCAGCATTTCTAATATTTGATAGTTTATTAAAGGAGGATTTTGTAAAGAAATGAGGGTGCTGCTCCAATATGAAAAATAATCTTAAAAACTGCTAAAACCTAGAGCTCACTGAGAGCAGAACTGGCTTGTTATGCCAACTTGCAAATGCTATTATACGAAAGTATGCAGATTATGTTCATGCACCCTTTTTTTTTTCACTCTATACAAAATGAAGTTTAAAAAATTAATTCTTTATATTTGTAAACTCTGTGCAAAAATCACCCATCTTAGACCTGACCTCCCCCCTCCCCCCCAAGTGGAGCAGTAGTCTAATGGTTACAAATGTAACAAATAAATAAATACCTGCAAGTGAGCCTTCTCCGGAGTAGCCCCCACACTCTGGAATGCACTCCCTGACAAGCTGCGCTTAACACAAGACTCTGTACTTCAGGAAGCAGGTCAAAGCTTGGCTCTTCAACCAGGCCTTTAATGGAAGAAGTAACTAACTTGTTAGTCTCACTCACACACACACACACACAAGGAGTGACTTGGGCTGCACATATTGTATCAGGACATGTTTATCCTCTCCCACCCTAGCTGAGATAATATTTAACCATCTCTCTGACCTCATGTGCAACTTTCTTTAAATCAGTCACCTTACTCTCTAACTCTTCCTACTTTCTTACCTATCTATATGTTTCATCTTTGCTTTACCCTTCACTATCCTTGAATTTGTTTCATCACTGGAGGTGACTAACGCCTCACGGTACTATGTAAGCCACATTGAGCCTGCAAATAGGTGGGAAAATGTGGGGTACAAATGTAACAAATAAATGGTTAGTGCGGTGGACTGACAACCAGGGAACTGTGGAGGCAAAGGTGTCTTTCCCCTGATAGGGTTGTCTGGCTATGGGTGAGCAGGGCACTGGCTGGGACTGTGCTGCTGGATGGATGGGGCCACCGTAACAGATTTTGTCAGGGATGTGGCAATGTGTACGTCCAAGAGAATCCGCCAAGGGCGGAGAACTCAAACGTCCCACGGGAAAACACAGAGATAAGACAAAAAAAGTGGGAGTTGGACAACGGATGCCAAAGACTGGAAAAACGTGTATTTAAGACAAAAAGTATATTGAGTGGAAAGACTCGACACAAACGTTGTGTTTTGGCCACTAGGCCTGCATCAGGAGTCTACAATAAAAATATACATTCATAATGAAAATAGTATAGTAAGTGAATTCAATTAAAAACATAAAATAATCAAATATAGAACCATACACAAATACATAGAGATGATGTACTTGGTTATAACATATGAGTGCAATAATAAATATGAACGCTACAATAAGTGAATTCAATTAAAAACACATAAAATAATCAAACAAAAGTCTTTCATAGAGCACAAAAAAGTTTGAGATCTCCTCAGATGTATATTTATCAGTATTCTTTCAGCATCCTAGTCAGAGCACTAGGCATCAGTTGCTGTATGCTTTTTAATTTGTTATTTATTGCTTTATTATTAGGGGAGGATATGCATTCCTGCCACCTTTCCTCCACTGAAGGAAGAAGGCCTCTTATTAGTCTGTTTAAGTTTTTTTCCTGGAGTAGATGCATCGTTGTTCTAATGATTGCAAATTTCTGGCCTGAAAAGCAGGCATGCATTCATGTTTTAGACATCACCCACATACAGCGCTGCCAGTGTCATGAAATCAACAATTTCTTCTTCCATTCAAAGCTTCAGAAGCAGTTATTTCAGTACTAACACTATTCTGCTATTGGCTTTCACCAATACAACAACTCCTGACCTCATAATCTGAATACCTGCTTGGACGCTGTTGCCATCTGTGTGTAGGATCCTAGGTTAAATTTAAATCCGCTCCCCCAAGGCTAAGCAGGAGAAAAAAAAGTTCCCGCCATACCTTCTGCTGTTCACCAAGACCCTATTTTCTCTGAAGGAAACAGCTACAATATCTAGATTCACTTTAGATTCACAATTAAGTTTTGGCATCCACTTTTACTCGTAGTAAAGAATTTTTTTTTTTTTTTTTTGCTTCCAACAAATCCACCTCCCTTTGCCCATTTTGTATTCAAAAATTACATTCCCAAGTATCAACTTCTACCAAAAACAGTGAGAAATATGAGATCTATGCAAATAAAACCAAAATAAACAAGAAAAAAAAATCACTCACATTATAATAAACACCTCTAAACATTGGTGCATGCTGTGGTTTTTTAACAGATTGGTCTACAGCAATGTACACTTTGCACATATTTCCATGGCCATAATGAAATACCCCAAACCTGTCCAAAATACTGCCATTAAGCTAATTTGGGCTGCTCTCAAGTATGACCACATAACTCCTCTTCAATAGAGCAACAGTGGCTCTTGGTTCCCTACAGAATTAAATTCAGAGTTTTAATGTCGGCATTCACAACTCTCCCTATCAAATGTCTCTGGAACCTGGCTGATTTCCTGATCCCTTGTTCTCCAAAGTGAACCTTAAGGTCACCGCAATTCTACCACATGTCCAGCTGGAGTCCACCTACTTTGTGGCCTTCAGTTCTCTTATCCCTTATCTTTGGAACAGCATCCCTTTACACTTTAGAGCAAATTGTGCTTACTAGGTTTACAGGGTACAGTGTGAGGCCACATGTCGTGTACTGGCATTGACCATTAAATAGATTTGACCAACGTTGGCACCTGACGATTTGGACATACAGCAACAGGCATGCTATTGGCCTGGGCAAGTGCTAGGGTTTCTGGCACCCCCCTGCAACCTATAAATTGGCAGCTTCCTCCTCCACCCCATGCAGCATCTCCCATTTGTCTCTTCTCTCCCTTCCTCCTGTCCAGCAAATCCCTTTTCTTTTCTCTTCCTTATCCTCTCCCCTCAAGCATTCTTCTCTCCCTTGCCTCCCTCCACCCATCATCACCCACTCCCTCTCCCCTCTTCCAGTCCAACATTCTTCAGTGTGGGAGTGGCCTGGATTTGTTATAGGATTGGACAAAATCTCAATATAAACCCTGCACCTCCCATTCTATATCACAAATTCTATATTCCCCAACAATGGAGTTACCTCTCTTACAACACATCACACAAAAAATAATCAGATTGTGATTATCACCTCAGGAACAGCACATGCTCCTTCCTCTTCCAAACACTGTTTAAATCAGAAGGGTTTGTGTTTGTGTGTTGACTCTGCTGGATGTGGAGACCATTAACCTTTTGAATTTTTACTCTGGTGCCAAGGACCTGATTTCAAATTTGGCCAGACACTTGCAAAATAACACAAATCCTTGCAAAAAGACATTTCAAACCATTCCTTTAGCTTCGTTAAGTCCTTCCTCATGTTATCCTTGTTCCTTATCATCCTGCTAGATCAGGGGTTCTCAACCCAGTCCTTAGGACACACCTAGCCAACTAGGGTTTCAGGATATCCACAATGAATATGCATGAGACAGATATGCAAACAAGAAAGGTAAAGTATGCAAAAGTATCTCATGCTATTCATTGTGGATATCCTGAAAACCTGACTGGCTAGATGTCCTGAGGTCTGACTTGAGAACCTCTGTGCTAGACCAGTCCAGACTGATGGGCCATGTCCCCCTATCAGCACATGGAGGCAACATTTGAAGATTTCAGTGATGTCATCAGTGTAACAGGTGATGTAACCAGGAATATTACCAGTATGCTAATGGCAAAGCTAAGGATTAACTAAAAGAAATTATCAACTGGGGAACTCTCTGCAAACCCCAGAACATTAGTCTGAATTTGTCTAGCAGGACTCAAGAAAGGAATTATCAAGTATAAATGTCTTCATATTTGGAGCTTCTACATTTATATGTCTGGCTCAGACACATAAAATGATGCACATCCTATCTTATATAATAAAAAGCACCTCCAACGTTCTGAAGCTGACTCCGTGGCACTTAAACCTTGAGGCATTCATGCTCTCCATCTCATGAATTGACATCAGTACTTCCTGGTATGTCACCAAAGACTCTGACCAACCACATGAAAGCAGCACGAGGCACACCAACGGACTGATGCGCACTGCCACAGACCTCCCTCTCCTGTCCAACTTCAGACACCCACCCTCTCCTCTCAGACTTCGGACCTCCCCCTCCTCCCCGACCAACTCCCTCCCGAATTGCCATGCCGCTACAAAAAAAAAAAAAAAAGCAAAGCTGGCACTTACCAGCTGATCCTCCCTACAGCGCAGCACTGACAGCCGGAGCCAAGGGAAACGCTCTGGCTCTGAAAATAGCAGCAGTCAGTCAGACAGGTAACTCCCTAACTCTCCGCAAATTCTTTGTTTAAAATAAATTTTATGGTTCACAGATTTATCTTTTTTTTTTTTTTTCAAAGTGAGGAGAGAATGAGAGAGCCAAGCAGACAGCACAGAATCCTGTCAGATGAGAGTACAGGGTGAGGCAGGGACCTTGCAGTAAGGTATGCCCCCAAAGGTGACTGAGGGAGGGAGGGGGGGAGGGCGACCCTGGAACTGGGAGGTAGGGAGGCCCTGGAGCTAGGAGGGGGGAGGGGGATCCTGGAACTGGGAGGGAGTGGGGGAGGGGGACGACCCTGGGAGAGAGGGGGGGGCGAAAAACCCTGGAACTGGGAGGGAGGGGGGAGGGACAACGACCCTGGAACTGGGAGGGAGGCGGGGGCCCTGGCACACACACTCATTCTCACAGACACACTCGCACCCAGTCTCACTCTCTCTCTGTCACACACACATTCACTCTCTCTCTCTCACACACAGTCACTCTCACACTCTCTCAAACATACACACTCTGGGGAAAACCTTGCTAGTGCCCGTTTCATTTGTGTCAGAAATGAGCCTTGTTTCCTAGTGGAGTGGAGGAGTGGCCTAGTGGTTAGGGTGGTGGACTTTGGTCCTGGGGAACTGAGTTTGATTCCCACTTCAGGCACAGGCAGCCTTGTGACTCTGGGCAAGTCACTTAACCCTCCATTGCCCCATGTAAGCCGCATTGAGCCTGCCATAAGTAGGAAAGCGCGGGGTACAAATGTAATAAAAAAATAAAAATAAAATAGTAGACATATAAGATATACAAAGATCAGTGTTCACCTACAGTAAAACATCTAAATATACTGGCATATTCAGCAGAACCTATCGAGCCACTGAAAATATGAATAATTTGAAACACCATGATTAAATGATTCAAATTATTTCCATGAGGTCCTGCTCATGGGTTCCAAATCTTTTATTATTAAAGCTAGAGTGGAGGCGTAGCCTAGTGGTT